>NC_090372.1:2256170-2569420 GCF_036365525.1 Heterodontus francisci | reverse complement strand
CTTATCAACCTGCAGCCCCATTAATTTTTTCCAAAATAACCATCTTACTAATACTAATTTCCTTCAATTCCTCATTCTCCCTAGTCCCTTGGCTCTCTAATTCTGGGAGATTTCTTGTATCTTCCTCAGTGAAGACAGACACAAAGTAATCATTTAGCTTCTCTGCCATTTCTCTATTCCTCATTATAATTTCTCCTGACTCTGCCTGTAATAGACCCACATTTGTCTTAGCCAAATGTTTGCTTGTTACATACCGATAGAAGCTTTTACAATTGGGGAACTCGACACCAATGTACTGCACATGCACCTGTCACCATTTTCACGGTGGTGGAAATAATAATGCCACCTTCATATACACAATATACACCAACCAGCTATGAATAAAGCTGAAGTCAGTGCTTTTATCTATTTTAATCTATCTCTGGTTGTTAGCATTTCACAGTAAAGATCGTACTTTCATCGGATTGTAGGTAATAAAATCAGTTAGAATCTGAGACTAAAGCCTTTCAGAACCAATCATATCATTTAAAGGATGGGAGTGACCATGTTTATTTAGTGTTTGTCTCCATGGAGATTGTAACATAATAAATAATTTAGGAGGGGAAGTTTCTGCTACTGGTATTTCCAAAGACTGGCTTGAGGGTCTGGCGGGGGAAGCACGCCTACTCCCCCAGGCCCACATGCAGTGCTGCAAAAGGTGACACCTCCTGCCTTCCTTTCGCTGCCTGGTTTACCAATCCTTGGAAATCAGCCCAGCTACAGTCAGCTTTAAATTGGGCTCCCATTTGCACTGTTGGAGCCCAATTTAAATAAATTAATGACAGACCTGTCTGTCCACAGTGTGACTGTCAGACAGCCTGATATCCTCTGCCGTGAAGTTGTGATAGGTTCGTGTGCAGCATGTTGGGGTGTCTCATTCCCCCGTTCTTAACACTTAACCCTCCCTGACCCTCTCCCGCCCTATTTGCGGGCTGGTTGTCCTGTTGGTAGTCTGCAGTAAACAGGGGGAAGACTCACACAGTCCATGTGGCAACGACCAGAGACAAATGTGAGGAGTGAGATTAATCGTCAATAAGAGGATAAGCTCACACAGCGGACCAGCAGTTAGATTAACCTACAGCAGAAAATTCAACTGCCCAGGCCTGTTGTTGCAAATCACATTTTAGAGCATTTTTTTAATGATTTCAGTGAATGATAATTCGTCATTCCAGTACAAGGTAATAAATCTTTTCGACAAAGAGCAATATAAGCAAGAAATTATCGCTGGTTAGAATATTGGCTGGTCATTGTGCAGATTCATATGATAGTTCCCTGTGTTCTATTTTAACAGAGGTGTTAATCTGTTTATTTTAAAGTTGTACTCCGTACTGAAGTCCCTGTGATTTTATTTGCATGACTGCAACAATTGAAGGAGAGATTAAAAGGAACAGTTTCACAATTCTGGAACATACACAAGAGTAGGGCTGGATTTTCTTCAGTGCTTGAATCTTCCACTGAAACTGCAGCATTGCATTACAGTGTCACTAGCACCAAAATTGGTGCAATTTTTCTCTGCATAATGAAGGGAGGCTCCTGGAACTATTAGCACCATGTGTAAACTGTCTACCTTTTGAGCAAGGAAAACCTAGCAGTGCTGCAGTAGTGACAGGGCCAAGGCAACCATTGTGTGTCTGTAACTACATGGCTGAACTAAAATGGCTGAAACAGGTGCTACTTACCTTGTGTGCTGCCTGGCTGCTGGAACAACTCAATTAATGTGCATAATTAAAAACAGAAAGTGTTGGAAATTACTCAGCTGGTCTGTGGAGAGAGAAACAAAGTTAATGGCCTGAATTTTACCCTGGGCTTTGGGCGCCCAACGCTGGGGCATAAAGCGGGCCCTAAGCCAGCACTTGCCAGCAGTGGGACCAAATTGGCAATTTTACCACAGGCGGCCTCCTAATTGGCCCTTCTGGGCCTGCAGTCCAATTAAGGACGGAGAGCAGGCTCCAGATATTGCCAGCTCAATTAGAGGAACCACCAGGAAAGGTACTCAGAGGGGAATCCTATAGGGAGATGGTCGGGGCTGGCGGGGGGTGGGTGCTTTTCCTGCCTCTGGCCCCCTCTTTGGGCCATTGATCTGGCCTCCCTGGGGAGTCACCTCCATTTAGCTGACAGCCTCCCCATGGAGCGGGGGCTTGCTCACTGTCAGCAAAATGCCAGAAAGCCAGTAAAATGGCCCTTATTTGGGAGTGATTGGCCTTCCATTTTCCTCCAATTAGCATCTGAAAATATGCAAATTCCTGGAGGAAAATCCAGAACCTACTGACAAAAATGCAGCTTCTTTCTGGGATGGGGGATGGGAGAGAGAGAGAGAGTGATGGGGCAGGGAGGGAGGGGAGAGAAGGACATGCATTTACGTAGCGCCTTTCCAGTTCATGATGTCCCAAAGTACTTTGCAGCCAATGAAGTATGTTTGAAGTGTAGTCACTACTGTAATGTAGGAAATGGAACAGTTAAATTGCACACAGCAAGTTCCCACAAACAACATGATAACAACCAGGATAATCTGTTTTAATGTTGATTCTGGGATAAGTATTGACCAGGACATCCCTGCCCTTCTTTGAAATAGCGCCATGAAATGTTTCACATCCGCCTGAGGAATCAGACGGGGCCTCAGTTTAACGGCCTATCTAAAAGACAGCACCTCTAACAGTGCTGCTCTCCCTCAGTACTGCACTGGAGTGCCAACCTAAATGTCTGTGTTTAAGGCTCGAGTGGGATTTGAACCTACAGCCTTCTAAGACAGAGGCCAGTGTGCTACCCATGAACCACAGCTGACTATATGGACCAGTCAGGCATAAAGTTAGTAGTTTTTAGCTGTTCCATAATCTTATTGACCTGAATCTCTGATGTTGGAGAGCTAGCACTTCATCTGAAGAGCAGTCAATGAAATGTACTGTGCTTGTGTGGGTAGTTTGCTATAATCTCTCCTGTCCTTCACTAAATGCATATTCACCAGAATATTATCAGGCTTCCAAGTGTTTCATTGTAAGGAGAGATCACATAAACTAATCCTGTGGTGATTTGACTGAGGTTTTTTGGATTTTGATGGAAATTGATAGGGTAGAGAGGGAAACTTTCCCCATTGGTGAAGAAGTCTAGGACAAGGAAAAATAACTTTAAAAATCAGAACTAGATCATTCAGGAGAGGAGATAGGAGACATTCTTCATACAAAGAGTGGTAGGAGTCTGAACTCTCAACTGTGAAAAGCAGCAGATGCTAGCTCAGTTAATAATTTTAAATCTAAGATCGATAGATTTTTGCTAGACAAGGACATTGAACGGTATGGAGTTAAGGCAAGTGGATAGAGTTAGGATACAGATCAGCCAAGACCTCATTGAATGGCAGAATAGGTTTGAGGGTCTCTATATTCCTCTCATAGCTATTCCAGGGTTTGCTGCTACCTTTATCAAACTATTGGGGTCTTGAAGACCACTCAGTAGGTGCTCAACAATCCCGTGCTGATTAATTTGTTTTTCTACCATGAGCAATACTGGGAATTAAATTATTGCTGCATCAGTGGTAACTAATTACTTGCCTGATTAGTGGAATTACTGGTAACAGCTTCACGAGTGGAAGAATTTGCTCTGCACTTCCTTATTGTTTGTAATGTTAGTAATATTACTTAGCCGCAACCTCTTTGACTTTGGATGCACATCGATTGATGCATTGATTTGTGTGTCTGGTACATCATCACCACCACCATCATCATCATCATCATCAACATCATCCTGCACTGCCCTGGCTGACATGATGATGTTTGTGATAGAATCATCACACGAGGGGCAAAATCATTGTGAAAAGTTCAATAAATTAGTGAAATTTCAGTTTTGTCAGAAATGATTCACTGTGTCTAGTCAACTGTAATCTAATCAGAACAGCACTTTGTTGTGGTTGTTAGAGGCCAATCACCTCAGCTCCAGGACATCGCTACAGGAGTTCCTCAGGATCCTAGTCCCAACCATCTTCAGCTGCTTCATCAATGACCTTCCCTCCATCATAAGGTCAGAAGTGGGGATGTTCGCTGATTATTGTACGATGTTCAATACCATTCCCAACTCTTCAGATACTGAAGCAGTCCATGTACATATGCAATAAGACCTGGACAACATTCAGGCTTGGGCTGATAAGTGGCAAAAAATATTCGCGCCACAAAAATGCCAGGCAATGACGATCTCCAATAAGAGCTAATCTAACCATCTCCCCTTAACATTCAACAGCATTACCATCGCTGAATCCCCTACTATCAACATTCTAGGGGTTACCATTGACCAGAAACTGACCTGGAGCAGCCATATAAATACAATGGCTACAAGAGCAGGTCAGATGCTGGGAATTCTGCAGTGAGTAACTCAATTCCTGACTCCCCAAAGCCTATCCACCATCGACAAGGCACAAGTCAGGAGTGTGATGGAATACGCTCCACTTGCCTGGATGGGTGCAGCTCCAACAACACTCAAGAAGCTCGACACCATCCAGGACAACGTAGCCTGCTTGATTGGCACGCCATCCATCACCTTCAACATTCACTCCCTCCACCACTGATGCACAGTGGCAGCAGTGTGTACCATCTACAAGATGCACTGCAGCAACTCACCACGCCTCCTTTGACAGCACCTTCCAAACCCATGACTTTACCAACTAGAAGGACAAGGGCAGCTGATACATGGGAACACCACCACCTGCAAGTTCTCCTCCAAGTCACACACCATCCTGACTATATCACCGTTCATTCACTGTCACCGGGTCAAAATCCTGGAATACCCTCCCTAACAGCACTGTACCCGCATCAGATGAACTGCAGCAGTTCAAGAAGACAGCTCACCACCACCTTCTCAAGGGCAATTTAGGATGGGCAACAAATGCTGACCTTGCCAGTGATGCCCACATCCCATGAAAGAATAAAAAAGTCAGCTGATTCACTCTTTTTGAATACATCAATTTGGAGGTTGGATTGAAAAGATGTTACCTTTTGAGCGTCTGAAAGCTTGTAACTGTGCTCCCTCTGAATGTCATTCTTACCTTATTAACTTCCCTTTAGCTAATGTTATTACTTGTTTCACACTGATGATTTAAAATATTTATTTTTACATTTCCTTCCCATTTCTACCACACCCACACTCAATCTGCTCACTAACACCCATTATTTACCAGCCATCTGGGTAGAGTAGCCTGGAACAAATGAAGGAGGAGCCCATTAATCACTGCAAGTCAGCCGAGGTGTTTTTCCCCACCTTCAAGGTTAGAAGGCTTTTTATTTTTGTTTGTCCTTCACTGTTTTTCCTCTAACGACCAAGCTGAAAATTAATTGTGCATTCGTGCATTTCTGTCACAGTTCAAAGCACTAAAACTATTTAATGGTTCATTAATGATGTTCTATCTATGAATATTATTAAAAATGTTGAGTGTTATCATTCCTCCTGTCATATTTATTCCTTTTTAGAAAAATGATTGGTTTTTGGAAGCAAATGATGTCATTGCTCACATGGTTACTAAGGGCCAAACAAATAATCCAAACTGGTTGGAAAGTAACGGTATTTGATCTGGCTCTTTCACGGCTCCGAGCTATAAGCATACTCTGAATCAAATTAACTTAATTTATTTGCTCTGAAGGAAGATGCTTGACCAATTTAACCATCCACTTGCACCCCAGACTTGTGTCCTCACTGGCTACTGGTCCTTTTCTCAGTCCTAGACTCAACTGCTCTCTGGTTCCAGTCTCTGCTCCTCATCCTCAACCTGTCCTGTTCCTTGGACCAAACCTTTCTTACCTGACAGTGACCTGGTGACAACCAAAGATTCAGTAGAAACATTTACAGTCAAATCCATGTTGACCTTGAGTGACAATGTTAAAGGGATGATATTGGATCAGCTGCTCATTATGCATCTCTCCTGATTAAAGTCAATGGAAATGAAGGAGTGATGTAAAACCGTCCACCAACTTGCAAGCACCCGTTTTGCACTATCTCACAAAGTAAAGATCTAACCCCAAAGAGTGAAGGGGCAAGAGTGAGAAAAACAGTGTAGACATGGAACAAAGTCACAATGGGAAATGTGTGTGAAAGCTGTAAAGAGAGTTTGAAGAGGATGGTAATGTGACAAACTGATAGGCAGAGAGATACACAGAGAAAAAGAAAATCTTTTTTTATCCATAAGTATCCTCTAGTTTATTCCTTATTTTTTATGCATTTGGGTAACAATACTTTTCAATTTGGGTAACAATTCAGCATCGAGCACTCTCAACTCAGTTATAGCCAGTCAGATGCAGAATGAAAATTCCATTGTCTGCCACAGGAATATTCTTTCACACACACCCATAAACCCCTGCTGTACTGGTATAAAATTTTCCATTTCCCACATCAGTCATTCTGTCACCTTTATACGACTGTCAATTTAATGATAATTGCCACTCAATTATAGACAGCTTTATGATGTGAGCTTATATCTATTAGAGACTGGGTTGAAACTCCCCAGACTCATTTCAAGTAAAGCTTGTACATCTGCTAGAACAGTAAGCATTCGCCCTTCTATCCAAGGGAGTACGAAAAGAAATGGACAAAAAGATCAACAATACCCAGGACTACTGACTGACTGCTCAAGACCAGGGATGTCAAATTCTATTTATGTGGCTGATCATCTACCTCTACACCATTTTTCCCCACTATCCCATATCCCTATGATGTCATTAGTATCCAGGAATCCCTATTGATCACTGTCTTGAACATGCTCAATGATCGAGCTGCAACAACACTCTAGGGTAGAGAATTCCAAAGATTCAACAGCCTCCAAGTAAAGAAATAAGTCCCATGGCATTGGATAAGATAACCGGCTATCGTAAGATGGACAAAATTACACTTCCACTATTGATACTGAAACTAATATTAGCATTTAATTGACAACCTTTACCTAAAATATAAAATCCATTTTATTAAGTGCTGCAAGTGGGAATTTAGTTATATATAAATATTGAAATACTGATTTCAATACATCTCTGACTGCTCTTGAACATGGCTGTATGAGGTCAAAAGGCATTTCATCAAATGAATGGCACTGATATTCCATAGGGATTCTCTTGAACGCCCACTGCAACATAGGCAGAAACCACAGTGTAAGAGCATGAGGGGCTGAAAACATTCATATACATCACTGAGTCCAGTCTTCCACCATTACAATGGGTGACCCATAGAACATCAGGGCCAATGGGGTAGATCTTGACTTTGTGTGATTGTGTGAAACAAGCGATAGAGGCTCTGGAACTCCCTCCCTAAACCTTTCTGCCTGTGTTTTTTTCTTTTCTCCTTTAAGATGCTCCTTAAAACCTACTTCTATGACCAAGCTTTTGGTCCTATTGTCTTCTTTGGCTTGGTGTCAAACTGTGTTTGATAACACTCCTGTGAAGCTCCTTTAGACTTTACACTACATTAAAGACACTATATAAATGAAAGTTGTCATTGATGCACGATAATGCAACTTGAATTATCCTGACAAATTACCATTGAGACCTTTCTCAATAAAGATATTTTACCCAAAGAAACTGTTTATTTTCTCTGCCAAGATTATTTCATTTCAGAGAAAGGTGATCAAGAAAATTAAAAACAAAAGCCAACTCTTATTACATGGTTGATTTGACAATACTGCTATGAAATTTTCTTTGGTCTCTAAGTGTAGCAAATTGTAAATGTGCTCAGGAGGATTTCCTCTCTTTGATATTTTGAGTGAACCACAAATGCATTCTTTTAGAACTTATATAATTTTGCGAAAAAAAAGATAAAATGGAAGAGATCTTCACAAGTAGAATTGCAATGATGTTCCACATAATAACCTGAGGAATTCTTTACTGACTACTACAGCAACGTCAATCAAAAACACTCGAGTAAATAAATGCATGGATTAAGGGCTTTTGTATAGTTCTCTGAAATAAATTACAAAAGCTCAGTCTGTCTCTTGATTCTGTCATAAAACACCATAACTCAGAGCCATGAGACGTATTCCTTGTAACCTGTCACCTTGTGATAATAACAGTCCAGTGATTAATGAAGTCACAACTAATTGCTTCTGTTTATTTTCTAAATGAGATCTTGAAAAATTAGGTTCAGTTTAATTACCAAGTGCTGTGTCTGCATTTGGAAATTATTGCAGTAATTACAGGCTGCTGTTTGTTTATATTATTATTTTGGAGTGTGGTCTACCTTCAGGCTGTATATTTATCAGTTTGCGACATTGGCTGCAGAAATCGGTAAGTCAGATTGTTCAGTGCGAAGACATTTCGTTCCTCATGTCTTCATATTTATGCAATACAATTATACCGTGACCCTTGCCACATATGCGCCTTGACAATAAATTCAACAGTGCTCTTTTATTTTTCCCCACGGAACTCTGTTGTGTAATGAGGAATACCTGAGGAGAAAGCAAACATGTAAATGTGACCTTTTGGGAGTCTCGTCATCATTCTCTCCACACAGCCCTTGCCACTGTCACTAAAGCATTTCAGCAATTCTTCTGAATGCTATATTTATGCTGCAGAACTTGCTCCACCAATTGTGGAGAAATTAGCTTGCTGCAACAACCATCTACAGACAACAATTACTGTACATTAGAGAGAAAATTTGACTGAGATTTGAGAATGGTATTGAGTAAAATAGTTGTGCTGCCTGGTGGCCGAGTGAATCAATGCACACTGTACGTCATGAGACTGAGGCCATACAAATCAATAGCATTGCAGGTTTGATCTCTGGTTCGTGGTTGGGGATGAGATAAACTAGCCAGTCACTGATTGGAATGTAGTGGCTGTGACTTGAAATGCATGTGTTTGGATGTTGGGTGGAATAGGATTGGAAGTGATGCCGCAATTGTTGAACAGCCTACAGATGGCTATTGCCCGGGTTCGGCAATGTATCGGAAGGCTGTATGCACATTGGGATGTTCTCCTGTCCAGGCACTGAAATGGCAGGATTATGGCATGCTTAGCTATACATTTACATAAATCGCATGCCTGACCCTGTCAGAACTTCTGGGATTGCTACTTATTTAGAATTTAGGTGAAATCCTGACGAAGAATGGGATCTGGCACTGGGAGCTTACTGAAATCCTGGAATTTGCGGTGGAACTTGACTTTACTCTGTTTTCTCTGACCTATTGAATTCTGTTTGGAGGGGACATGGGCAGGTCTTCCACCTGCCCCTTCCTACATTGTAGGGCAGGGAGTTGTGGGAAGTTCCCAGGTTTTCACCCTTCGGACCTTTGAATAGCCTCAGAAGGACTCCTGACTTAAAGGCCTATGACCTTAATTAGAGGAAGGTAATTGAACCCAAAAACAATCTGTCGGCCAAACTACCTACAAGGACAGTTTGGGACGGGAGTTGCTGATGCACTCTTGCCTTGTGAATAACCCTGTAGGATGGGGTCTGTGACCTGGGATGAAGGTAGCTGGGGTTCAGCTCTGCCAAACCTGTGGTTCTGCAGTGGACATTCGGTGCTTTAATTTTCAGAAGCTTTTGGAGAAACTGGGAGAACTCACAAGGCAAAGTTATTTTGGACAAGAGTTCAAGAGGAGAGGGGTAAAATGCCTGAAGGACATTGTCTTGTAGATAGGTTTAATCTATTTCAAGAGCCAAATCTAGGACTTGTCCCATTTTACATGTTATGTCTTCAATAATGTCACAGTTCCACCTGTGGCTATCTCTAGTGTATTAATCTTGTCTATAGTATAAGTGTGCTGCATATAAAATTGACAACTATCCCCAGTTCGGTTTACAGCATTCCCATTTCTTCAAGCAGCTATCTGCCAAAGTAATTCTAGTGTGCGATTACCATTTATGCGCAGTACATTAGAAATTATGGATTGGATTCCACCAGTCTCCCAATGTTGGGGCTCCGTGGTGGGAGGGTCAGAAGACCCTTCCGGCAGAGGCCCGCCAAAGAGCCTGATGCCAGGAGTGCTGGGCCTGATCTGCCCGGCAGTGGAGAAGCTTCGTGCAGCACCCCCTGCACCCGCTCCCCCGCCTCCCCCCCCCACCCCCCGGCCGCTGGGCGACAGGACCTGGCTTTGTATATTGAAATGAGCACCAGGAATACATTTAAATAAACTTAGCTCCCAGCTTGCAGACCCACCGGGTTCTTCAGTGCGGCAATCCTGCACCATCACTCCCTGTCTGGGGAAAGCAGGTGTGACACTGGTGGGAAGGTGTTACAATTTTTAGTGTGGGGGTGGGGGGGGGCGGGGTCAAATAAGCATCATGAGTGTAGGGAATGGTGGGAGGGGTGAACTTTGTACAGTATGGGGGGGAAAAGTCATATTTGTAATGCAAGTGTTTTCTGGGGGAAAGGGCAGATACTTAACTTTATTGTTTTTGGGGGAGGGGTGGGGAAGAGGCATTAGAAATTTGTTTGCAACTGTATTGGAGCAGGTGTCTCTTTAAAAATTTAAATTCATCAGCAGGGCTGGCTGCCCTTTAAAAATGGCACCAGTGCCTGTGCACGGGCAGCTGACGCCTTTGCCGGTGTCAGACAGCCCACCCCCTCCACGTGATTGGGGATGGGGGGAATGCAAGCTGGACCAGGTATTTAAATGAGCCGACGTGTGGTAAATCACTGCAGCTCGGTGGCGCGCAGCCCACACATGTGGACTGCCATTTTATTTGCCCGCCGCTAGGAGTTTTAACTTGGCAACATGCTGGGAGCAGGGGAGCCCAGTAACGTATGGGGAGTCTGTAATTAACATTTGACTTCCAGATGTCGCCACCAATTAGTTTGTGTGGACACAATGATGACCCACATGAGTCTATTTCAGCTGAAGTATTTAAAGGCACCCCACTAGGATATAAGTGGAAGGATTGTCCAAGTATTTGAACAGAAGAAGAAGTGGTAGCATTGGATTCCCAACATGGCAAGGCTGGACCTTGCTTTACTGATGCCTCTGTTGAGCTGTTGATATGGTGTGTTAGGGCTCACAGGGAGATTCTCTTTTTGCCAACTGTTGAATGTTTGGTTAGTCTAGCTGGGAGAAAATCCTGAGTCTTCAATAAGTTTTATCAATAACTGGTTTATTACATATGGGAAAACTATATACAGCTTTAATAAGCATGTCGACCTCCAGTGATGCCATGCTGCTTCTCCTTCGAGTCTCTCTCTCTCTCTCAGGTGATCTCTTGCGTCATCGTAGTGGGAGGTATTACTCATATTGTCCCAAACATTAACCCTTTCGGATGGAGGGCTGCATTACCATTTTTGTTTGGGGAGTGAGCAAATTTCAAAAGATAGAAACAGAAAAATAGGAGCAGGAGTAGGTTATTCAGCACTTCGAGCCTGCTCCACCATACAATACGATCATAGCTGATCATCCTCCATCAGTAACCTGTCCCCGCTTTCTCCCCATATCCCTTGATCCCATTAGCCCTAAGAACTATATCTAACTCTTGAATATATTTAATGATTTGGCCTCAGCTGCTTTCTGTGGTAGAGAATTCCACAGGCTCACCACGCCCTGGGTGAAGAAATCTCTCCTCATCTCAGTCCTAAATGGCTTACCCCTTATCCTTAGATTGTGACCCCTGGTCCTGAACTCACCCGCCATCGGGAACATCCTTCCTACCTCTAGAGTGTCCAATCCTGTTAGAATTTTGTAGGTTTCTATGAGATCCCCTCTCATTCTTCTAAGCTCTAACGAATACAAGCCTAATCGACCCAATCTCTCTCCATACGTCAGAACTGCCATCCCAGGAATCAGTCTGGTGAACCTTCACTGCACTCCCTCCATAGCAAGAGCATCCTTCTTCAGATAAGGAGACCAAAACTGCACACAATATTCCAGATGTGATCTCACCAAGGCCTTGTATAATTGCAGCAAGACATCCTTGCTCCTGTGCTCGAATCCTCTCGCTATGAAGGCCAACATACCATTTGCCTTCTTAACTGCCTGCTGCACCTGCATGCTTACTTTCAGCAACTGGTGCACAAGGATACCCAGGTCTCGCTGCACCTCCCCCTTTCCCAATCTATCGCTTTTCAGATAATCTACCTTTCTGTTTTTGCCACCAAAGTGGATAACCTCACATTTATCCGCATTATACTGCATCTGCCATGCATTTGCCCACTCACTCAACCTGTCCAAATCACACTGGAGCTTCTCTGCATCCTCCTCAAAGCTCACACTCCCACCCAGCTTTGTGTCATCTGCAAACTTGGATATATTACATTTAATTCCCTCATCTGTATCATTATATTGTGAATAACTGTGGTCCTAGCACTGATTCCTGCGGTATCCCACTAATCACTGCCTGCCACTCGGAAAAAGACCCATTTATTCCTACTCTTTGTTTCCTGTCTGTCAACCAGTTCTCTATTCATGTCAGTACCTTACACCCAATCCCATGTGCTTTAATTTTGCATGCTAATCTTTTATGTGGGACCTTATCGAAAGCCTTCTGAAAATCCAAATACACCACATCCACTGGTTCCCCCTTATCTATTCTATTAATTTCATCCTCAAAAATTCCAGTAGATTTGTCAAGCATGATTTCCCTTTCGTAAATCCATGTTGACTTTGTCCAATCCTGTCATTGTTTTCCAAGTGCCCTGCTATTACATCTTTTATCATAGACTCTAGAATTTTCTCCACTACTGATGTCAGGCTAACCGGTCTATAACTCCCTGGTTCCTTTTTTAAATAGTGGGGTTACATTAGCGACCCTCCAATCCGTTGGAACTGTTCCTGAGTCTATAGAATTTTGAAAGGTGACCAGCGATGCATCTACTATTTCTAGGGCCTCTTCCTTTAGTACTCTGGGGTGTAGATTATCGGGCCCTAGGGATTTATCGGCCTTCAATCCTATCAATTTCCCTAACACCATTTCCCTACTAATACTGATTTCTTTCAGTTCCTCCTTCTCACTAGACCCTATGTTCCCCAACATTTCTGGGAGGTAATTTGTATCCTCCTTTGTGAAAACAGAACCAAAGTATGTATTTAAATGAAATAAAAACAAGAAATGCTGGAACCACTCAGCAGGTCTGACAGCATCTGTGAAAAGAGAAGCAGAGTTAACGTTTCGGGTCAGTGACCCATTTCTTTGTGCCCCGTTATAAATTCCCTGTTTCTGACTGTAAGGGACCCACATTTGTCTTCACTAATCTTTTTCTCTTGCGATGTCTATAGAAGCTATTACATTCAGTTTTTATGTTCTCTGCAAGCTTACTCTTGTACTCTATTTTCCCCTTCTTAATCAATCCCTTTGTCCTCCTTTGCTGTATTCTGAATTGCTCCCAATCCTCAGGTTTGCTGCTTATTCTGGCCATTTTATCTTTCTCCTCCTTGGATCTAACACGATCCCTAATTTATTTTGCAAGCCATGATGGAGCCACCCTTCCTGTTTTATGTTTGCGCCAGACAGGAATGAACAATTATAAAAGCAAAATACTGCGGATGCTGGAAATCTGAAACAAAAACAAGAAATGCTGGAATCACTCAGCAGGTCTGGCAGCATCTGTGGAAAGAGAAGCAGAGTTAATGTTTCAGGTCAGCGACCCTTCTTCGGAACTGACAAATATTAGAAAAGTCACAGATTATAAACAATTGAGGTGGGGGTTGGGCAAGAGATAACAAAGGAGAAGGTGCAGATTGGACAAGGCCACATAGCTGACCAAAAGGTCACGGAGCAAAGGCAAACAATATGTTAATGGTGTGTTGAAAGACAAAGCATTAGTACAGATTAGGTGTGAATATACTGAATATTGAACAGCAGCAAGTGCAAACCTGAAGAAAAACAACCTGAAAAAAACAGTGGGTAAGCAAACTGAACAAACTAAGATGAAATGAAATAAATGCAAAAAAAGATTGTAAAAAATGTAAAAAGGAATGTAAAAAAAAAGAAAGAAAAAATAACTAAAAATGACTAAAAATGAAAGTAAAGTGGGGGACTGTCATGCTCTGAAATTATTGAACTCAATGTTCAGTCCGGCAGGCTGTAGTGTGCCTAATCGGTAGATGAACAATTGTTGTAATTCATCCATGCACCCTTTAAATGCTAGCCATTGCCTATCCACTATCAACCCTTGAAGTAACGTTCCCCAATCTATCATAGCCAACTCGCGCCTCATACCTTCATAGTTTCCTTTATTTAGATTCAGGACCCTAGTCTCGGAATCAACTCTCTCACTTTCCATCTTAATGAAGAATTCCATCATGTTATGGTCGCTCTTCCCCAAGGGACCCCGCAAAACAAGATTGTTAAG
Organism: Heterodontus francisci; assembly: GCF_036365525.1. Classification (NCBI taxonomy): domain Eukaryota; kingdom Metazoa; phylum Chordata; class Chondrichthyes; order Heterodontiformes; family Heterodontidae; genus Heterodontus; species Heterodontus francisci. Next base: position 2,555,148 of record NC_090372.1, on the reverse strand, counting down.
TAATCTTTTCTCATTACACAATACCCAGTCTAGGATGGCCTGTTCTGTAGTTGGTTCCTCAACGTATTGGTCCAAAAAACCATCACATACGCACTCCAGGGATTCCTCCTCTACGGTATTATTGCTAATTTGGTTCGCTCAATCTATATGTAGATTAAAATCACCCATAGTTACAGTTGCACTCTTATTGCATGTGTCTCTAATTTCCAGTTTAATGCCATCCTCTACATCACCACTGCTGTTTGGGGGTTTAAAAACAACCCCTACCAATGTTTTCTGCCCCTTGTGTTTCTTAGCTCCACCCATACAGATTCCACATCAGGATTCTCTGAGCTAATATCCTTCCTCACTATTGTATTGATTTCCTCTTTTACTAACAACGCTACTCCACTCCAAAGATAAAGGCATTAAAAATGTGTTTTACTAATAAAAACATTCTTTTGGCCTCCTTATCTCGAGAGACAATGGATACGCGCCTGGAGGTGGTCAGTGGTTTGTGAAGCAGCGCCTGGAGTGGCTATAAAGGCCAATTCTGGAGTGACAGGCTCTTCCACAAATGTGCATTTTTGTGAAGAAGCTTTAAATGAGAAGACTAATTTATTGACTTACTTTCTCATCACTATATTGAAAACTGATTTAGTGACATACCCGGCATTGTTTTTGCTTGCATAAATAATCAATCTCTGCCTGCAATCTTGATGTAGCGATGCAGAGTATTCTGGATAGACGTCCATCTGTTAGGAGTGACCTTGATCTTTCTCCCCCCCTCTCCCTGCACTCTGTGTGTGTGTGTGTCTCATTCTCTCATTCCCCCATCCACCCCACCGCACCCCACTCCGGCACCTCTCCCTAGGACTAGGGGACACAGATTGAACGTTTTGTGCAAAAGATGCAGGGGGAATATGAGAGAGAATTTTTTTTACACGGCAGGTGGTAATGACATGGAACTCGCTGCCCACAAGGGTTGTGGATGTGGAGACGATCAATGACTTCAAGTGGAAGTTGGATGGCCACCTGAGAGAAATAGATTTGCAGGGCTATGGGGATTGAGCTGGGAAGTGGGACTGACTACATAGCTCCATGGATAGCCAGTGTGGGCTTGATGGACAGAATGGCCTCCTTCTGTGCCGTAAATAAATTACTCTTTGGCTCTCTCTCTCCCCCTTTGTCTGTCTGTCTCCCTTCCCCCTCTCTTTGTATCACTCCACCCCTCTCCCTACCCGCCGTGTCTCCAGTGTTCCCCACTCCCAGCTCTCCGTTCACTGTTGCCCACTCCCCACTCAGTGTTCCCCACTCCCAGCTCTCCGCTCAGTGTTGCCCACTCCCCACTCAGTGTTCCCCACTCCCTGCTCTCCGCTCACTGTTCCCCGCTCAGTGTTCCCCATTCCCCACTCAGTGTTCCCCGCTCTCGGCTCAGTGTTCCCCGCTCTCGGCTCAGTGTTCCCCACTCCCGCTCAGTGTTCCCCACTCCCGCTCAGTGTTCCCCACTCCCTGCTCTCCGCTCACTGTTCCCCGCTCAGTGTTCCCCATTCCCAGCTCTCCGCTCAGTGTTGCCCACTCCCCACTCAGTGTTCCCCACTCCCAGCTCTCCGCTCAGTGTTGCCCACTCCCCACTCAGTGTTCCCCACTCCCTGCTCTCCGCTCACTGTTCCCCGCTCAGTGTTCCCCATTCCCCACTCAGTGTTCCCCACTCTCGGCTCAGTGTTCCCCACTCTCGGCTCAGTGTTCCCCGCTCTCGGCTCAGTGTTCCCCGCTCTCGGCTCAGTGTTCCCCGCTCTCGGCTCAGTGTTCCCCACTCCCGCTCAGTGTTCCCCACTCCCGCTCAGTGTTCCCCACCCCCGCTCAGTGTTCCCCACTCCCAGCTCTCCGCTCACTGTTGCCCACTCCCCACTCCCTGTTTTCCACTCACTGTTCTCCGCTCAGTGTTCCCCATTCCCCGCTCAGTGTTCCCCATCCCCTCTCAGTGTTCCCCACTCCCAGCTCTCCGCTCACTGTTGCCCACTCCCCGCTCCCTGTTTTCCGCTCACTGTTCCCCGCTCACTGTTCCCCGCTCAGTGTTCCCCGCTCAGTGTTCCCCACTCCCAGCTCTCCACTCACTGTTGCCCACTCCCCACTCGGTGTTCCCCACTCCCTGCTCTCCGCTCACTGTTCCCCACTCAGTGTTCCCCATTCCCCGCTCAGTGTTCCCCGCTCTCAGCTCAGTGTTCCCCACTCCGTTCTCACTGTGCCCCAATCTCTCTGTGCCCCCTGTCTCTCTCTCCCTCCCCTCTCTCTGTCCACCCCCTCTCTGTCTCCCTCCCCTTTCCCTCTCTCTGTTCCCCTCTCTCCCTTTATCTCTTCCCCTCTCTCTCCCACTCTCCCTCTCACAGTTGTGGAGAGTGAAACTTTCAACAGATGGTTGGTCAGTTCTTTTAAAAAAGATCACTGTTAGTTTCACAGCTGACAGTTGCTGACATTGGGAACAGCCCTTTCCCAACAGACTTGGTTTTCCGGTGGGCTTTTAAAAATAATTCAGAACCTGTCAGAAATCCCCGAGCTGGTCTGACCAAGGGAAATTTCTCATCTCCAGTCATGGTGAGGATGAGAAAAGGCCTCGGGAACAGTTTACATCCGCGGGATGGATGGAAGCATTTGACGGGCTAGATCCTGGCCCGCGGGCCGTATGTCGGACAACCTGGTTCTACACCGATGAGAAGAGGAAGCCTGCCTCAGGGAATAAGAAGGCATGGGTAGAGATTGCAAAGGAGGTTAAACAGCAGGAGTGTGGTGCTGTGTGGTGGAAGAGGTTTAATAACCTAAGCATAACAGGGAAGGTGAGTGCAGTGGGAAATTCAACAACAATACTGATGTGTTTCTAACCACAACCATCCTCACTCTGCCTTCCCAAGCCTACTCCTGCTCATTACTCCTCATACCAATCTGTGTTGCAGCTACACCCATCATCCCTGTCTGTGCACATTCTCAGATACCCATCTGACCACCCAACATCGACACTCACCCTCATCTTAATGCAGTGTCATGCCTATCCATTGTAGTTAACCAGTTGTGTGTTGTTGGTCGTTAGTTATCGTGCTCTTCATAGAGGATTTGGAGTCTCTGGATGGTTGGACATCAACTCTTTATTCATATTTACATTCTATTTACACTCTCCATTGGATCTCTAGCTAGCACTTCTCATGATGCTTCTAGCTCCTTCCAAGCCTACTGTTCATGTGACTATTAGCATGTCATCACTACAGTGGGTGGTGTTACTCTCACTGTCTCAAACATTAACCCTTTCAGACCCTTATACTACAAAGGCAGCTGCTGCTGTGAGTTCCAAGTTAAAGCAGCACATATGCTGATCTGATGTTTGACAGATGGAAAGTGTAGATCAGATGCACAAAACTCCAAGGTGGTAGAAATGACCTCCGAGGTAGTGAGAGCACACTTTCAAAACAAGCCCTGTAGCAAAAGCCTTTCACAGGCAAGGAAGCAGGTTTGACATCTCAGTACTGACAGGGATTGTTTGCCTACCATTTGTTCAGCCCCTCAACTCTCGCTCTCCCCTCACTGTGCTTTCACTATGGAGTTCCAGAAGTCTGGGAAACCCATGCTCCCACAGTTAAATTTAAAAACCCCTGTCAAAACAGCTGTTAATGAGCTGTTAACATATTTGAATTGGCAGCCCTCCTCTCCCGAGGGGCTTTCTCTCACGCAGCCAAATGTGCTGCAGTTAAAAGCGGAAGTTGACGGGTTTGAGCTGGCTTCCTGATGTTCTGTCAGTTTCAGTGCTTTTAACCACCCGCCCCTCCCAAACCCACTCGCTCTGTTAGGTTAAATTGCACCCCCCCCCGCCCCCATGAAGCAGTTGCCCAGGTCCCTGCAGTATGTTCTGTGCTCAATTGCATTGTAAAGAGGAAAAATAACACATTTGTGACCACAGTAATATATCTTTCAGCAAATTCATTTGCCTGATGAGATGTCACACTGTCTCCATTGCCATTACTCAAAGGTGTATTGATTTTCAAGCTTCAAAAACTTAGGTCATTCAGAGGGATGACATCAACCATCATGGGTAAAACAAAAATAAATGATTGTGCATAATGCTAGAACACAGAATGACAGGGCTTGAAGCAATAGCAATACATTTTGGTGCCCTAACTTACTTGTACCAAATTTGCCATGGAAACCACATCTAAAGAACACTGGATTCCCAACTCCTCTGATCATACGATACTCTCTCTGGATTACAGTGATATTTATTACATATTGGAAGCTCAAGCTACTGTGGTCAATTGCTCTTAGGTAAATAATCCCAAATTCATATTATGGCCCTGAGAAATATTTATGTATCGGAAATTTACAGTGAAGCCAAAAAGTCTCTTGTACTATTTAATTTCTTGTGCAACTATAATGACAAAACAATATCACATCACAGGTTTTGTTTCGCACTTGTACCTGCTTAGAATGAAATGGAGCTGACAAACCCTGGCTTGACGTCACTGCCGGATTTGGTAAATCCGAGCTTCTTGAAATGATGGATATGCTTTAATTGACCACTTAGGATTTAATTGCAGAAGTGGCAGCTGTACTCCTGGAGATTACTTGCTCAAACACAAAAAAATGGACATTCCAATGGCACCTTTGCACCACCAGAATTGCAATGGATGGGACTTCCGCTCACTGAGAGGTGTTTATGATGAACCTGCCCCCCCGCCCCCAACAAATGGTGAGGTCAGCTAACTTATTGGCAGAGGTGTGTAAATATAGCCTGTAATGCCTCGGATATTTCTGGGAGGTGGGAATCTTGCAGAGGTGGGAGTTAATTCTAAATGGGCCTTGAGCTGTTGGCAAAGGTATGCGAGTGCTGGAAAATACTTGCTTGTGTGAGTTCTAGTGAATGCCTGGAGGAGATGCATAGCACACATGGGGGTGGGATCAGGGGTGAGGGTGGGGTCTGCAATATACCCAAAGGAGAGGCAGAGACTTGGTCCCACAGAAGGATCCAAAATCTGCTGCTTCTTAAAGAGTCAGGGCAACACTGGATGAAGCAGGTTACTTGTCTGAAAAGAATTGCAATCAAATCAAACAAAAAAAAAGCAAATATAAATGGAACAGACAACAATGTCCTCTTAATGGAGTGATGGGGAAGGAGAAAAGGGCTGCTTGGGTCAGTGACTGAAGGTTCACTAAGAATGCGGTGCGCACATTGAGTGGAGATGTGTGAGGCAGTGAGTGCCACTTTCTTGTGACCAATGACTCCTTTACAAAACAAGAAATTGAATAATCTTACCAAACCAACCAAGGTTCACTTGCTCCATCTGCCCCACACTTGCAGTCTCTTTGTGAGGCACCCCTTCATTCATTATCCTTACGGTGCAGAAAAAGTTCGAGGTAAAAATGGGGAATAGAGGCTCCGCAGCAGTCAATTCCTGGCTCCCAAGTTTCCCCACTCAACTATGCAGGGGGCTACTCTTAAAAAGAAAGGATGCTGGATGAGCATCATACTCACATGAAGGTACAGGAGACAAACTAAGAGGGCCTGAGACACGTGGCAAGAGTTACACCAGAATTCAATGTGATCCTCAGTGTCATAAATTAGAGGCGGCACAGTGGTGCCGTGGTTAGCACCACAGCTCTAGGGAACCGGGTTCAATTTTGGGTGCTGCCTGTGCGGAGTTTGCAAGTTCTCCCTGTGACCGCGTGGGTTTTCGCCGGGTGCTCCGGTTTCCTCCCACAGCCAAAGACTTGCAGGTGCTAGGTAAATTGGCCATTGTAAATTGCTCCTAGTGTAGGTAGGTGGTAGGGAATATGGGATTACTGTAGGGTTAGTATAAATGGGTGGTTCTTGGTCGGCACAGACTCGGTGGGCCGAAGGGCTTGTTTCAGTGTTGTATGAATAAGAATAATCTGAGATGCATTTGATACAATGAAGCTGTTTTCATATCCTTGCCCCTCTCTATCCCTGAAACTTGCTCTCACCCTACAACTATCCAAGATCGCTGCGTGCCTCCAATTCTGGCCTCTTGTGCATCCCCGATTTTAATCACTCCAGCATTAGCAACATGCCTTCAGTTGCTTGGGCCCTAAACCTTTCTGCCTCTCCACCTTTAAGATGCTATTGACCGAGCTTTTACTCATCTATCCTGTTATCTCCTTATGTGGCTTAGTGTCAAATTTTGTTTGATAATGCTGCTGTGAAGCATCTTGGGATGTTTTGCTACATTAAAGATGTCATATAAATGTAAGTTTGTGTTTACCCAGAGCAAGTGGGACCACCTGAAACTCCTAGGTCCATCTCATGTGACAGAGAGCCCTCCAGACCATTCAATTAAACCATATTGGATGCTTTAACTGCTGCGAGATCACTTGGAGAACAAGATGGAAATCACCTGCCAAGAGTTTCAGAGTGACGTATCTCTGAGTCTACAGGGTCTAATTGATACTGTCTGGTTTGCATTCCCTCGATCATTGGCACTCAGATCCCAGACCCTGGAATCCAGCTCCAGGATGCCACTGCCTGCCTGCACTACCATCATCCCCTACACAGCCTACACAACTCTGTTAGGAGTTATGCCCATCAGACGGTCCTGTCAGGCCCTCACTTTTGTCAACAGTACCTCCATGGATACATTAGACACCTTTCCAGCAATTGTCATCTCTGAGGCTGCTGTTCTTTCTGTCATTTTGCTGAAAGTGATGTTGCCCTTTAACTGGCTGCAGCATTTTAAAGGCTGCACTCGAGCTGCATTTCCATCTGACCCAGAGCTAGTAAGTCAGTGAAGGGTAATGTTATGGCTTTGAAACCACCCAGAATGGCTATTTAGATAATTGTGTTAGATTATCAGTGATTTCACATTAGCTGATCTTGGGACCAATCCACCCTAAACCTTCACAATGGGAGGAGAATCCAGGCATTATTGTTAAAGTCAAGATGATGGCCCATTGATGTGGGGAAACATGGTGTATTGTTTATTTTGTATTATTATGCAAAGACTGCGCTATCGAAGTATATGTATTTGATGTGAACTAAAGCAATGTAATGCTACATATCAAGCTGTGTTTCATCATATATTTATTCAAACCACCTTTGGAGAAATTGAAAAAATAAACTAATATCTGGTCCCAGTCACAATGACATGCTTTTGTTACATCTCTGGCTTATACTATTGTGAAACTAGTGCCATACAGGCCTCCACCTGCCAAGAATGGGGTACAGATATTTCACCACATGGACATTACATTTTAAAATTGTTGCTGGGAAGAAAAGAAGGCCTATTACAAGGGGTTGCCAAGCCCCTGACTGGAAAGACATTTGCATAGTAACAGGTGGTGCTTTGAGAGGACGAGCGTGTCGCTGCCTGCTCCAATTTAATTCACAATGGACTTTTGATTACCAGACATTGAAGGTGGAGAGGCTAGCATTCTAGGTTAACTGCAAGGATGGCCAAATACACAAACAGACGTGGTCAGACCAGTTTAGTCACATGACTAACTGGCTATTGGATTTCTTTTAGTTTGAACTTGTCGCAGAGAATTTGAACTCAGAAAGCTCTTTGCTCCTGGACTGACGACATCTCACTCCTGTCTGCTCCCATCTCTTTCTTATGGAACTGAAGACACGTGAACCCCAAGAGAGAAAGTCTCCTACAGTGAACAAGGTTTAAGAAGAATACTGGGCCCCAACGAAAAGCAAGACTACCTACAAAAGGACTACAGTGAACTCGAAGCACAGTAACAAAATCTCTTCTGATATTGCCTCAACTCTCTCTATTTTTCCTTCTCTTTTCTGTCTCTATTTGCATGCTAGCATGGGGCACGGCGTGTATCCATAGGCGTTAATCAAATTAGAGTTTAAGTTTTAATAAATGTCACTTTTCTTCTTTAAACCTAAAAAAGCCTGTTTGTGCTCATTTCTTTGCCTTATAATTGGAAAGCTGTGAACATGGATTCACCAAGGGGGAGCTCGAAACACAGTGGATTGGATTTCACCTTAGGCAGACGGGAATTCGCCACTGATGTAAAAGTCGGTGGCGAACCCACTTCCGCCTAGCCCGGGGATCGGTCCCGCATTGTACGGGTCCCTGGACTTGAATTGTCCCAAGGCAGGACTTCCACCCGCTTGAGGGAAGAGATTCCGCCTCAGTGAGCTGCTGGCCAATCAGCGGGCCGGCAGCTCTTAGTCCCAGCAGCACCACCGGGAGTGGTGGCCACTGCTGGGACTGCAGTCCAGCCAACCAGATGGATCCATGAATGAAGGTAAGTTGGGTATGCATCACCAGGGAGATCGGTCCTTCCCTGGTGAGGTTGGAGTGGTCGTTTGGGGGGAGGGGGGTGCGGGCGTCTTGAGTCCCGGGGTTAGGTTGGGAGGCGTGAGCGGCCCTCAATCGGGCACCCTGTGCCCAACTGCCATGCCCCCCCCCCCACCACCGGGGCGCAGAAAGGCTGGCAACGATCGCTGGACGGCCTTTCACGTCCCCAGAACACTGCTTGCCAATGGGTAAAATACCTGTGGAGGTGGGCGAGGGTCTTTAAGTGTCCGTTTAGTGGCCACTTAAGGGTCTTGATTGGCCTCGGGCTGGCGGGCCATTTCTCACCCCGCCCCCCCCCCCCCCCCGCCCACAACTGACTGCCGTAAAGTTGACTGGAAGCGGGAGCGGGGCAGGTAGGCCTCCCGGAGTCTCCTGCTCAATTTTCATAAAATTCAGCCCAATGTGTTTAAAAACATAAACCCTGTAACAATAAGACCAGGTGAAGGCTAAAAGGGACCACTAGACACCTTTCTCACCTGGTCGTAACACTAGATATAGGGCAAAGTGAGACAACGCCCATAAGACACTCAAAGACTTCAAGTGATTGATGCTACTATATGCAGCATGGTGTCTGGAGTTGACCCAAATTCATAACAGGAATTGCTTTGGACAAGATGAATGTGAATGAATGTCCCGTGTGCATGCTTGTAGCCTTTCCATCATAAACTGTGTAAGTAAGCAACACCTACTGTTTATTCTTTCAGTCAATCCTGTCAAGCAAGCAGGCAGAAAAATCTGTAATTAGTTCACTGTGGTTATGAACAGTTAATTGGTGTCAGCATTAGGAATCAGGGCAGTGAAGGAAACATGGTTCATTTAATCCTGCAGTGAAGGAGACATGAATAGTTATCTCCTTTTGGCATTATTTATCAAATGTTAGTTTACTATTATCATCTTAACCATTAATTTAACAGATGTTTTCATTCCATAATGACACAAAGAAACCTGGCATACACTGTGATTGATGATTGGAAGGTTTTTTTGTATGTTTATGAACATTACTGTGCTGTTTCTGGCCATTCAGCAAAGTTCATTTGAGTGAAATTCTACCTGCAATTGTTGCTGCAGGATGGAGACTAAAGGAATTGACTTTACAAGACTATCAGCTTTCGGATATACTGATGAAGCTTATCACCTTTATAGTAACAGACAAAGAGTTATATTCATTCTTATCTAACCAAGAACAGATGCACCATAGCTTTTCTAAGGAAAAAGTGTCTGATCTACATACATTGTGAGCCTGTGTGTCTTGATCCTTGATGTTCTACCATGAGCTCCAGCATTGACTGTGCTTGGATGTGAGGGCTCTGTGAGAGGGCCCCTGATTTACCTCTTCCTCATGGATGCTTGCTGCACTATCAGGTTGTTGGAAATTCTAGTCTGGTCACCATCTGCCTGATTTCTATTCCCTGAGAAGCCTGGTCCATGGCTCCTTACTGAGGTCATTGCTGAAACTTATTTAAAAGAAAATTTTCCTCAGCTTCAGCAGTGCAGGCTGCTTCCTTGGTCTGGACCCACTGGTGGGACCCAGTGGAGCCCTTCTGGAGGTGGCTATGCCTAGTCTGTACTGGACAGACTGACCTCCACACACAAGATATGTCCCAAATGGGCTCCAGGACCAGGAACTCCTAAAATCGGGACTCCCCACTGCCAGCCCCACCTCTTCATGTCGGCAGCTCATTGCAAAGCAGGTTGAGGCTCCACTCCTCCCAGTAGGCTGTCACAGCTCAGGCCCCAATGCATTTGGATCCCGAGCTATTTTTCAGCCTGTTAGACTCCTGCTGTGGTTCAGCTGAGAGTTTGCCAAAAAAGCCAAGATAATTTGATCCCTATATATTATAAATGTGTGGAAATAATTGAATAAGAGATAGTAAGGGTAACATTGGGCTCTGTAGTGTCCATTTTATGGATGTTATGATGCTTCTTTAACAACCAAAATAACAACCACAATATGCACACATATCTAACAGACGGTATGCCAGACGTCACATTTGTAAAGGGGATTGAGCGACACCGAATGACTGCTGGCAGCATGCAGGGGAAACAGGTCATGATGTCCACTGATGCCATTTTGGAGCTTCACATTCCAGCCTAAGCCCTTTCTTTAACCTTGTACAGCTGAACACACATTCAATGGCATGAAAGATCCCCCCCCACCCCCCACAACTGCTCCCCCCACCCCCCGCCCCAGCCCACCAGTGTTATTTAAAGGGATTATTAACTATTTGTTAGTTCTTCTGGCTATTACTGCAAATTTGTGTATTCTGGGTGCTTTTGCATTCTTGTAAAAAGTTTCAATAATCTACAAGGTGTCATCCGGATGATGCTGAATTACTTTTTTGGTGATTTAAAGGCTTGTACATAGATCAGTTGCTTCCTCGTGGCATTGAATACAACTGAGAATGAGCAGAGGTTACACAGAGCAAGACAAGCTACAAGAAGAGGGAAGGGGGGGAAGTGCTGACAGTAATGTCCCTTCCTACAGTAGTCAGCATTGTCTTCTCCATGGGAGTTAAAACCTGCAGGCCCACCTCTCCCCCTCCAGTTAATTCCTGCTGTCTCCAGTTGTGCGCCACCTTCTCCTGCAAGAAAGAAAAAAGTGTGTTAATGAGTGTTGTACAATATGTTTGGGTGACGTGGCTGTCTGGTCAAATAGTTGACAGTGTGTGTAAGCTATGCGATGTGAGTACAAGACTTGCAACAGTGCTAAGTGCCTGAAGGTGTGGTAAATCATGTATTGATAGTTTATGAGTCCTAATTGATTGAGATTATTAGTAGGTGACTAATGGGATGTGGCACATTGAGCAGTATTTGAGGCTAGTGGTGCAGTTGGTAGGATATGGCATTTGAAGATACATTCAGTGACCTTGACCACTTGTGTGAGGTCATTGAACTTCTTCCTACAGTGCATTCAGGCTCCTGGTGTTAAACTTCTGGCATTGACCTCTGTCATATCTGAACGTGTGTCTGCTCTGGCCCTCCTGGGGATGCAAGACATCTCTCTTCCATTCCACCTCTTCAACCAAGGCCTCCAGTGAAGTGACCAAAAACCCTGAATCCCATGCTCGCCCATGAGCAGCCCATTGTTGAATCTTCCACAGCACATTATTCAGAATGATCTCAACACCACCAGCAGCCGCAATACCTTTAAGAGGTGCAGGCCAGTTTTAAGTAGTCTTGCCCCACCCCCACCTCAGTTGCTTATAACCTGTGACATTTTTAATATTTGTCAGTTCCGAAGAAGGGTCACTGACCCGAAAGGTTAACTCTGCTTCTCTTTTCACAGATGCTTCCAGACCTGCTGAGTGGTTCCAGCATTTCTTGTTTTTATTTCAGCTTTAAGTAGTGCTGGGCACTCACGTTGTTGGGGCCCATGCTGATGTGAACAGCATGGGGAGAAATAAGCAGGATGCACAAAGTTGGTGTCCTGCCTGCAGTGCAAACTATGGGCTGGATTTTGTGCTGAAGGCGGGGTTCCCAGCGCTGGGCCGAAAATGCGGTGGGCACCTCATCCCTGCATTTTCTCAGCCCCCGGAGCAATCCTCCAGTCTTTTTGTGTCCAGCATTTCGGAGGTGGGATCCCCGTCCCTTTAAAGACTTTAAAGGGATGGGGACCCTGCCTCCAAGAGCTGCCGGCCAATTAGAGGGCCAGCAGCTCAACAGGTTCAGCAGCGCCACTGGGATTTGTGGCCACTGCTGGTGCTGCAGAGGTCTCGAACTCAGGCCCAGCGCTGGAACTGCGGAGAAGAGGCAGGTGAGGCAGGGTTGCCAGGGCCAGTCCAGATGGCTCCGGTGAGTGGAGGCTGGGGTTGGTCTTGCGGTCCAGGGGGCGGGGGCCTGGAGGATGAATTAGTTCCCGGCGGGGGTCTTCCATTGTTCACAAATTGCCCATGGAAAAGGTACCACCGCCTCCGCAAGCCCACAGGGAGGGCGCCTCGTTTTACAGGGCCTATCCTGCCCCAGGAAGATCGCCAGGCGACGTGGAGGTGACGGATCCTCTGCCCCCGCCACCTATCCTGCTTTGAGGTGAAGGAGTTTCGGGAGAGAATTCCAGGGAGCTAGATCTAGGGGGCTGAAAGCAAGGCCACCGATAAGAGGAGGGGATGAACAAGAGTCAGAGGAATGGAGGGTTTGCTGGTGGTGAGGGAACTCCAAGATTGAATGCAGCAAGGGATTCAGGGATAAGAATGGGAATTCTAAATATGAGGCAATGGAGAAACAGGAGCCAATGTGGATCAGCAGGAACTGGTGTGATGGATAAGTGTGAGTTGTTGTGGGATAGGATAGGGACAGCAACATACTACAGAGCTTACTTTGTTCAGGAGAATGCTAACACTCTCATCACAGACAACTTGTAATCTAGTTCATAAAGGGAAACTGTCGACTGGGAAGATAATCTTGCAAGGCGAACTGCTGGATCTGTCAAGCTGAGATTCTAATTAGTGATATGGTGGTGTCAATGCACGTGCTGCTATGAGCTGATTTTGTTTTCTTAATATTAATAGAAATATAGACTAAACTCTGAAATTTCAGGTCCATCATATTTGCTGCATTCTGGATTTTCTACTGTAGTCACTATTACGGTAGGACAGTAGAGGTTTGAAGGCTGGTGGATTTTGAACTTGGGGAATCTGGTGATTTTACGAAGGTTTAAACTCGCAAGCTTTGCTCAGTACCATACCGGTGCTGTCTCAACATGCCATCTGATCAGGAGTAGGCTTTCAATTTGCCTTCATCTAACAGCGGCATATGTCCTGTTGCAACATTCTACTCCCCATGGTACCACCAGGCTGCTCCATTGCAGATTAAGATAATCAGCTTTCATTTATCCTAAGCAGCAGCTGTCCTGGTTACAGCCCTGCTTTTTTTTTTAAGGGATCATCACACCTGAGGAAGATGAGTGCTGCTGTGATATCTGCTTAAATGGATGGGTCCACACAAAACCTTACAAGTCTGATCAATGGCTCCTACATTTTTGCCTTCATCTCAATGATTCCCTGGTGCTAAAACTGAGAGCTATCAGCAGACGTCAGAGATTTGACACTGTGTTTCTGAGGAATGAGAATCTCTGATCACACCCAGAAACATTGTTGCAAAGAACCAATTTTTCTTTTTGGTCTCTGTGTTTATGAAATATTTATATCTTCAGGCCAAATAATATATGTGTAGAAGTTTCACTGTTCTTGTAGGCTTAGAAATTTCTTATTCCAAATTTCCCTTAAAGAAAAAGTACAAAAGGGATCAAAAATAGATTTAGCCTCTGAACCAAGCACTTTGTTATAGATTGTTGCTCTGATATATTATCTAAAGTATGAACATTTCTACCTGCTGTTGGTGCTATATTTGGTTTCCTACAGAACAATAGTGAATACATTTCAAAAGTGCTTCATAGGTTGTAAAACACTTTGGAACATCATGAGATTGTGAAAGATGTAATAAACATGCAAGTTTATTATTTTTTTCTTTCTAAAGCTATATGCTTGTAGCACAGATGAGGAATATCACCTACCATTAGCACAGTTTTGACTTTGTATGACAAAAACAACTTGCATATATATAATGCCTTTAACATAGTAAAATATTCCAAGGCACTTCACAGGAGTGTTTTAAAGCAACATTAGACAGAGTAAAATGTGTGATATTCTTACATTCTTATCATACATTGTTTTTACTGTACACTGTTCCTCACACAGGTTATTGTCACGTATTTTTCTGCAATGTACTAGTAAGTACTTTTATCAGTTACTGATGTGATTTGTGTTCTTATGGAATTCAAGAAAGTTTTGTTGAAGATATTGCCAGTGTGTAGGGAGGAAAACTTGTGTTCCTTATCTATCGTTCTATTGAAAAAATATATAGTTTGATTTGAAACAAGCTTGCTTTCTGTTGGTAAACTGACAACCTTTGTTTTTAGAATGATCATTGTTCCTAACAGGAGCTTAATCTTCAGTTTCTGTACTTCGAACTGGCCCTTTATTACTGCCTCCTTTATAAGCAGCATCCCACCCCCATCATCACCCCCTCCCTCTGCCCTCACACATTATCTTACTGGAGATAATGAAGTTACATTTCTTTATCCATTTTGCTGGCAGAATCATGAATAACGTTTTGTTTTCTACTGATTTTTTTTATTTATCATTTGGTTAATCATGAGCAGTGTCAGCGAATGGTCACTGAATAAATCAAAACCCATTTTGACGACATGGAGTAATAAAGTTATTACTTGGTAGTTTGGGGAATCGCATTCTTTAATTCAGTTAGATTTGCTGTGAAAATCAGTGGCCTAGATTATGCTGTTTATATCTTTCCCATTTACACCTGCTTGCTGACATGTTCTGTTAATGAAAAGCATGACAGTGCCTTTGTCTTTAGTCTCTGTAATGAATGACTACCATTAAATTGTGTAACTATGCAGTTTTAAAACCTGCAATTGCTCACAATGTGATTTCATTAGCAGACTCTTTGATTATGGTCGATAAAACAGCATTCTTTCATTTTTCATTGAGAGTAATTCTCCTCCCCATACGTCTGTTAGTAAATGGTCCACAAAAAAAATGAAAAACAGAAAAATGCTTCCTTTTAAAAGGAAATTTGTTTTCAAAGATTGTGCAATTCATGAATATTCAGCAAGACAGTGCAGTTAATCTGATAATGGACTCTTGTTAGCTGCCAATCATATGAGCAGCCATCTCTTTCGTTTTATATGTCAAATGACATCTGGCAGTAACATTTTACAGGATTAATATAAACCTGAAGTCAGCTTGACGCAGCTGCTGAAATTCTGTAGAATTTTATTGCTTAGTACCAACATAGTACCCAATTGATTCTGAATTCCATTAGCCAATATTATACAAATATTGACTGTACTTGAGACCACTGGTTTACTTTACAGCGAGAGAATTGAAGGCAATCCTTGTTTCATTAAACCCTTGTACTTATACTAGTCCAGCACGGCCAGGAGTGTGTGCATGAATCTACTTAAATCATTTTATTCAGAATGCTCTCCAAGATGAAAGTAGTCACATGAACTAGGGCCTGTTTCCAGTGTTACATTAATACCGTCCCTACCCTCCCATTGTAGCAACTTACAGCAATTCTGCAGCCTTGAATCAAGTTAATTCTCTGTCCAACTCCTTTGTGATAGAATGCCATAAAACCTAACAAAAATCTTCACTAAATTCTGACTGTGACACTGGTGCAATGCGAGTCAAATATGTCCAAAATATTTATTTCCCTTGTGGTGCGCTTGATCGATGTGACGAAGTAGGAAAACAATTATCTTTGTTTATGCTAATGTTTTGTTTCCCTAAATCTCTCCACCTCTCCTCCTTTACGATGCTCCTTAAAACATATCACATCACCTGCTCCAATATCTCCTTATGTATTTAGGTGTCATTTTTATTTTGATAATGCTTCCGTGAAGCACCTTGGGACATTTTACTGTGATAAAGATGCTATATGAATGCAAGTTGTTGTTGGAATTTACAGGTGAGCTGATTGTGGCAATTAAGAAACAGAATTATTCTATTCCAATTTTCCCTGGTGTTACAGCATCATAGAATAAAACCTAAATGCAGTTCGGGTCCCTGTCAATACAGGTGGAATAAAGGCTGCAAGCCTGCTGTCCAGTAACAGATACACAACACAAGACTTGGAACTGAATCTCCAGGGCAGCTTGTTGTCATACACTGACCACTAGAGAATAGGCCAAGTCTGCCAGGGTAGCTGCAATCTCAAACATTTCCATCACAAAGTGAGCTCAAATGCTTCAGTTTGAAGTTTGGCAGTGAGCTTCAAACGTGCTTTCTCCATCCTTCAGGAGCATTTCAAGGGCAAGGTTTCAATTCTTCAGATTTCTCTGGTTCTTCAATTTGCATAAGCTCAATAATTACAGTACTTTTGTGTCTTAGTAGGATAATGAGGTTTCTTTTAGTGAGTTTATGTAACTGTAGCAGTTTGAAAGTCCCTTCCTAAAACAAACCTTGAAGAGTGAAGGTGCACAGACACAATTCTGCTGTAACTGTATTGAAATCCATTCATATAAAAATTGTCCAAAACAAAGTCTAACTTAAAAAAATGAACATTCAACAAATAAGTTAATAATAAAAATGAAACGATAAAAAGGCTGAAAACAAGGGGAAGGTTTAAACTAAAATGTCAGGGGGATGGGAGCCTTTGCAAGGAGTCAGAGGAGGGGGGAATCAAAGACAAGAACAAAAGACAGTAAGGGGAATAACAAAAGTGATAGGCAGAGAAATCAAGGGTTAGAATTAAACAGGGCCACAGTGAAAAAATAGTGGGAAGGGGACATGTAATATTAAAAAGACAAGCCTCAAAGCTTTGTGCCTTAATACGTGGAGCATTCGCAATAAAGTGGATGAATTAATCGTGCTAATAGATGTAAACGTGTATGATATAGTGGGGATTACGGAGACATGGCTGCAAGGTGACCAGGGATGGGAAATGAACATCCAGGGGTATTCAGTATTTAGGAAGGACAGACAAAAAGCAAAAGGCAGTGGAGTTGCATTGCTGGTTAGAGGAAATTAACGCAATAGTGAGGAAAGATATTAGCTCTGACAATGTGAAATCTGTATGGGTAGAGCTGAGAAACACGAAGGGGCAAAAAACTTTAGTGGGGGTTGTATATCGACCCCCACACTGCAGTGGTGATGTTGGAAATGGCATTAAACAGGAAATTAGAGATGCATGCGCGAAAGGAACATCTGTAATTATGGGTGACTTTAATATGTATATAGATTGGAAAATCAAATTAGTCACAATATCGTAGGGGAGGAATTCATGGAGTGTATACGGGATAGTTTTCTGGACCAATACATTGAGGAACCAACTATAGAACAGGCCATCCTAGACTGGGTATTGTGTAATTAGAGAGGAATAATTGACAATCTAGTTGTGCGAGACCCCTTGGGATGAGCGACCGTAAAATGATAGAATTTGTCATCAAAATGGAGAGTGACGTAGTCGATTCTGAGACTAGGGACCTGAATCTTAGTAAAGAAAACTACGAAGGTATGAGGCGCAAGTTGGCCAGGATCAATTGGGAATCATTACTTAAAGGGATGATGGTGAAAAGGCAATGGCAAACATTCAAAGAGCGCATGGATGAACTGCAACAATTGTTTATTCCTGTCTGGCACAAGAGTAAAACGGGAAAGGTAGCCAAACCATGGCTTACAAAGGAAATTAGAGATAGCATTAGATCCAAGGAAGAGGCATATAAATTTGCCAGGAAAAACAACAGACATGAGGATTGGAAGCAGTTTAGAATTCAGCAAAGGAGGACCAAGGGATTGATTAAGAAGGGGAAAATAGAGTACGGGAATAAGCTTGCGGGGAACATAAAAACCGACTGTAAAAGTTTCTATAGGTATGTGAAGAGAAAAATATTGGTGAAGACAAATGTAGGTCCCTTACTGTCAGAAACAGGGGAATTTATTATGGGGAACAAAGAAATGGCTGACCAACTAAATGCATACTTTGGTTGTGTCTTCACAAAGGAGGACACAAATATCATACCAGAAATGTTGGGGAACTCAGGGTTTAGTGAGAGAGAGGAACTAAAGGAAATCAGTATTAGTAGAGAAATGGTGTTGGGGAAATTGATGGGATTAAAGGACGATAAATCCCCAGGGCCTGATGGTATGCATCCCAGAGTACTTAAGGAAGTGGCTGTAGAAACAGTGGATGAATTGGTGGTCATCTTCCAAGATTCTATAGACTCTGGAACAGTTCCTACAGATTGGCAGGTAGCTAATGTAACCCCATTATTGAAAAAAGGAGGCAGAGAGAAAGCAGGGAATTATAGACCAGTCAGCCTGACATCAGTAGTGGGGAGAATTCTAGAGTCTATTATCAAAGATTTTATAGCAGAGCACTTAGAGAACAGTGGTAGAATCAGACAGAGTCAGCATGGATTTACGAAAGGGAAATCATGCCTGACAAATCTACTAGAATTCTTCATGGATGTAACTAGTAGAGTTGATGAGGGGGAGCCAGTGGATGTGGTTTATCTGGACTTTCAGAAGGCTTTCGACAAAGTACCACATAAGAGATTAGCGTGTAAAATTAAAGCGCATGGGATTGGGGGTAGTGTATTGCAATGGATAAAAAATTGGTTGGCGGACAAGAAACAAAGAGTAGGAATAAACGGGTCTTTTTCCGATTGGCAGGCAGTGATCAGTGCTAGGACCCCAGCTATTCACAATATACATTAATGATTTTGATGAGGGAACTAAATGCAATATCTCCAAATTTGCAGATGACACAAAACTGGGTGGGAGAGTGAGTTGTGAGGAGGATGCAGAGAGACTACAGGGTGATTTGGACAAGTCGAGTGAGTTGGCAAATGCATGGCAGATGCAGTATTATGTGGATAAATGTGAGGTTATCCACTTTGGTAGCAAAAACAGGAAGGCAGATTAACATCTGAACGGCAATAAACTGAGAGAGGGGAATATGCAACGAGACCTGGGTGTTTTCGTACACCAGTCGCTGAAGGTAAGCATGCAGGTGCAACAGGCGGTAAAAAAGGCAAAGTGTATGTTGGCCTTCATAGCAAGAGGATTCGAGTACAGGAGCAGGGATGTCTTGCTGCAATTATACAGGGCCTTGGTGAGGCCACACCTGGAATATTGTGTGCAGTTTTGGTCTCCTTATCTGAGGAAGGATGTTCTTCCCATAGAAGGAGTGCAGTGAAGATTTACCAGACTGATTCCTGGGATGGCGGGACTGATGTATGAAGAGAGATTGAGTTGGTTAGGATTATATTCACTGGAGTTCAGAAGAGTGAGGGCGGATCTTATAGAAACCTATAAAATTCTAACAGGACTTGACAGGATAGATGCAGGAAGGATGTTCCCGATGGTGGGGGAGTCCAGAACCAGGGGTCATAGTCTAAGGATACGGGGTAAACATTTCAGGACTGAGATGAGGAGAAATTTCTTCACCCAGAGAGTGGTGAGCCTATGGAATTCGCTACCACAGAAAGCAGTTGAGGTCAAAACATTGTATGTTTTCAAGAAGGAGTTCGATATAGCTCTTGGGTCTAAGGGATCAAAGGGTAATGGGCGAAAGTGGGAACAGGTTACTGAGTTGGATCATCAGCCATGATCATATAGAATGGTGGAGCAGACTCAAAGGGCTGAATGGCCTACTCCTGCTCCTATTTTCTATGTTTCTCCAATTTAACATTTCTGTTGGATTAATATTTATAGATCACTGTTTTTTAGATGAGCTTGCTATCTGGAAAGCATGTTTTTAAAAGAATGTGGATAATAAAAATAATAGCAAGTAATAATTGATAGCACAGGTTACAAAATCCAAAGATCTTCATAAAATAGGAGGAAGGCTACAGATTTAAATAATTGCTAAGATCAACAACTGCATATTTCAATTAAAAAAACATGTTTGTTCTGTCAAATAATATTGGACTTAAGATTTGTTTCTGAATAGTTTTGAAAAATAAACTGAAAATAATAGGGAAAGAAATAAAAGCAAAGCAATGTCATGGGAAAAATATTTGAACATTTTTATAATTAAACTGCATCAGCATAAAGATTGATCTAGTTAAATTATTTCACCATTATCTAATACTTCTATATATACAATGCATGTTACAATGCATGTAGCCCTTTTTACCTAGGGTGGTAATTTACTGGATTTATTTCCTTTATGGTCATAGTACAAACTGGGTAAATGTTATATGCCACTAGTTTGCTTCAAGGTGCAGAGAATATATATGAAAAAACACAGATCCATGCCAGAGGCATTACTCTGAAGAAATATTTCTTGACAGATTTCTCTTTAGGTGTTTTTTTGTTCAGTATGGTCAGTTTGACAATTTGGTTAGGTGCAGACCGAGAGGTTAAGGTATATCTTTGAACACTGCTGTAAGTGGCAGCTATATTTATATGGACAAATACTGTATGGATACCCTTTGTTCAGAGAATCAAAGGAAGACTTGAGTCAAATTTGGGAATGTGGTGATGACAGTGATTCTTTGCAGACAGCTCGATAGCTAGAAACTTCACATTTTAGGGTTTATATCTGGCTGCCTGTAGAGTTAGTATTCAGACTGAAACCAGCAAAAATTTCAATCTATTCAGAAGACTCCATGCTTAGAGATTGCCACAAGAGTTTTGCGAGTCAGTTTTACATTGATGCTAAGCATAGCCGAAGACTCTTTGTTATTTTGACATTTTGAGGTCATTTGTAATGTTTGTAATTATTTTGAATCAATACTATTTGCACTGTGTACCTTTCACTTACCAGCTTTTTTAAATCTTTCACAGGATGTGGATGTTGCTGGTTAAGCCAGCATTTATTGCCCATCCTTAATTGCCCTTGAGAATGTGGTGGTGAGCCAACTTTTTGAACGGCTGCAGTCCATTTGGTGTAGGTACACCAATAGTGCTGTTTGGAAGGGAGTTCCAGGAATTCGACTTGGTGACAGTGAAGAAACGACAATATAGTTCTAAATTCTAAGTGGCTTGGAGGGAAACTTGCAGGTGGTGATTTTCCCATGCGTCTGCTACTCTTGTCCTTCTAGGTGGCAGAGGTCGCAGGTTTGGAAGGTGCTGTTGAAGGAGCCTTGGTGCATTGCTGCCGTGCATCTTGTAGATGGTACACACTGCTGCCACTGTGCATCGGTGGTGGAGGGAGTGAATATTGAAGGTAGTAGATGGGCTGCCAATCAAATGGGCTGCTTTGTCCTGGATGTTGTCAAGCTTCCTGAGTGTTGTTGGAGCTGCACCCATCCAGGCAAGTGGAGAGTATTCCATCACACTCCTGACTTGTGCCTTGTAGATGGTGGACAGGCTTTGGGTGTCAGGAGGTAAGTTACCCACAACAGAATTCCCAGTATCTGGCCTTTTCTTGTAACCACAGTACTTATAAGGCTGATCCAGTTCAGTTTCTGGTCAATGTTGACCCCCAGGATGTTGATAGCTTACTGTTCAAAAAATGTGTCCAGTGTTTGCTGGAGTGTATGTTCTTTCATTAACTAAAGTTGGGAGGGTTACACAAAGTATCTGAAACATTCCTGTAAGTTGAGCCACAGAGACAAGTGCTTTCTGTTTAGTCCTGGGTCATGCTACCTTTACTGAGAAATAGGACAAGAAAAGACAAGTCTGGGTTCATAAAGGACATTAGGTCCACTCATGAAAATGGAAAGTAACAATGAACCAATGGAAAATATTTGGTGCAAAAACCCCAAAATGTCACACCATTATAGCCGTAGCAGAAAACAATGAAGATAATGTAAATACAACTGAATAGCTCTATTGCTAACTGAAGTACTGGTAGGCAGAATCTTCTGTAGCAAAATCAGTACCTTTTGTGTCATTAAGTTTGTAAGGATACAACACTGTGTTTAAAATTTGCCCTTCAAATAAATCATCTTCACATCTGTAACCACTTCTGTTCATTACACAGATAAACTTTGCTGCAATTCCCATTGTGATATACGGCCTATGTAAATACAAGCAAAACGTTTTGCATATGCATTTGCATTTATAATGAGTTATGCAAATTTGACTTTTATTTCCAATGTATTCTTATATTTCACAGTTCCTAATGATTTATTTTTATTGCTTAATTTTAATTGTATAACTCTCATTGTAAATTACTATCAGCTATGATAGTCCTGATTAACATTCAAACATACGTGGCAATCAGAGAAAAAAGTAATTCCTTTATTTGTTATCTGTGAATTCTTATGAATTGCTTTCATTAAGGATGTAGAAACATAGAAAATAGGAGCAGGAGTAGGCATTCAGCCCTTTGAGCCTGCTCCACCATTCATTATGATCATGTCTGATCATCCAACTTAGTAGTCTGTTCCCGCTTTCGCCCCATACCCTTTGATCCCTTTAGACCCAAGAGCTATATCTAACTCATTCTTGAAAACATACAATATTTTGGCCTCAATTGCTTTCTGTGGTAGCGAATTCCACAGGCTCACCATTCTCTGGGTGAAGAAATTTCTCCTCATCTCAGTCCTGAAAGGTTTACCCCATATCCTTAGACTATGACCCCTGGTTCTGGATCCCCCACATTCAGGAACATCCTTCCTGCATCTACCCTGTCAAGTCCTGTTGGAATTTTATAGGTTTCTATGAGATCCTCCCTCACTCTTCTGAACTACAGTGAATATAATCCTAACCGACTCAATCTCTCCTCATACATCAGTCCCACCATCCCAGGAATCAGTCTGGTAAATCTTCACTGCACTCCCTCTATAGCAAGAACATCCTTCCTCAGATAAGGAGATCAAAATTGCACACAATATTCCAGGTGTGGCCTCACCAAGGCCCTGTATAATTACAGCAAGACATCCCTGCTCCTGTACTCAAATCCTCTCGCTATGAAGGCCAACATACCATTTGCCTTTTTTACCGCCTGCTGCACCTGCATGCTTACCTTCAGCGACTGGTGTACGAGAACACCCAGGTCTCGCTGCATATTCCCCTCTCTCAGTTTATAGCCATTCAGATAATAATCTGCCTTCCTGTTTTTGCTACCAAAGCGGATAACCTCACATTTATCCACATTATACTGCATCTGCCATGCATTTGCTCCCTCATTCAACTTGTCCAAATCACCCTGAAGCCTCTCTGCATCCTCCTCACAACTCACCCAGTTTTGTGTCATCTGCAAATTTGGAGATATTACATTTAGTTCCCTCATCAAAATCATTAATGTATATTGTGAATAGCTGGGGTCCTCGCACCAATCCCTGTGGTACCCCACTAGTCACTACCTGCCATTCGGAAAAAAGACCCTTTTATCTCCACTCTTTGTTTCTTGTTCACCAACCAATTTTCTATCCATTTCAATACACTATCCCCAATCCCATGCGCTTTAATTTTACACGCTAATCTCTTATGTGGGACTTTGTCGAAAGCCTTCTGAAAGTCCAAATAAACCACATCCACTGGCTCCCCCTCATCAACTTTACTAGTTACATCTTTGAAGAATTCTAGTAGATTTGTCAAGCATGATTTCCCTTTCGTAAATCCATGCTGACTCTGTCTGATTCTACCACTGTTCTCTAAGTGCTCTGCTATAAAATCTTTGATAATGGACTCCAGAATTTTCCCCACTACTGACGTCAGGCTGACTGGTCTATAATTCCCTGCTTTCTCTGTACCTCCCTTTTTAAATCATGGGGTTACATTAGCTACCTGCCAATCTGTAGGAAATGTTCCAGAGTCTATAGAATCTTGGAAGATGACCACCAATTCATCCACCATTTCTAGGGCCACTTCTTTAAGTACTCTGGGATGCATACCATCAGGCCCTGGGGATTTATTGACTTTCAATCCCATCAATTTCCCCAACACCATTTCTCTACTAATACTGATTTCTTTCAGTTCCTCTCTTTCACTAAGCCCTGCGTTCCCCAACATTTCTGGTATGATATTTGTGTCTCCCTTTGTGAAGACAGAACCAAAGTATGCATTTAGTTGGTCAGCCATTTCTTTGTTCCCCATAATAAATTCCCCTGTTTCTGACAGTAAGGGACCTACATTTGTCTTCACCAATATTTTTCTCTTCACATACCTATAGAAACTTTTACAGTCAGTTTTTATGTTTCCTGCAAGCTTACTCCCGTACTCTATTTTCCCCTTCTTAATCAATCCCTTGGTCCTCCTTTGCTGAATTCTAAACTGCTTCCAATCCTCATGTCTGTTGTTTTTCCTGGCAAATTTATATGTCTCTTCCTTGAATCTAATGCTATCTCTAATTTCCCTTGTAAGACATGGTTTGGCTACCTTTCCCGTTTTACTTTTGCACCAGACAGGGATAAACAATTGTTGCAGTTCATCCATGCGCTCTTTAAATGTTTGCCATTGCCTATCCACCGTCATACCTTTATGTAATTAGACTGACCTACCAGCAAGGAGACGAGCAAAACTGAGGTCATTGGGACTCAATGGGAATTCATCCAGTGACTGTAGCCTTAGCTGACAAAGGAAGATGGTTGTGGATGTTGGAGGCCAAACATCTCAGCCCCCGGACATCGATGCAAGAGATTCCCAGGAAAGTATCCTCAGGCCAACAAGCTTCAGCTGTTTGCTCAATGACCTTCCCTTTATCAAGAAGGGCATGAATAGGGCCCTTTACTGATCAATCCACTGGGTTCAGTTCCTTTTACAACTCCTCTGATAATGAAGCAGACCTGGAGAGTATTCTGGCATGGCTTACAAGTGGCCACTAATTGCCATGCAGTGACTATCTCAAATATCTTCAAAGACACCACCAACATTCAGTCCCTCTCCATTACATTGTGAGATCACCAAAAACAGCTTAACTGGACCAGCCTTCAACACCTTTGCTTCAAAGAGTGAGGCCAAAGCTGAATATTGCATGACACTATCTGATCCCTCGAAGCTTCTCTAATGTCAATAAGACACAAATCAAGATGGTGATGTAACACTCACCACTCACTGCAACAGTACCCGAGAAGCTTGACACCATCATGAAAGCAGCATTTTGCTTGATTGACATCCCAGGGACTGAGCTCAATACCCTCCCTCCATCTACAATACGTGTTAGCTGAACACACATTAGCTGTAGTTTGTACTATTTGCAGGATGCATTGAAACAACTTGTCAATTTTAATTCAACAGCACTTTTTGCATTGACCTCTATCCTCAAGAAGAACAGGAGCAGCAACATTATTGGGCCAAGTTTCCCTATGAGTCACACATCATCCTGACTTGGACATATATTACTGTACCATCATCATCACTGGGTCAATATCAAGGAATTCTCTACCCAGTACTATCATGGGAACATCATTAATATAAAAATAAGAGTCTAAACGGGGTAAAGGAGTAGATGGATCTTGGAGTACAGATCAACAAATTAATAAAACTAATGACACAAGTTAGTAAGGCCATAAAATAGGCAAGCAACACACTGGGATTCATTGCTAGAGAAAAAGTATTGAAAAGCAGAGAAGTTATGTGAAACTTGTATCGAACCTCTTCGATCACTATTGGGGTACTGTGCAGAGTCCTCGGCAGGAATTTTACAGCCCCTCCCCCCCAACAAGCAGGCTGGTGATGGGGGGGGGTGCATAAAATTGACTGCGAGACGGGGGTGGGTGGTGGTGGTCGGGAGGCTGTTCCTGATGCCTTCCCACCTCCGCTGCAATTTTACATGGGGTGGCGGTGAGAAATGGCCAATCAAGGCCCTTAAGTGGACAATTAACTGTCATTTAAGGGCCTCCTCCCGCCGGCAATGATATTTTACCCACGGCGGGCGGATGGCAAAGGCCCCTAGAACACCACCTTCTTGTGGGCTGTTGGGGGTGTCCTCCTGATCAGGCACATCACAGAGGACCACCCCCAAAGCCCCAATCACCTCCACCACACAATACTGCTCCCAGTGGCGCTGCTGGATCTAAGAGCTGCCAGCCCATTGATTCGCTGGCAGCTCCATTAGGCAGGACTTCCTGCCTCAGAGCAGCAGAAGTCCTGCCCAAGGCCAATTAAGGGCCTAGGGAACAAAAAATCCCAGCATGGCTTCTAAGGCCCGATGGAGGTGGGCTTGCCTCTGACTTTCTGACTGGGGGGCGGGTTTCCCGCCCAACGTAAAATTCCGGCCCTAATCTCCATATTACTAAAAAGGATGTAGAGGCACAGGAGAAGGTGATGATATCAGAATAGGTTATCCCTGTGTCTTCTGTGGGGAGGTCATGGGTAACTGTTGCTACCAGCAACAACTGGGGTCCAGTGCTGGTGAGCAGCATAAGGAGGCAGACAATGGGCAGAATGTGGGAAAGGAAGAAGAAAGACAGGAGCAGCTGAGGGCAAACAGCAAAGCTGAGCATAGCTGAGGGATAAAAAGAAAAGTGGCAAAAGATTGAGAAACGAGTAACAGAGGTTACAGTGAACAGATACAGGAAAGGAAATCAAAATAAGGAGACATACAAACAGATATGTAACACATACTGTTAACTTAACATTTAATGAGAGGTTTTATTCTCTTTTGCTGGCAGGACCTCTGTGGGAGCTTCATGTCAATGCAGAAGAACACTCAGCTTAAATAAAATGCAAAGTTGTCTTAAGGTCATGCTTAGAAGAAAATTAATGATTGATGTATATCATAAATGATATAGTGCCGATTTAAATATTTAAAGTAACATCCTTACCTAAGGTTAGGGAATATTTCCCAATACTCGGAGATCAGAAAACACTTCATCTTTGAAGTTTCCGTTCCAAGGCAGTTTGAGTACTAAAAAACTCTCATAATATTCTTCAACTTCTGGTTCACATTATGAAAGATTTTTGTGTAATTGTTTCAGCTTTTCATTTTTTTTTGCTGTTATTACCTTGATCTTTCTAAGTAGTTAGAACATTCTTTTCTCCAATAATATAATACCTGTCCTAATTTCCGATTTTCTGTAATTGGCACCACTCTGCTACTGTCAATGCTGAGATTTATTCACACATTCTGGAGGGGCTGGAATGTATTAATCTCTTTGCTCTTAACAAGTCCTCTGTACAAACTCCTGATCACAGGGGTGGATGAAAGTTTCACCCACTGGTGCTGCCTGCTGTCTGGTCATAGTTCAGTCTCATGACTATTTTTAATAAGAATGATAGGAGTTGCCACTGAGGTATTATTGCTCCAAACTCCTACTCCTGGTTTCCAAGTCTGAGCCTACCTATAAAATATTATCATCATGTTAACCCATTTTAATAAGAGCATGATGAAATCTTGAGTGCGGTCCTAATATGAGGATATTAGTTTCAAAAGCATCTGAAGTATCATGTTAGTTATCAGATGGATCAAACAGTGATATTAGTATTGGAATGTCATCAGTACCTGTTGGCCCTGTTTACTCTCACCATTAGTATGTGATATTGGCATCATATGAAACCAGCTCTTTGTTTGACCCATTTTATCAAATTCCTTCTGTTATCAGAATGAAAAACTAAAAACAGCAAAAGAGTAGCAAATAAAGCAAAGGAATCAATTAAGAAATGCCACAAGCTCCTGAATTGCCAATACTACAACTCAAGGCATGGGGTTAGAGGTGGATCAAAGGTTTCTTCAGGTCAAATTCCACTTTAACCACTGTTTTCATTACTTCGTTAGACAGCTTCATTAGCACTTTCTCTGCACCATTTAATTCTATTTTTGCTATGGCTTTTTTTGATTCTGCATTAACATAATTTGACAACATGATAACCAAAGAGGAAAACCCATCAAACAGCATCAAACAAGCTGCTACAAACTCACCAAAAAAGTTGCATAAAACAGTGTCTAACTGATGAACAGGTCTGACTATAGACAGTGACTGTAGCCATTACTACATGATGAGTAAATAAGTTAAAATCCATTTTTACTGCATGAGGTTCCAGTGTTTTGAGGATCACAAAGATCATTTTCAACTTCGACATCTTGGCAGTGTCCTGGCATCTGTTCATTGGAGGACCTGTCCAATTTTCATCTCATTGATTTCACCTCTATGATAACAGGGCAGATTCCACAACATCCAACTGATTGCTCCATTAGGCCTCTGCCCAGCCAACAAAGTTAAACATTTAAGGAAAATTAGACTTATATTTATACAAAGCCTTTCACAGCTTCGAGACGACCCAAAACTGACTTTTGAAATGTAGGGAAACGTGGTTGCAGATTTACAGAACAGGGTCCCACAAACAACAATGAGATAATGACCAGTTATTGGTTTAGTGATGTTGATTGGTGGCTAAGTATTGGCCAAGACACCATTGTCTACTCTTCAAATAGAGCAATGGGATATTTTGCATTCACTTAAGAGGACTGACAGGGTCTCAATTTATGTGTCTCATCCAAAAGATAGCACCTCTGACCGTGCAGCAGTCCTGCAGTACTGCTTTAGAAGTGTCAGCCTGGATTTTGTGCTCAAATCTCTGGACTGGGGCTTGAATCCACAACCTTCTGAATGAGAGGCAAGAGTACTATCCACTGAGCCACAGCTGACAATTAACACATCCAACGTTCTTCAATTTGGTCAATGTTGCTGAAGAATCTAAACTGAGCAGCCTTCCAGTAAAAATGAAGACAGGTTGCAGCAGCTTGAGCTCTGGGTTTCGCAACTCAGGCGGCGGCTGGAGTCACTGTTATGCATCCGCAAGGTGGAGGACAACATGGATAGCATGTTTAGGGAGGTGGTCACACCACAGGTTAGGAGCATGCAGGAAGGTAAGAAATGGGTGACCACCGTCTAAGTGAACCAGGCAGATATGCAGGAGTCCCCTGATATGATCAGATTTCTAAGACATTGGGACCAGTTCTGGGGCAGGTGGGACCTGTACAAGATGGACAGGTTGCATCATAGCAGGACTGGGACAAATATCCTCGCAGGGAGATTTGCTAGTGCTGTTGGGGAGGGTTTAGACTAAATTGACAGGGGGATGGGAACCTGGGAGGGAGCTCAGATTGGAGGGAAGCAAAACTGGTAACTTGTCAGGGTGTGGGAACCAGGAGCAAGTATTAGAGAGAAATACCAAAGTGCACAGACTACTGGGGGATGTGGATAGCACAAGAGTAGGGAATAGTACGTTATTAGGTGGGGTCAGTGTAAGGGATAAAGTAATAAAGTCTGAATCAGCGTTAATGTACATGTATGTGAATGCACGGAGTGTGGTTAATAAGATTGGTGAGGTACAGGTGCAGATTGCCATGTGGGAATATGATGCTGTGGCTGTAACAGAGACCTGGCTCAAAGAAGGCAGGACTGGGTGTTAAATATTCCTGGATACATGTGGTTCAGGAAAGATAGGAAAGTGAAAAAAAGGGGGAGGGATGGCAGTATTGATTAAGGAGAGCATTGCAGGGCTGGAGAAAAAGGATGTCCCAGAGGGGTCGAGGACAGAATCAATTTGGTTCGAGCTAAGCAACAAAAAAGGTGCAGTTACATTACTCGGTGTTGTCTATAGGCCACCAGCTAGTGGGAAGGATGTGGAGGAACAAATTTTCAAGGAAATTACAGAGAGGTGCAAAAATGATAGGGTAGTTTTAATGCGAGACTTTAATTATCCAAACCTAAACGGGGATAATAGTAGTGTAAAGGGCAGTGAGGGGCAAGAGTTCCGAGAGAGTGTTCAGGAAAATTTTGTACAACGGTATGTTGCTCATCCAACAAGAAAGGAGGCACTGCTAGACCTGGTTCTTGGGAATGTGGTGGGCCAAGTGGATCAAGTATCAGTAGGAGAGTATTTAGGGGACAGTGATCATTGTATCATAAGGTTTAGGCTGACTATGGAAAAGGACAAAGAGCAATCCAGGGTAAGAATAATTAACTGGGGGAAGGCGAACTTCAATGGGGTAAGAATGGAGCTGGGGCAAATAAATTAGAGTCAAAAGCTGGCAGGAAAACCGATAGATGAACAATGGGCTACCTTCAAAGAAGAGATAGTTCGGGCACAGTCAAGATATCTTCCCTCGAAGGGGAAAAGTAGAGCAAACAAATCCAGAGCTCCCTGGATGACAAAAGAGGTAGAGATTAAGATAAAGAAGAAAAGGTGTGCTTATGACAGATGCCAGGTAGAAAATACTGTCAAGAACCAGGCTAAATATAGAAGGTCCAGAGGGTAAGTGGAAAAGCAAATAAGAGAAGCAAAGAGAGAGCATGAGAAGAGACTGGCAGCTAGCATTAAAGGAAATCCCAAAGTTTTCTATAGGCATATCAATAGCAAAAGGGTGGTAAAAGGAGGAGTGGGGCCGATTAGGGACCAGAAAGGGGATTTACACACGGAGGCAGAGGGCATAGCTGAGGTATTAAATGAATACTTTGCATCTGTCTTTACCAAGGAAGAAGATACAACCCAGGCAATGTTGAAAGAGGAGGTAAGTCAGACATTTGAGGGGTTTAAAATTGATAAAGAGGAAGTATTAGATAGGCAGTCTGAACTTAAATTGGATACAGCACCAGGGCCGGATGAGATGCATCCAAGGATACTGAGGGAAGTGAGGGTGGAAATCGCAGAGGCACTGGCCATAATTTTTCAGTCTTCCTTAAACTCAGGGGTGGTGCCAGAGGACTGGAGAATTGCAAATGTTACACCCTTGTTCAAAAAAGGGTACGAAGGTAAGCTGAGCAATTGCAGGCCATTCAGTTTAACTTTGATGGTGGGAAGACTTCTGGGAAAAATAATTCATGACAAAATCAATAGTCATATGGACAAATGCAGATTAATTAAGGAAAGCCAGCATGGATTTCTGAAGGGAAAATCATGTTTAACTAACTTGTTGGAGTTTTTTGAGGTAACAGAAAGGGTTTATGAGGGCAATGCTGTTGATGTGGTGTACATGGACTTTCAAAAGGCATTTGATACAGTGCCACACAACAGACTTGTGAGCAAACTTGTAGCTCGTGGAATAAAAGGGACGGTAGTGACATGGATACAAAATTGGCTGAGTGACAAGAAACAAAGAGTAGTGGTTAATTGATGTTTTTCGGGCTGGAGGAAGGTTTGTAGTGGAGTTCCCCAGGGATCAGTGTTGGGACCCTTGCTTTTCTTGATATATATTAATGACCGAGACCTTGGTGTACAGGGCAAAATTTCAAAGTTTGCAGACGATACGAAACTTGGAAGCATTGTGAACTGTGAGGAGGATAGTGTAGAACTTCAAAAGGACATAGACATGTTGGTGGAATGGACAGACAGGTGGCAGATGAAGTTCACTGCAAAGAAATGTGAAGTGATTCATTTTGGTAGAAAGAACATGGAGAGACAATATAAAATAAAGGGTACAATTCTAAAGGGGGTGCAGGAGCAGAGGGACCTAGGTGTATATGTGCATAAGTCATTGAAGGTGGCAGGACAGGTTGAGAGAGTGGTTGATAAAGCATACAGTATACTGGGCTTTATTAATAGGAGCACAGAGTACAAGAGCAAGGAAGTTATGTTGAACTTGTATAAGACACTAAATTGGCCTCAGCTGGAGTATTGTGTCCAGTTCTGGGTGCCGCACTTGAGGAAAAACTGGAGGGCATTGGAAAGAGTACAGTACAGATTCACAAGAATGGTTCCAGGGATGAGGAATTTCTGTTATGAAGATAGATTGGAGAAGTTTGGACTGTTTTCCTTGTAGAAGAGAAGGCTGAGAGGTGATTTGATAGAGGTATTCAAAATCATGAGGGGTCTGGACAGAGTAGGTAGAGAGAAACTGTTCCCACTCATGAAAGGATTGAGAATGAGAGGGCACAGATTTAAAGTATTTGGTAACAGAAGCAAAAGTGACATGAGAAAAAGCTTTTTCACACAGCGAGTGGTTAAGGTCTGGAATGCGTTGCCTGAGAAAGTGGTGGAGGCAGGTTTAATTCAAGTATTCAAAAGGGAATTAGACAGTTATATGAAAAGGAAGAATGTGCAGGGTTATGGGGAGAAGGCAGGGGAATGGAACTGAGAGAATTTCTCTTTCGGAGAGCCAGTGCAGACACGATGGGCTGACTGGCCTCCTTCTGCACTGTAACAATTCTGTGATTCTGTGAGGTAGATACACCAATAGTGCAGTTGATATGCACTTACTGTAACTTTAGTTTCAGGCTCACTCAGATTTACAAAACTGTGTTCCTGAGATAGAGACTCCCTCAAAGGAAGAATATTTTTGAATGTGGGTGCATGTTCCCCAGGATTTTCAGTCCAAGTAAACTCAATATTCGGGGAGTCTACACCTAAATGCCCAGCACAAAGTAATGGCCTGAATTTTATTTGTGTGCTGCGCTCTGCGGCAGCGCGCTTTGAACTCAGCGGTGTGCCCGCATTCAGCTGCTGCCACCGAGCCCCCCGCCCGCCCTTCCCTTCACAATCCTGAGAAATGTGAGGTGATGCATTTTGGGAGGACTAACAAGGCAAAGGAATATACAATGGATGGTAGGACACTAGGAAGTAGAAAGGGTCAGAAGGACCTTGGTGTACTTGTCCATAGATTACTGAAGGCAGCAACACGGGTAGATAAGGTGGTTAGGAAGGCATATGGGATACTTGCCTTTATTAGCCGAGGCATAGAATATAAGAGCAGGGAGGTTACGATGGAGCTGTATAAAACACTAGTTAGGCCACAGCTGAAGTATTGTGTACAGTTCTGGTCACCACACTATAGGAAGGATGTGATTGCACTGGAGAGGGTGCAGAGGAGATTCACCAGGATGTTGCCTGGGCTGGAGCATTTCAGCTATGAAGAGAGACTGAAAAGGCTAGGGTTGTTTTCCTTGGAGCAGAGAAGGCTGAGGGGGGACATGATTGAGGTATACAAAATTATGAGAGGCATTGATAGGTTAGATAGGAAGAAACCTTTTCCCTTATTGGAGGGGTCAATAACCAGGGGGCATAGATTTAAGGTAAGGGGCATTTGAGGAAAAACATTTTCACCCAGAGTGTGGTTGGAATCTGGAACACACTGCCTGAAGAGGTGGTAGAGGCAGGAACCCTCACAACATTTAAGAAGTATTTAGATGAGCACTTGAAACACAATAGCATACAAGGATATGGGCCAAGTGCTGGAAAATGGGATTAGAATAGCTAGGTACTTGATGGCCGGCACAGACACGATGGGCCAAAGGGCCTGTTTCTGTGCTGTATAACTCTATGACTATTCGCACCACTGCGACGCTCTGCCCCCCCCCCCCCACCCCATATTACGTGTGGAGAGGCGGGACATCTGGCACAGTGAGGAGCCTCTTGACAGCTGTGCAGCAGGTGCTGGCGCCCCATTTAAAGCACTCCAGCACCTGCTTCCTGACAGCTAAAGGCCTGCTCGGGTATGTAATTGAAACCTGACCCGAGCCCAACGGAACCACATCCAACCCGAACCCGACCCGGCCCGAGTCCTTTGATTTTTTCCTGCGCCCGACACGACCCGACCCGACCCGACAACCGGACTAAAGTTGATTATATCGAAGAGGTTGTGCTCTACCTTGGATGGAATCGCTCACTGCAGACTAGTGTGGAGTCTGGATGCATGTTTCCAGCCTTGGCGTCCTGGCTGTTCAAGTTTTGAAGCTTTTCCCTCCCTGACCAAAAGGCAACATTGTGTCTGACCCGGCCTGAACGCCCGACCCAAACCTGAATGCCCGACCCGGAAGAGAGACCCGTCCCGAACCGAACCGAACCCGATACATGGCGTCGGGTTTAGTCGGGTTCAGGTCGAGTAGCCATGCTCTACTGACAGCTGACAAAGATATACTTACCTCACTGTTGAAGAGGGGACTACTGTCAATCTGGCAGCAAAGCAGAAAGTGCTGCAGAAATCCAGCAGGTCAGGCAGCATCTGTGGAGAGAGAAGCAGAGTTAACTTGTCCACTCTGCTTCTCTCTCCACAGATGCTGCCTGACGTGCTGAGTGACCCCAGCACTTTCTGCTTTGCTGCCACTTACTTACCCTGCTGTGTCCCAGTGCCCTGTGAAGTTCCGATCCTCTTCTCCCACTCAAGTGTAACATTCCTTCTTGTAGGCGTGCCACACCTGGGTGAATAATCTTAATTTTGCACATTCCAGGACATGAGACTTAAATGTACCATTAAAGGAAAATACACAACAGAAATAAAATCATAATTGAAGAATATCTACATACTATGGGCTTCTAAGCATCTGACTGTGAAAAACTGCAGACTAATATGCATTTGGGATCTGCATTCATTTCTCTGCTAACTGTTATGTGAAAATACATGTAACTCAATTAAATGATCTTTGTTAAAAAACAGGAAAATATGTTCATATTCTAGCTGCATTGCCAACTAGAACTATTAAACCAATAATTATGATCAGCTGCTGCAGAAGCAAAGTGTTCGTGAACATGTGTCAATGTGTAATAGTTGAAAAGCCAGCACAGATTTTCTCACTAGTCCTGCATTGGTTTTCAAACATGTGCAAGGCAAACCTTGCAGTCAGAGGTTAGAGCAGTTACACGGTGGAGTCATCTTTTCATTTAAAGGACCACACCAAAAGCTGAGGATGGCAGAGGGGTGCTCAAATGTGAACCCCACAGTTCAGCAAAGCCTCCCTAGTCACTCTCCTCCAGGCTGTGTGAGCAAGGCGGGAGGTCCTTTTGACCAGTGATGCTAAGAAGAGGCCCTCCTGCCTGAACAAGGCAGCCTGGCTGGAGATGACAGAGGAGGTGAGTAGCTGTGGGGCCATCCGGTGTCAAAGGGTCCAAAGCCGGAAGGGGTGAACGATCACTCTCCCAGCCAGCCAGGGCCCTCTAGGTCTCGTATACACAGGATACGAGCGCCAAAGTCATCCACAGCCAAAGGGCAATCAGATCAGCAGCCTTCCTACAGTCAGGCTGCTAGCGCAGAGGTTGCAAAGAGAAGGGGCACTCACAAGCCTTTACAGAGAACACACTGATACAAATGGGAATTCACAGGTGTCACAGCAATGTAAATATGTCTTCCACTATGTGTTCCTCATCAACCTGTGTGTCCTTTTCTCTGTGTGAATGTACGCCAGCATGTAGCACCAATGTCACATCTCTTTGCACCTTTGGCCCTTCAGGAGAGCCAACGTATACAATAACATCATTGCCTTGCTACCATTACACATGAGCGTCTCTATGAATGCAGTGACATGGACATTGGTTCAATCAACTGCTGTCTTTAATGGTTTACACAGGGATGCTGCTGATGTGGACTGGTGCACAGCAGGTGAGTGAGGGTGATGTGTGGCTTGCAGAGTTCATGTCAGTTCCTATGGAGCAGAGAGTCTTTTTCTGATAAGCCACTTCCGTACATCCCTAGCTCACTGCTCGCCCTGCGTGCAGAGCCTGAGTGCCATCTGCCCTCCCATGTGTCTTTCATATTGTAGATGAGGGAGCATTTCGGGGATAATGACCATAAATCTGTAAGATTTAAGGTAGTTATGGAAAAGGGCAAAGATGGACCGGAAATAAAGGTACGGAACGGGGTAAGGCCGATTTCAATGTGATAAAACAGGTTCTGGTCAAAATGGACCGGGAACAGCTACTTGTCGGAAAGTTTACATCAGACCAGTGGGAGTCATTCAAAAAGGAAATAGTGGAAGTTCAGGGCCAACATGTTCCCGTTAAGCTGAAGGGTAGGACCAACAAGTCCAGGGAACCCTGGATGTCAAGGGATATAGAGGATTGGATAAGGAAAAAAGGAGGCTTATGGCAAATTCAGGGGGCTGAATATAGCAGAGGCCCTAGAAAGTGTAGGTAGGGTACTTAAAGTAATTAGGAGAATGAAGAGGGGGCTTGAAAAAACACGGGGGGGCAAGATAAAAGGAAAATCTCAAGGCATTTTATCAGTATATTAAGGGCAAGAGAATAACCAGGGAAAGAGTAGGGCCCATTAAGGACCAAAGTGGCAATCTGTGTGTGGAGTCGGAGGACATAGGTGAGGTTTTAAATAATTGCTTTTCATCTGTGTTCGCTATGGAGAAGGACGATGTAGGTGTCGAGATCAGGGAGGGGGATTGTGATATACTTGAATAAATTATCATTGAAATGGGAGGAGGTATTAGCAGTTTTAGCGGGCTTATAAGTGGATAAATCCACAGGCCCAGATGAGATGTATCCCAGGCTGTTATGTGAGGCAAGTGAGGTGATAGCAGGGGCTTACACATAAATTTTCAAATCCTCTCTGGCCACAGGAGAGGTCCCAGAGGACTGGAGGACAGTGAATGTGGTACCATTATTCAAAAAGAGTAGCAGGGATAAACCAGGTAATTACAGGCTGGTGAGTCTAACATCAGTGGTTGGGAAACTATTGGAAAAAATTCCGAGGGACAGGATTAATCTCCACTTGGAGAGGCAGGGATTAATCAGGGATAGTCAGCATGGCTTTGTCAGGGGGAGATCTTGTCTAACTAACTTGATTGAATTTTTCAAGGTGGTGACTCGATGTGTAGATGAGGGTAAAGCAGTTGATGTAGTCTACATGGACTTCAGTAAGGCTTTTGATAAGGTCCCGCATGGGAGATTGGTGAAGAAGGTAAGAGCCCATGGGATCCAGGGCAATTTGGCAAATTGGATTCAAAATTGGCTTAATGGCAGGAGGCAGAGGGTAATGGTCGAGGGTTGTTTCTGCAATTGGAAGCCTGTGAACAGTGGTGTACTGCAGGGATCGGTGCTGGGACCCTTGCTGTTTGTCGTGTACATTAATGATTTAGACGTGAATATAGAAGGTATGATCAATAAGTTCGCAGATGACATGAAAATTGGTGGTGTCGTAAATAGTGAGGGGGGAAGCCGTAGATTACAGGACAATATAGAGGGGCTGGTAAGATGGGCAGAGCAGTGGCAAATGGAATTTAATCCTGAGAAGTGTGAGGTGATGCATTTTGGGAGGACTAACAAGGCAAGGGAATATACAATGGATGGTAGGACCCTAG
Source organism: Heterodontus francisci (assembly GCF_036365525.1). Taxonomy (NCBI): domain Eukaryota; kingdom Metazoa; phylum Chordata; class Chondrichthyes; order Heterodontiformes; family Heterodontidae; genus Heterodontus; species Heterodontus francisci. The sequence continues at coordinate 2,518,476 of NC_090372.1, read as the reverse complement.
GAAGTACAGAGGGTCAGAGGGACCTTGGTGTACTTGTCCATACAAGGCAGCAGCACAGGTAGATAAGATGGTTAGGAAGGCATATGGGATACTTGCCTTTATTAGCCGAGGCATAGAATATAAGAGCAGAGAGGTTATGATGGAGCTGTGTAAACCGTGGCGCGGAGTCAACTCCCCCTTGGCCCCTTTATTCCCTTCACCCACTTGATCCTGGCCGTCATGTGGGACTAAGTCCTCTTAATTCAGGCTCAGGCTGGGTGTTTGGGATATCGGGTTACAGGAGAGCCACCCTCCACCTAATCCATCGGCTACAGTTAATGGCTTAGTACAAAGAGGAGGAAACTCAGTCCTTTCTTTAACTATCAATTTATTTTATTCACTTTGTTGTACAATGTAAGAATAAGGCTTATACACTTGGTTAGACAAAAGCATGCAACTCAAAGTGGGTTATACAGTTAATAACAAAGCTAGGTAGAATCGATAAGCACACCCACTAGGTTCCTCTGACCTTTCCCTGACCTAGTCACAGAAAACAAAGGATAATACCCGATAAAGGGGAGAAATGACGCTGGCCAGGTGTTCCGTTCTCTCTCTCTTTTACGTCGTCGCCGCATTGCTCACACAGGGTCTTCCACTTCCGCGATGGTTGGTCTCCGGAGTTTCTCGCTGGCTCTATGCCCGAGATTCTCTATTCTTATTCTCTTTCTTATCTCTTCAAAACTGTGCTGTCTCTTTCCGGTTGGTTTAAGCCTGCTCACCTCGTTCGTATCTTCTCCTTATTGGCCCAGGCCCAAAGACCCCGGTATCACACAGTGTCCAAATAAGGCTCTATTCCTGTGATCTCCCCTTTGTCTTGTCACATAAATTAATTAGTTCAAACTGGTTTTTACCATCACAGACCAGTGTCTGAGCACAGGTTACTATAGTTCACAAACAATCCAGCAGTGTCTGAAGATACTTTAGTTCATGAGCTATGCAACAGTTTGTAACAGACTCTGTATTTCTTGCAGCCCCTGTATTTCTTGCAGCTGTATAAAATGCTAGTTAGGCCACAGCTGGAGTACTGTGTACATTTCTGGACATCACACTATAGGAAGGATGTGATTGCACTGGAGAGGGTGCAGAGGGGATTCACCAGGATGTTGCCTGGGCTGGAGCATTTCATCTATGAAGAGAGACTGGATAGGCTGGGGTTGTTTTCCTTGGAGCAGAGAAGGCTGAGGGGGGACATGATTGAGGTAGACAAAATTCTCTCTTTTTGATGCATTTTGGACTGTACTATAATTTTGTCTTTGAAACCAAAAATAATTTATCCTGGAAGGTGTTATTTTATATTAAAATCAAGTGCTTTCAAATTGCTCTTTAATTTTGCCCATTGTTAGATAATAGGTATTAATGTGGCACAGTGGGTAGCAATCTCATCTCTCAGTCTGTAGATTGTGGGTTCATATTCCACTATAGAGACTTGGGTGCATAATCCAGACTGACACTCCAGTGAAGTACCAAGGGAGGGCTGCACTGTCAGAAGTGCTGGTTTTCAGGTGAGTTGTTAAACTGATGCCCCATCTGCCCTCTCAGGTAGATGTAAAATAGCCCATGGCACCATTTTAAGATGAGCAGAGGAGTTTCTCCCCTTATCATAGAATCATAGAACAGTACAACACATAAGCAGGCTATTTGGCCCATCGTGTCTGCCGCAGCTCCTTCGGAACATACAGTTGGTTCCACTTACCTGCTTTTTCCCCATACACCTGCACCTTTTCTCCTTCGAGCATTTATCTAATTCACTTTTGAAAGCTATTATTGAATCTGTATTCATCACACAGATGACTGATATTTATCCCTCACCCAACACTTAAGGACCGATTGTCTGGTCATTATCACATTGCTATTTGTGGGAGCTTGCTGTGCTTAAAGTGATTGTTGCTTGTCCTCCATTATAACAGTGACTGCACTCCAAATAACAAAGTTTTACTTTGGCTGTAAAGCATTGTGGGACATCCTGAGGTAGTGAAAGGTACTATACAAATGCAAGTCTTTCTTTTTCACAATGTTTGTTACATTGTTTGCACACACTGCAGCTGAATTATGTAATACTTTAAGCATTAACAAGCTGCAGACTTCCCCATAGCATAAGAAAATGATTGAAGTAGACATTGAAGTAACATAACAAGGTAAAGCGTCAATCATATGCTGATGGATAGTTTGTATGCCAATACGTGCCAGTAGTTCTCACTTTCTTATGAGCTGTTGGTCCTTTAATTAAGCGCCAGTGTGGGATTCATGTCATTTCACATGTACGCAGAAACTCTGTGCGTGTGTGGACAAATGATTGTGGAATATTCTGGACTGACCTTAGAAATGGGATTTTAGTCAGCAAACTCGTGGATACCAGGCTGACATTTCTGAATCTGTTAGCTTTTTCAAATTGCATTGGATCACAATGTGGGGTGAAGTCATGGAGAATAAATAATCAGAAATGTTCTCTCTGCTTTCTTTCAGCTGTTATTTCTTTTCTCTATTTGGTAAAACAGTCCAAAGCTAACAGTTGCAGTGAATGACACCCCTTTCTACTCTTTGCACTCATGATAATGGAAGGATGAAGAGTGCTGTTTTCACAAAAGGGGTTCTTGAACAGCCTCAACACTGCTTGCTACCTGCAGGTTTTTTAGAATCAAGCTACATTTCCTGTATTTGTGTTTGTAATTTCAGGCTGGTTTTACCTTTGTTTGATATGGTGGTTCAGTTGGCCTTGAACATTCCCTCCTGTCCTGTGCAGATCCTGACATTTTCTTGTTATCAACTTTTTGTGTGATGCTGCAAGCATGTTAAAAATAAAGCAGATACATTGAGCCACAGAAGCAAATTATTGCACAGTGCAGCCAAAACACATTGCATGAAGCCATCTCATACTTGGGTTCTTTCAGCAGCTTCCATTTTGTAAGCTGTTAAGTGAGACAAATTGAATCAAATAAGTAATGGAGGATATTTGTCCCCTGATTACCTGCATATATATTATTGGAGCACAACAGAGGGATCTCTGTCCCCTTTTTTGTGATGATTACTTTTCAAAGAATACCATATGTATCCATGCATAAAATGAGAGAACTCTGTGTCTGCTTGGGGTTTAAAAAAGGGTGGGGAATATCAATTGTATATGGGTCATTACTCCCCTCCAGTGATCCTCCTAACTGGTTTGTCTCTTAACAGATGGGACCCGCAGCAGCATCATACCAATATACTCTCATCAGCAGGGGATTGACAAAGATAGCATTAGGAATTTTATAAGGGAAGTTGACAGACATTTACTGAGAATATCAATTCCGGAATAGAGATCGTGAACTCTGTCTTCTGCTTTTAAATTCTGGAGTTGTCCAGGCAGATGGAGATTGTGTGTTACAGTCCTGTACATTCATGTGTTCCTATTTAATGGAAACTTGCCCTCTCTACTTTTGCCCTGGTTCCAGTTGCAGATTTAAAATCATAGACAGTCAAATAGATACAGGAAGGGGAAATGTAAAAACAGCAATGAGAGCTAGAACTAAATTCAGGAGGAAGAGATACACTTTTAAAAAAGAACTTGCATTTATACAGTGCCTGTCATAGGCTCGGCACACAGACTTTACCACTTTACAGCCAAAGCAATAGTTTTGAAGAGTAGTCACTGCTGTAATGTAGGAAACATGGCAGCCAATTTGTGCACAGCAAGATCCCACTATCAGCAATGCGATAAGTGACTAGGTAATTTGTTTAGTGATGTGGATCGAGGGATGAATGTTGGCCAGGATACAGAGAGAACTCCCCTGCTCTTGAAAAAAATCCCATTATTTACATTCTATTGAGAGAGCAGGCAGTTCTTGGTTTAACATCTCATCCATAAGACAGCACCTCCAACAGTGCAGTAACAGTATTTAAAAACAGAATATACAATTCACTCTAAGTGCCTAGATTATGTGCTCAAGTCTCTGGAGTGGGATGTGAACCCAATGACCTTCTGTCTCAGAGGTGAGGCATTCAATTTAAATATTGCAACACTGAAACAGCAGAGCAACAGCTGATAGCTGGAATGAAAAACATCAGAGAAATTATTTTTGTGAGAATCAGACAAATTGAAGATCAGAATTTTGATGTATAGAAGCTTTGTAATGTTGCGATTTGTCTTATCGGAGAGTCACTTCTTTCAGTCTTTCTGGGAGATGGTTTTATGTTTCAGTTGCCTCATACCTGAGTATGTAAAGGACCGACTCCCTGAGTCGTCTTCTGGGCACATGTCAGGAATATCTACATGTTACATTTCTCATTTTTCAAAAACCTAAACAGTTTCTAGTCTCATTGCAATACTACATATTGGCTTGTCTATTACTACATGCCTAGTTTCGGTTGTAAAACTGAACAAAACTTTTCAACTCATACATTGCAAAATTGACTCAATGAATTAAACATTATCATTGTTATCATAACTTTAAAAAAGGACTGGTGCGAAAACTGAATGGATCAATGGACAGGCATAAACTGTCAAGGAATTTAGACGTAGCATAATTACATATGTGCCACATTTGTGCCTTAGGTTGCTCAATCCTTTACGCTGGATATTTGCTTTATGCCCTCATTGCATGTGTCTCTGGGTGCAAAGACACAGGAAATCCCATGCCCTGAGTGAAATGATTCTGAGCAATTTCAATCCAGCTCTCAGTGGAGGCAAGTGCAGGTAACAGACTGTTCCTCAGCACTGATTGGACCTGGTGGATTCATCCCATTAAAGTGACTACTGCAGCAAAGCAGAATAGGTAAGTAGCACTGGTGGCAGAGCAACTGACTTTCTGAGGCTAAAAAGATTCATGCAGATTAATCAACCTTTTCATATATTTGTAGCATAATTTCCCAACCGTCTGAATATTTAATCAGGTTATCCTGATTTTGCAGGTCAACTTATAACCAGTTCTGAATGGGCATCCAGCAATTTAAAATGTTCTAGAACCATTGCAACCCTCTAATCTGACAGAAGATACAATACAGAAGGAGGCCATTCAGCCCATCATGCCTGTGCTCACTCTTTGATCGAGCTATCCAATTAGCCCCCCTCCCCTGCTCTTTCCCCATAGACCTGCATTTTTTTTCTTTCTCAAGTATTTATCCAATTCCCTTTAGAAATATTCTATTGAACCTGTATTCACCATCCTTTCAGGCATTCCAGATCATAACAACTTGCTGTGTAAAAAGAAATCTCATCTCATCTCTGGTTAATTTGCCACTTGCCTGTGTCCTCTGGTTACCGACCCTTCTGCCACTGGAAACAGTTTCTCCTTATTTACTCTATCAAAACTCTTCAAGATTTTGAACACCTCTATCAATTCTCCACTTAACCTCCTTTGCTCCAAGAAGAGCAAACCCAGCTTCTCTCATATTTCCACATAACTGAAGTCTTTCATCCTTGGTATCATTTCGGTAAATATCCGCACCCTCTCCAAGGCCTTGACATTCTTCCTAAAGCATGGTGCCCCGAACTGGACACAATACTTCAGCTGGGCCTAATCAGAGTTTTATAAAGGTTTAGCGTAACTTCCTTGCTTTTGTACTGCGTTCCTCTCTGAATAAAGCTAAAGATATTCTTTTTGGATTTAGAGGTAAAGGATGTCTGATACATGCTGAATCTGTGCAGCATTGTCAGAGGTTTTAGCTTCTCATTGAATTTTGATGATATACAGTTTAAAGTTTAAGGTACTTCCCATCAAAATTCAAGACATTAATGCACCTGATTTAGGAAGCGTGAAAATTCAAACACATTTCAAACTGAAGCCACCTTCATTTATGTTTATACCTCTGAAAAATTCATGCCAATTTTAAATTGACAATAACTTGGAACTTTTTGGAGCTGCTCCTACTGTCCCACGTAACTTTGCCGGAAGTGCTACATATCAAAGATACAGCAATGGAACAGGAGCAGATCCACAGCCATTCTGGGCTCATGGGTTGCACCTTTATGAAGAGCAGTAGTAACGTCACCAATAGTACCAGACAGTAGAGAGAAGGTAAACAGCAGCACCTATAGTGTCAAGGACATGACTGCTGTTCTTGTTTAATATTAAACTTCAAAGCTAAATTGTAAAGATAAACAACAATGATAATATACTAGATTACCTGTAAAGCACAGACAAACACATTTCCTGGAATCAACCTTGTAACAGAGCTCTGTTATAAAAAGGCAATGAAGACTCTGCTGACATATGACTTGAAAATTGTACACCAGTCACAATATCGTACATTAAAATATTATATCAGTCAGATGCATTTTTTAGTCAAGTAGCTCAATGCACAATCTTTAATTTATGCAGAAATCTCCTGTCCCTGACTAGAATCTGGAGATTTCTCTGCTATGTTGATGGTACGTTTATTTTAACCCAATTCAACCTCATTTTTATCATCCTCGGAATCACTTGAGTCAATCACAGGTTGTTTCATTTTCTTGAAATGAGACATCTCCCATGTGACTCCTGACCATCTCTTTCTACCTTCACTACTGATTATATCTCATGAGTAAGAGTCCAGAGATGATTTTAACTCTGGACTTGTGTGGAAAGGGGCCGAGGCAGCAGCCAAACCTGATTGATTTCCCCTGAATGACAAAAAGTTAACATGCAGTTACAGTAATTAGGAAGCCAAACGGTATGTTAGCTTTTGTTACAAAGGGATTGGGGAAGAAGAGTAAAGAAGTCTTACGACAATTATACAGTGCTTTGTTGAGCCCACACCTAGAGTTGTGTGTGCAGTTTTGTTCTCTTGACCTAAGGAAGGATGTACTTGCCCTAAAGGGAGTGCAACAAATGTTCACTAGACTGGTTCCTGGGTTGAGAGGGTTGTCCTATGAGAAGAGATTGAGTAGACTAGGCCTCGATTCCATGGCGTTTAGAAAAAATGAGGGGTGATCTAATTGAAACATATAACATTTTTAATGGGTTTGACAGGATAGATGCTGAGAAAATATTTCCCCGGGTTGGAGAATCTAGAACACAGCGTCACAGTCTCAGAGTAAGGAGTCGGTCTTCTAGGACTGAGATGAGAAATTTCTTCACTTAAAGGGTTATGAGTGTTTGGAATTCTCTATCCTAGAGAAGTATGGATGCTCAGTTATTGAGTGTATTCAAGATGATTTCTATAGATTTTTGGTTACTAAGGGAATTAAGGAGAAAAAAAACAAAGTGCTGGAACTACTCAACAGGTCTGGCAGCATCTGTGGAGAGAGAAGCAGAATTAACGTTTCAGGTCAGTGACTTTTCATAAGGGAATTAAACGACATGGGGATAGTGCGGGAAGGTGAAGTTGAGGTAAAAGATCAGCCATGATCTTATTGAATGGCAGAGCAGGCTTAGAGGGCCAAATGGACCCCTCCAGCTCCTTTTTTATAAACTTTTTTTTTGTCAAATAATCCAGGATCACAGAGGCAAATATAGCTTACCTCTTATCACCTTGTTCTTTAGCTATTAATTTGTCTTCTAGATTTGATCATTGTTTATTTTTTTAATTTTTCTGGTTAAGTGATTCCCATTTTCTAGTTGTCAATGGTTCTTTACCTGTGTATGGAATGGAGTTTCTTCAAAATGAAAATCGTTCTAATTGCCATGATTTTCCTTCACCTTAGGTTGTACAGACACTTAACTATCACCATGAATCTCCCTGCATCTCCATTGACTTCTGTCCACTTGCTGGTATCTGTCAGTGATGACCCAAGGATTATTAACGTTCTTCACTGCTAAATAGACTATTATCAGTTGCAGCAACTTAATAGTTTTGTGACTGAAGCAGCTGTTGGGAGGGGTATTTTAACCCTAAAACATCTGGCAGAAGCTGGACAGCTCTAAGTCACTGTAAACCTTCTGGAACACACAGATTATGATTTTAGCAGGTGCTTCTGAGCAGAAGAGGCAATGAAACCATCCACCCAAAGCTGATGGGGTCCTAATTTATGAAAAAAAAAATTATTCTGAAGAAGGAGGTTTTGAGGATTGAAGCTTCCTTACCTCCCCACTGGCTCAGAGAGGTAATGCTTTCCTCAGTTTGCATGAAACATTAATGCGATTAAAAAAAAGATTTATCATTACAACACATGCTTCTCCAATAAATGTGAAAAGTTGTGTTCCAATAGAGTTGTTCAATGAAATACGTAATCCTGATTCTGGCTTATCTAAAAACACTTTAGCCATGTGCAACCCATTTATTAGTTACGACATATGGATTTGATTCCCTGCTGCGAAAGCTTAGACGCCCCACTCTACAGCTTTGTTATAATTTCAAAAGCTATCTCTGTATTCAGAAAGATAGTTTAGATAGTTGAAGGAATTTATGGTCAGTAACAACCTATTGATACAGGTGGAATTCTGTACGTGCCACTGTAAATGTCTCTTATTCAAGTTCAATCATTGTTCTATAGGAGATAGTGAATGTTCAGCTCAATTGATGGTTCTTCTGATCCTAGGACAAGTCTAAGAGCAACAGGACTTGTATGCAGTTAGAGTTCAGTGTTTGTTCTGGTATGAAAGTATGGCACTGCCATATAATTCTAAAGTGGGTCTTTCAACTGCTGTAAGGCTTTATCATTTTTTTTGCACCATGTAAATATTACTATTATTTCTGACAATGGCTCTGAGAGTGCAGCAACGTTAGTAATAAAGTGTAAGCTCAACTTGATCATCCTTTGTAGGTTTCTCACCTCAGAGGCACTTTGTGGTAGAAGCATCTTGGGTCTCATGATAGACCATCCCCTCAAATACCAAACCCAACAAACATCTTCTAACTAAGTTCACTATTTGTAAGTAAGCAGGGAGATCCTTCATTAAATGTAATCCATCTGAGTAGATGGGTGGGCTAAATGGTCATTTGACACACTCAATAGGTCTTCCGTTGCTGATTGAATAACATTCTGAAATACTTGGGCAAGAATTCAAGGTTCACTTTTTGTATCATTTGAGATTGATGAGTGGGGAATATTCTGATGTCCGAATGTTTTGGATTAATTTCAATGTAGTGACATCTTGCGAGTCATTATGGCACAGAAGACCATTCAGCCTATCGAATCCATGCCAGCTCTCTGGAGAGCAATCCAATCAGTCACATTCTCCTGCTCTATCCCCATAGTCCTGCAAGTTTATTTCCCTCAAGTGCCCATCCAATTTCCTTTTGAAATTATTGATCATCTCTGCTTCCACCACCCTTGTAAGCAGCGAGTTCAGGTTTAATTTGGCAACACACCCAATCTACTTAATTGTGTTGTAATTTCATTTCGAGTTGGTGTGTGATATCCATCAGGTTTGATTGCTTTATTGCAGCACATGTGTTCACTAAAGCTTGCAGGTTGATAGGTTAATTGACCATTATAAATTGCCCCTAGTATAGGTAGATGGTAGGGAAATATATCGGGACAGGTGGGGATGTGGTAAGAATATGGAATTAGTGTAGGATTAGTATAAATGGGTGGTTGATGGTCGGCACAGACTCGGTGGGCTGAAGGGCCTGTTTCAGTGCTGTATCTCTAAACTAAACATAAACAAAAACTGGGCATCATAAGGATTTCCAGGACTTGGAACAGCCATTTGAGTTGATACCCATTGGATTGCCTCGTCTGTAGTTTATGCTATGTTCTTTTCCAGTAACTTGTTCAGTTTCTTTTCTGTTTGCTTTCTGAGTGGGAACAGGACTTTCCTGTGCTGTTGTGTGGCAATTTAATCTTTCATTTTGACAACTTTTAACTTGACAATGCTTTTGAAAATCAGTGAACTTTTATCATCCTTTTGAACTTATTGAGTAGGTGTGTCAGCATCATGTGTGAAACACTTTGACTGAACTTTTCTGTTGTCTCAGCTTTTAGCCAGCATTTCACTCTACGTTCCTGAAGCTGTTCTGATCTGTTGTGTTTCCTGGGCACCCAGAATCAACCATTATTTTCACCTCTAGTTGTCACATCTTACTTGACAGAAAGTTGACTTTTTCTCTAGTCTTTTTATATTAAACAGGCCATGTGCCATCTTTTGAATTAATTGGGCATTTTCCTGTGCTATTTCTGATTTGTCAAGTTTTTGTTCTTTGGTCGAATCAAACTTGGCTCAGTTGGTAACACTTTTGCCTCTGAATAGGAGGTTTGAGGGTTCAGGCCACACTCCAAGGCTGAACACATGAATGTAACCTCTCACTCCGCTGCCGTACGCAGGGAGTTCTGCATTGCCAGAGGTGCCATCCTTCAGATCAGATGTTAAACTGAGGTCTTGTCTGCCTATTGCTTTAGATCAGGTGGATATTAAGATCTCATAACCCTATTGAGCTGGGAGTTCTCCTGATGGCCTGATCAATGTGCTACCTTTAACCAGCGCTATCCAGCAATAAAATAGCTCGTCATTCAGTCAGTGGCTCTTTGTGAAATCTTTCTGTTTTTTTAATTGTATTTTCCTACAGAACAGTGATTTCAAATCACAACAAATTCATCATATGAAGCACATTATAAAATTGATTACACATCAGAAGTATTTAATTGGCTGTAAAGCACTTTGGGACATGCTGAGGTGCTGAAAGGCTCTATAGAAATGTAGATTCTTTCTTTCTGTTCAACATTAGTATAGTTGATCAAAACAGATCTCACTGCTATAACACAGAGGACAAATGAGAGAAGTTTCAGCAGTACAAGTGAGAGTGATGATTTCAAGAGTGCCCAGATATGTGATAAAGTGTGGTATAGATGCAAGACTTTTGCTAACTGTCGCGCTCTGTGTTCCATCTTAGTTTTCCAGTTCTTTATCATATTCTGTCTTTGAAAGTCACAGCAGTGTGAAATATTACTACAGCATCAATGTGATTTTCTTCTTGATTCATACTCCCATTCATGGATGCGACAGAAATAATATTCCTTGCCTTGAGCTTCTGTGTTTTGTTTCCATTGCTTAATATTTAATTTTTTGATATCGAACCTTGGCTCATTTCCCAAATCTTCCACCCTGCTTTTTGGTGTCTCAGTTGAGTGCACAAGTTCTATCTCTTCATTCCAATCACATCCTTTCCTGACAAAATGTCTTTGAAGTACAACCTTCAACAATCTGAACTTGTAGCTCACATTCGGGAGCTTGTAATTCCACTGCTTGCTACAAAACTCTTCCACTCTCTCTGGCAATCTGTTCAAACAGAAAAAGAATTGTCTTCTAGACAATGATGTCCTTGGGTTTAAATTGATTGGTGAATATTATTTGGCCACTCTTGAAATCATCACTCTCACTTGTACTGCTGATACATCTCTCATTTGTCCTCTGTATTATAGCAGTGAGATCTGTTTTGATCAACTATACTAATGTTGAACAGAAAGAAAGAATCTGCATTTCTATAGAGCCTTTCAGCACCTCAGCATGTCCCAAAGTGCTTTACAGCCAATTAAATACTTCTGATGTGTAGTCAATTTTATAATGTAGGGAAAAAATGCACAAATCAAGCTGGCACAAAGAGCAATGAGAAAAATGACCTGATCATCTGTTATTAGTGATGTTGGTTGAGTGATAAATATTGGCCAGGACACCAGAGAGAACTCCCCTGCTCTTCTTCCAAAAGTGCCCACTTTATGAATCCTTTATGCCCACCAAAGAGGATACGTTGGGCTCTGTTTTAATGTCCCAACTGAAAACAGCACTTCCAACAGTGTAGCATTCTTTCAGCACCACACTGCAAGTGTCAGCCTAGATTATGTAGTCCCCTCCCTGAGGTGGGACTTGAACCCACAAACTGCTGCCCAGAGGCAAGAGTGTTATCCACTGAACCACAGCTGACTCCTAATTTAAGCCTTGCCCTTTTGAACATGTTTAGCCATTTCTGCCAACAAATCACCACTGATAGACACCAAATATGGGCAGCACAGACATCATTGATGCTGTGGTGATTGCTTATACAGGCCCCAGAGTAAATTTTGTGAATGTTGTATGGAGCCTCAGCTGCTAGCACCATGTTTGGGGAAGTTATGCACATGTTCTTTACTACTGTTCATCCATTCATTTTCATTTAAATCGACTGTAAATTGTGTGGAGTACACCTGTGTTTTCTGGATATGTGTGCCTGATGGGTGCGGCACCATGCTGGGAATATGCATTTGCAAAATTGCCCTTCATCTCTACCCAATCAAACAGGTTTTTCTTCCCCCCTCTTTTGCTGTAGCTCCGTTTGCTAACCGACGTCCTTTACATACAGAATTGGATTGTGAATAAAACTAATGATAAACCACCTTCTGCATTCAAAGACTGCTGGGGTAGATTTTAATCTGTCAGATTAGTGTCAATGGAGAACTAACAGCTTCAAAATGGGGTCAGTAGTTTTACTGCCTCTTTAACCCTGACCTACAGCCACTGACACTTCCACAAGGACCTTTCAATGGGCAGCCATTCCACCTGCCTGTTACCGTCAGCAGGCCCCTTTTAAATACAAATTAGGATTCTATGATGCACATAGGATGGTGAGCGCCATTTTATAATACAACTGATAGGTGGTGTGCACCTTGTGCTCTCCAAATGTTTCTCTGGTGATAGACCAAAGAGACCCTGGAAAGGTAAGTGTTAAATTATTTTATGGGGCTAGAAGTAGCAATGGTGCTCCGCTGAGCTCCAGAAAACAACTCTCTCTGCCAATGCTAACCACCCCCCTTGTCCTTGGCAGGCTAGTGAAGTTATGCAACCTTCTCCATAATTATCATCCAAATGCAACATGAGCAGGATAGCCCTGACCGAGGAGAGATCCTGAACAAGAGACTTGTGTGCATCAACCAACCAGAGAATCTGAATTCCTGAGTGATATAAATTTGTTATCCGTGCATTGATCTAGTCAGATATGTTATACACTGACTTTGAAAAATTATAATCAAGCAAAACAAGTCAGATTGGCACAAATCTTCCTGATTATACCTTCATGAGAATCATTAAAGATGCAAAATTATATTTGAGTCACTTATCTTTCATTATAATTGCAAACTGTGGATTAATTTTGTAAATTATGCACTGATACTTCCTTTTCATGACTTCTTTTCCCAATACTGCACAAATCTTTTTATTTAGAATTCCAATTCCCCTTCCTTGCAGTCCTCTTTCAAATGCAAATACACATGTGCAATTGAACACAAATGACATTTTATTGTGTAAATCACTTACTAAAGGTTATCCTTTCATAGGATTTATTCTCTAAGGGATCAAGGAGGATCAGAAAGGAATTACCAGAATTAGAACTGCAGTTGTTTGTCTGCCCTTCAGTCTTGTAGCTGGGTAGATTTGAGTATTGTTTTATACTGACCACAATTAGCAGTGCTACAGGGAAGTGAAGATCCCCTCTTTCCTACTGCCTTTCCATGTACTGGACCTTGCTTCAAAATCAGAGAGGACTTGTCTTAAGAGGTAGGTTTCAGTAGCAGCAGAGAGAAATGGAGAGGCAATTTATTATTCTTTAGAGGGACTAGTAAACCAATATCTTGTTATATGATGTCGAGTATCATTGAGGGGATGTGAGTGGGGGATCAGTCAAGGAAAGAAGGGATCGTCTACTCATAGGTTTGAGCCACAGTACTGCACTACTACTGTGCAAAGACTTTGTTTACAGTGCAACTTTAAAATTTGGATTTGTATCAAGTCTGTAATTTCACACCTTGTAGATATGTAGATTAAAGGGTACAGGATAATTAGCTGAAGAGAAATAATTTGCAGGGCTACGGGGAAAAGGCAGGGGAGTGGGACTAGGTGAGTTCCTCTTGCAGAGAGCTGACATGGACATGATGGGCTGAATGGCCTCCTTCTGTGTTGTAACAATTTTCTGATTCGATGTGGCAGATTCCCATTCTCTCTCACATCATATCTCTAGTTTTATATGTAACCAGAAGCTAATTAATTTAAATTATGTTTGTATAAGCAGTTTTTTTTTACAGTTCCAGACTATAAAGTTTGCACATCAGACAGATTGATCCGGCCTGACTTGCTCTGCTCTAAAGTAAAGCTAGAATGTGAAAAATTGATGCATTGTAACACAATCAATTCAAGTCATTATTATGACATGACCAGAATTAATTGAAACCAATGCCCATTGTGCACTCTATGTATTATATCTCAGTTCTCTCTGACTAAAGGATCAAATATATTGAATGCTCTAATCATGTTGACGGTATAAATAGATTTTGGAGTCACCATCTATTTTTCTGGTACCAGCATATTTAACAGCTGTGGTGTGCAGTTCTTTTGCTTCAGTCTTGTCATAGGAAACAGCTGGATGTTGTGACAGTGGAAAACTATGTGATACTTAAAGCAAATGTTTGAAATTTAGTGATATTTCTTTAGATGTAAGGAGAGTAGATTTATCAAATGAAACTGTGGAGAAGAATAATAGTTTTAATTTCATTGGTGATGTGATACAGCACCATAAGGTGGAACATTTCAGAGCTGTTCGCTAACTGCGTGAATGAAAAAGCGAATTAAAATGGAACATAATAGGGATAGATGTTAAAATAAGTGATAGCTTTCTGGTTAGTTTTAAGAATCGATCATTTCTAATAATTGAATTTGATTTTTATCTGCACTTTACGGTCTGCAGAAGTGAGAGATGGGTTGAATATTGTTTTAAGTAATTTTTGATATCTCGCAGTAATTAAATAGTATTATCTTTTCCTGTATGATAAGGATTTTAGTGAATACTCTACCATACCAATCAAACATACAATATGCACCAGATTCAGGTCCCTTCTACTTCTTTTCTCTCTGATTTATCTCAAGTAGATAATAACAATTCCTATCAGTCTTCAACATCCAAGTTATGGTCAAATGTCGGCCAAAATCTGTGGCTATGATCCTGGTATGGCAGATTGAGTCCGCCAGTGGCGTACAGCATTGATCCCACTAGAGCTTGCAGGGTCTTTGGAGGGGACCTGGGTCACTATTGTCATGCTCGGCCCCAACCTGCCAAGAATGAGGCACATTCATTTTGTCATGAACATTGATTCGAAACTGTTACTGGAGTTAAGAAAGGACTTGTTAAACAGATCAACCATGGCTGGAAAAGACATTTGCATATTAACAGATGGTGTTTGGAAGGACAAAGCAGCCATTTCCTGACATTCAACCCACAATGGACCTTGATCACCAGACATTGAAGGTGGGGGAGCTCACATTCCAGGTTGACTGCTAAGATGGCCAAATACACAAATGGACATGGTCAAACCAGCTAGTCACATGACTAACCTGCTGGGCAACCTGAGTTTTTTGAATTTGTACAAACAGTTTGGGCAGAAAGCTGTTTGCTTCTGGACTGAGAAGATCTCTCTCCTGTCTGCTCCCATCTCTTTCTCACAAGCCTCTGACTCTATTGAAGACACATGAACCCTAAGAGAGAAAAGTGTCCTACAGAGAAAAAGGTTTAAGAAGAATACTGGACCCCAACGAAAAGCAAGATCTACCTACAATCAAGGACTCTACAGCGAGTTTGAAGAACCATAACAACAACGCTTCAGATATTGCCACAAACTTGTTCACTTTATTTCTTCTGCTCTGTTCTGTCTCTATCTGCATGTGTGTATCACATATGCATGCTAGCGTGGGTGTGTCGTGCGTCCGTAGGTGTTAACCGAATTAGAGTTTAAGTTCAATAAATTTCAACTTTTCTTCTTTAAACCTGAGAAAGCCTGTTTGTGCTGGTTTCTTTGCCTTATAATTGGAAAGCAGTGAACACTTTTACAGTAAGACCAGGTGAAAACTGAAAGGGAACCCTGGACCGCTTTCTCACCTGTTCGTAACACTATGAATACATCCACACCACCACATCAAATGACTGCTGTGTTTTACCCACATAAAGCTCACTGCAGTTTAATGTCATTGATTGTTTATGAAATACTGAGAGATTTTCAAAAAGATGTGATATGCTGCTTTATGTTTGCAAGTCTATTTCTTTGCTTTGACAACATTGCTCAATTGTTGATCAGACAAACTGTTTGTTATGGTGAAAGAAGTAAATAGCAGGGGTGCAGATTAAAAATCAAGAAATTAGGAGGAAAAATGCTGATGAATTTTTGAAATAAATACTGATTCAAGAGATAATAATAAGGCAGTTTTTTGTCTTTATCACTTGGTGCTAAGTGTTGCCTAAATGGAATTAAGAGAGGAAACTGTGAAGGGAGATTGCTAGCCAGTAACTGAACTGAAGTAAAACAGAAAGTGCTGGAAATACTCAGCAGGTCTGGCAGCATCTGTGGAGAGAGAAGCAGAGTTAATGTTTCAGGTCAGTGACCTTTCATCAGAACTGGCAAAGGTTAGAAAAGTATTAAGTTTCAAGCAAGTAAAGGGGGGGTGGGGAGGTGGATGTGGGGGATGGTGAGGAAGAGAACAAAAGGGGAGGTGTGTGATGGGGTAGAGGGGCAGGAGAGATTGCTGTTTTTATTTCATTTTCCAGCATCTGCAATATTTTGCTTTTACTGAACTGAATTGTTTTTCCTAACATTTAAACTAATGGAGGGAAGATCAGGTGACCTCTGTAATTGGCATGAAATCACCTTGATGCTCTGACCAGGTGATTGTTAACACCTAGTGTATTTCTGGTGAGAAAAAGGATTAAGAAACACCACGAGAAGGAAGGTAAATTGGGCTAATTTATAAAAAGATGACAAGCTCATTGGGACAAATGGTTGTGTTTTTCCACCATTTAAAACACTTGTTATGTTCTTATGTAAACTCTGATGCTGTGCTTGCTCCAATTTAATGCAACTTGTATCATCTATTAAAATTAATGATGCTCTCTCAAACAATGTTATCTTCAAACTTCAATGATTGTCGGCTTTTCACATTCATTGAAAAGCCACTACATTTGAATATTTGATTATCGGTTGATTAAAATATTTAAGGACAACAGTAGCATATTTTCACAATTTCTCAATGCATATTCATTTTAAAAAAGTATAATGGGATTATGCTCTTACCACAATTCCCTTTGTAACTGCTCATGGATAATCATTCTTGGACTATTTTTAGCTACTGTTGTACAAGATGTACAAAATACCTTCAGTACCCTAAGCCAATGAATCTTTACGTATTTTCCTCTTACATGAGTTTACTTCAGTTCAGCTGCTGAGAGAGACAACCCGCAAAAATTGCAGCTACTTGCACATGTCTGATCACAACATTGTTCAAGATAATGCTGATTAGATGATCCTGAGCTGTAGCATATCTTACTCTGATGGTAACTGTTGTGATAGTGCATTGGTTACTATGTTAAATATAAACATTTAAATATATGTTTATGGTAATATATATCTCATAGGAAGTGATGCAATATCATGTGATTCAGTTCTCTTGTACAGTTTGTACTGTAAGCTGAAGCAACAAGTCTCCATTAAAGCTCTGTGTTCAACTTCTATGCCTGCCCTGTATTTTCAGTTGTATAAGTTTAGAAAGAACGTGCTGCCTGAAAAGGTGATGGAAGCAGATTCAATAGTAACATTCAAAAGGGGAATTGGATAAATACTTGGAGGTAAACAGCTGGGGAGTGAGAGTAATTGAATAGCTCTACCAAAGAGCCAGCTCAGATATGATGGGCCGAATGGCCTCCTTCTGTGTTGGATCATTCTATGATTCAAAATCAAAATATGAATTCAAAAATGTAAGTAATAATTTTGAAATAAACATAGAGAATGCTGGAAATACTCAGCAGGTCAGGCAGCATGTGTGGAGAGAAAAGCAGATTTCTCAATGCATATTCATTTAAAAAAAAAGTATAATGAGAATTATGCTCTTGCCACAATTCCCTTTGTCTCAGGTCGATGACTCTTCATCAGAATTCCGAGTTCCAGGTTGGAGGTGGTGGGGCTGAGGAACTGGGGGAAGCTGCACAATCCACTGAGGCAGGCAGCCAATTAGTACATTTAAGGCCCCATTCAGGGGCTATTTTGCACTGACGCCAGTATTTTACCGACGTTGATGTGGCTGCCCACTGTGCACGGAGGCCACCAGCTCAACTGAGGCAGCCTCAAGGCAGAGCTAGAGGCTCCATGCCCCAGTGACAGGGCCGTGGGCTGACATGCTGCAGCCCCGTTTGTGAATGGTGCAGTGAAAGGGTTTCCCTGCCAACCCGATGACACTACCACCTTCTGGCCTCTTTAATTTATCATTTCAATGCTGGCAGCTGAGGACACTTCCATATTGAGGCGCCCTCACGCTCACCTGTCTGTCTCAGCAGCACCCACCTCTGCCAGTGGGCCCTCTGATTGGGCCTCCAGCCTCAACCCACTTTAATAGGATGACAAGCGTGGAGGCAGCCAGTTAGGAGGCCACCTCCCAGAAGGTTGCGACAGTGGTGCACTGATGACATGGGTGGGCTCAGGACCCCCATATGGTCCCACGTTGGGGTCCTGACACCTGCTTGAAAATCCAGCCCATTAACTCTGCTTCTCTCTCCACAGATGCTGCCAAACCTGCTGAGTATTTCCAGCATTTTCTGTTTTTATTTCAGATTTCCAACACGTGCAGTATTTTGCTTCTCTGTTGTAATCATTTATCAAATAATATTTAGAAATAATTTATTTTGCTTGGTTCAGTTTCAGAAGCAGTTTAGATGAGGCTGTGAGTTGTTTTGATCAGATAGGGTTTATTTTAGCTGTTTGCTATCCTGAATGCACAAAGTATTTCCCCTCTGTATTCCAGGCACTTGCTGTTACATCACTAGCCATGTCTCTGTATCTAGACAATGTTATATATCCCAGGCAGGTGTGCTCACATGGTGGACTATCTGCTTAGTTAACATTCATTAGTTGCGTCCTCACTGCACGTTTGCCTGCACTTCTGTTCAGGGTTTTGTTTATTAGACTGCCTTGACAGCTGCAGGCAAGTCTCCAGTCTCCCACTGCTAAAAGTGCCCTTGCCAGTTCAGTCAATGATATTTTAGGGTTGTTGAGGGAATGATTCTCCTTACAGAATTTGAATTTGAATTCTGAGGCACTGTGACTACAGCAGGGGTAAAGCAACAGGATGGAGGAGCAAATGTGAGTTCACCCACTGGGATTTCACTTGGTGCTGTGTAGTTCTAGCAAGGTCACTGCGACGTAGACCTTGTCACTCTGGTGTTCCTGGGGCATGCTAATGGCAGCTTTATCAGGGCTTTTTTTTTATGAGCCACTCATCCTAGTCACATCAGTTGATTGGGCTTTTGCTTATGATTTGTCCTCTGCACAAACAAAATCAACAGGTCTCTGTCCTGAAACCCAAGTTTCAATGTCTGTACTTCAAAGGTTGGCACTGTACCTTATTAATTATTAGGAACTGGGTAAATTTAATTTAGGATTTTTTTTGTTGAATATAAGCACTGCTTTATTTTAAATTGTTTGTGTGGTTGATACAACGATATTAGAAGCTGTCTGTTAATAAGGAACAATGGCCTTATAAAGCAGTCCTGATATTTGATGCACAATGTACTGGGAGTACAATCTGGATCATAGAATAGAAAGAAAGTTTAAGGCACAGAAAGAGGCCACTTAGTCCATCATGTCTGTGCCGGCTGAAAAACGATCCACCTATTCTAATCCCACCTTACAGCATTTATAGAATCATAGCAAGGATAAGCTAGCTTTTAATGACAGATTTATTAATTAAATTGATTTCAAATTTCATCACCTGCCATGCTGGGATTTGACCCCATGTCCCCAGAGCATTTGCCTCAGTCTGTAGCTTACTACTCCAGTGACATTACCACTATGTGGCACCACCTCCTCAATATCAGGGCCTGGAATACCAGTGCCAGCAGCCAGTAAAGTGCTGCTGATTGGAAGCACCAGCTACTTAAACCCCTTTGCAGTTGTTGATGGTTAAAGGCCAAATAATTAATAATAATTAATAATAAGGCAAAAAAGAAAGGATGGTGCCATCACAGGACCTCAAGATGAGGAAGGGCATTTGGCCATCTTAATTCATCCATTCAACGTAGCTTAGACTCTGCCATTGCTGCATCGAACTATTTCTGTCTCTATTTCTCTATCTGGAAACCCATTGATCACTCAGTCTGATATCAAGCCCAAGGTTACCTTTTACTAGCTTGAAAGAGCTTGTCAACCCTTGCCATACACCCAGAGTTTAATTCAAAACAAGATTCCAGATTAAACTTTTCCATACTATTTACTATCTTATGTAGAAGAGAGAAACAGAGTTAACATTTCCGATAAAGTTTGTGATCGGCGGTTATCATGCATTTTCTGGACAGCAGGTGCTGTAATGATCCTGTCATTTGCAACTCCTTTAGACCCATAATTTTCTTGCCATTTTAGGATCGACCCAGTTGGAGTCTGCACCAGGCAAACTCTGATCAGTGCTGAAGAGACCCTGGAAAGGTAAGATTATTTTGTGGGGCCAGGAGGAGCAGAGGCCTCTGCCACCCCAGGACTGCTCCCTGTCTCACAGTGCAAGCCAGGCTTGTCTTGATGCTGGCCACCTCCTGATGCTGGGCTGCCCTAGATTCAATAAGCTATTTGGTGCCCACAACTTTCCAATTCTACTTAAAAAAGGCTGCAGTTTAAAAGCGGGCCCTGCTTCTTTGTCCCCTATCAGATGTGCTTCATTGGTCAGTTACTCCAATAGAAAACAACATCGGGCAGCCAGTCTGATCACTCCAGTTTCTCAGTTGGGTGAATGGGGTTAAATTTACCCCCACTATTCCTCAATAAGAATCAGACTGCACAGTGGCAATGTTCAATCCAATCTACTATAACACTGCCCAGTCAATGATGAAAGCACAGCAAAAGAATTTAAAGCTCTCAAGATGTCTTTCCAAGACACCCAGTTAGCTGGATAGAGCAAGTGATGAATGATGCAATCAAAAATAGAACAAAACAGAGGAAAAAGCACTTCACCTGGCCAGACAGTACACCCATAACCAAATACTCTATAACACTAAAGTGAAAACAGGAAGCATGAAAGGTCAAGAATAACCTGGAAAACCACAATAGAGGGATTTCATAAAGACACGTACATCCCCTGGGAGGAGATGCTGAAATGAGGGCAAATTAGGGTGGAGTGGGAGAGGCTGACTCTCTGTGTGTGAGACACTATCTAGGCGTTGCTAGTGTGGTGTTCTTGCTCATACTTGTTTGTCTTTTTTTTCAGTTTTTATTCCGTGTGCAGTAATTATTCCAGGTTGCCTTAATTCCCATCAGCAGTCTGAAAACTCTTATGATGCCAAAGGTAGTCCAGTTCCAAACTTTTGTTTTCCATTAATTTTCGGGAAGGTTGGACTATGGTTATCTACTTAATGTTTTTGAACCTCACAGTGGGAGCTGTGCTCTCAGCACATCACTAATTACTCTTTTACAGGATTTCTGGAGTGTGCAGCCTAACTGAAATGGCAACATAATTGAATACCTGCATTCGAAGCTCTAACAATCTCCCCTGTTTTATATGCATTTAACTCTAGTACCTACTTTTTTATTCCAAATGATGATGTTTCTAATTCTTCATTTTTCGTCTAATTTTTATTTTCTTCCATTCACCGTCTCTCTTTCAGTTCCAGTTATTCTGGAGTGTCTGAATGTCTTGCTTTTCCTGCTCATTGTGTTTCTTAAGTGCAACCACATTTGTTATCCATTTTTATAGCTGTTAAGTCTGAAGTACTGATATCCTTCCTCACTCTAGTTCCAAGTGATAGATTTCTCATTCTCCAAGCTGAAATCTTTGTTGTGTTCCAACCTGCGTAATATACCAATTTGCTTAAAGTCCCGTAACCTTCATATATAACCTCGAATGAGTAAAGTCTCATTCAGGTTCAGTCTTTTAAACCTTTTTCCTGCATTGCACTCATTAAAATGGAGGATGTTAGTGCAGAGGAATGGAGCACTTTCTATTTTGGGCATATAGTATGAGCATCAATCACTCCCAGGGCAGGTATAGTGCAGTTAGATGGAAACTAAAGCTCCACCAGTGTGTCGCAGCTCCAAGCTCAGAAAAGCACCCTACTGTTCCACTGAGAAATTTTTCTGCTTATCCTACCAAGCATTCTGTGGCCTCACTGGGCTTGAAATTATATTACCTTACAAACATTTAACATACCCAGAAGACAACACTTCACCTGCTGTTAATAAAGAAACCTTGACTACTTTAAAATAAATGCTTCATACTTCAGCAGAAAGAAATAATTTCATACAAATCTGCTAAGCATCTGCATGCTAATATTTTGCAAAGTAATTTGAAGAGCTAAACATGACAATTCCAAATGGAACCAAATTAGGGATAATGTGCTGTCGCCCCATGAACACAATTCAGACTGCACAAATTTATTTTGTTTGGGTCTTTACAGCTAGGGCAAAAACTTATCCCATTAATCTAGAACTGGAATATAATCCAGATATGAAGGGACAAGTTCCTGTGGTCTTGTTCTAATGGCTCGAGTGTGGCAGAGTAAGACTCCTGCCTCGCCATGCTGGTAACTGGAGATCACAAAGCAGTGGGGTTATTTGCGTGGCTGGGACAAGTGCATCACGCTTGTAAGGACATTTCAGGGCTTCCCCACGATGGCCACCGACCTACAGTGTTGGAGTAACTGAGAAGATGTTCAGCAATGCAGGTGTACTTTGGTGGATGGATCCAAAGTAGGAACTGTCATGTAGGGCAGGTTTTCAGTTTTTATGGTATACCAAGTATGATGATGCCAGCTTCATTTGATGCATATGATGGGTGCAGTGAACATGATTTATTAACAGAAATATACTTTGGTCAGCGACACAGTTTGAAATGATGTGTGGAGACCTGCAGAGTGAATGTAGATGTTGTTCTGCCTAAGGCAAGACGCATGTTTACTGCTGTCCTGCCAGTCAGAGCTCATGGAAGGATTTGTTATGAAGTTATTTTCATTCTTCTTTGTAAATGTATAAACAAGAGTTGTCACAGCAGCAATACCTGCTATAGGACAGATCATTTCAAAAGGTGTATGGTTTACATCTTTACTCCCCATCAGCCTCTGGCACAGCTTAGTATATTAATGAAGAAAGCTTAACAATTAAAAGTGAAGCCATTGTTAAGAACTGTTGAGTAACTTCATTATTTAACTTTTGCCCTATCCATTGTTCTGAACTTTTTTGGAATAGTTTTCTTCAGTTGTGGAATAAATCATTAAGGAATAACTCCAAAGAATTGTGAAGATTTTTGGGCTGAAATAGTGGCAATAAATTTGTTAACGGGTCCTGCTCTGCTTATTTTATTTGAACTGAGTTCATGAATTCCTTTACCTCACATCAATAGATAACTCCTCCGAACCAGTTTCGCCTGATCAGAACTTAATGTTTAAGCAAAATATTCATATTAAGAACAGAAATGAAGGGTGAACCAGTTCTATTCAAGCTTATTTTTCTCTGTTTACTTTCCAGAACCTCAGCTTTGTATTGCAGTTGAGGTTCTTTAACGTTGTTTCTGTTTTCTCTCTGCATCGCTTCTTCTCCTTGTCTTCAGTCCATCTGCCTCTTCTCTGTCAATCTGAGATGATCAGTCTCAGTACCTGCACAGATAAGAAAGTAAACCGAATGGTTGGAGGCAATCAAAGCAGCAATTTTAGAATGCTAGCTGCCATTTTAATTGGCAAGGAAAACAGCAACTAGATTAGATTTTTTCCTACACACTGCTCTGATGGAGTAGAGTTAACATTAAGAATAGTGTCGAAGATATTTTAATAACTTAAACGGAGACTTCGAGATTCGCTGCTAGGAGTTTACTGACGTGATATCACGGAGAGCCTATACAGTCCGCACTGTAAGCAGCACTCTCTCGAACAAAAGAAGAGTGCTTACGTTTATGACCGCAATTGTTGACACCGCGATCGGTAGGTGGAGCTGTTTTGGCACATGCGCAGATACAGCATGTGCCACGAAAACGTCACAGCCTGCGACTGTAGCAGCTGCCAGGACTAATCTCCTGTGTCAAATAAAAATGAAGCAAGTCTCCAAAACGAATAAATAATTCAGATAAAATGCCCGAAGAAACCTCCCCTCCTTCCACTTTCAAAAAGTCGCGCCGAAGCTTTGACGCATGCGCAGAGGCCAAACTGGCGCGTCGGCGAGGAAGACGAAATAACGCGATGACGTCATCTGCGCATGCGCACAACGGTCCTGGCAGGTCGGACCGCAGCGCATGCGCAGAGATGAGGAGACTGTGTGCGCATGCGCGTACCGCGCGTCTGCGCATGCGCACAACGGTCCTGGCAGGTCGGACCGCAGCGCATGCGCAGGGGGCATGAGACCGTCTGCGCATGTGCGCACCGCGGCGCATCCTGATGACGTGTCCGATGAAGTAGCGTTGTCATGAATTACTTTGTACATTTATACACCAAAGTAAACGACTTTGCGCTATCAGTTTACATTCCTTGACATTCGTCATCTCAGACCCCATCAAGGGCATTCCTTATCATTAATCTCACAGAGATGGGTAGTATTGTTTCAAAAGAGCCCATTGTTCCAAATAACAAAGGGTTACCTGATTATACCATAAAGGAGCAAATGTTCTGATAATTACAGGAATCACAGGCGTCATCTAGTCTACATGATTCACAATCATCAGCATTTACTTTTAACTATTTCATTCCTGCTTAGCAAGCATAATTCTTTTACTTATTTTCCCATGATTATTATTTTCTTCCACAAATCCCTCCTTGTTGATCTTTTAGATCAACACAACATTTCACACATTTGTATAATATTCCTGCTCGTAAGGCGGATGGTACCCTTGTGGGAGCGGTCGCATATTCAGACATTCTTTTTCATCATAATCATCCTTTTTTGCTCCGGTTTCTTCTTTTCTTTCCAACATCTTAGTAACTCTTCTCACTTTTCCCACTGATTCTGTGACTTGCACTATTAAATACTTCACTCTAAGCCACATGATACAAGTCAAAATCAACAAAATTGCCGCTGCAACACATATCAGTACCATTGGGTGCACAAATAATGCTAATACACTTGAGGCTTTTGGTGACCAGCCTTTAAATACATCCCACCAATGGTGTGTTGTTAAACACGTAATTTGATCAGATATTCTTACTAAGCCTTGCTCGTCATAATTCATTACTACTTTCAAATGTTGCAAATCTCTGCCTCTTTCCTTCAACATTTCCGATATTATACTATTATTTTTTATTATTTTTGTCAGATTTACCAAACTTACTTTGGGAGGTACATTTTTTACTCCCAACACAGTTCTCCTTCTACCTACATTGGTCCACCTTCCTAATTGGTATGTTTTATTGCTATGAGGATCATAGATGGTATACACATCCTTTATACATGTATTCAATGGGGGCTTCTTGAAAGTTCCATCTATATAGACTGGCCAAACTCCACTAATACACACTTGATTTTGTCCTATTTCATGCAAGATGGTATCGTTGTTGGGTTTCAGGGTCCATTCACATGCTCCTTGGCTATGTTGTATGGAACATGGTTCATACACTGGAGTATGTAAAGGGCACACCTTTCCAAATGGCCAATCCTGGCAATCCACTGTCTCATGAGTTCTATTCTTTTGATCTATTCATTTCCCTATGAACTCTGGGTACCAAAAATTGTCTCCAAACAGGTGTGGCAAGACCAAAAACTGGCACCAAGTTTCAGCTTTTGATGAATTCACCACTTTCATGGTAAAATTACATCCCTTCGAATCACAGACAGTATGCCTCCGGTCTGGTCTTATTTCTAAATTACTTTGTTCGAAATTAAATAACTTTATCCAACTTCGGCTATGTCCTGATAGGACAATTCGTTCCAGTTCTGCCCGTAGCAGTTGCTTAGTTAGTTCTTCAAACATACACTGCGTATGACTATTCACTTTCTCTTGATCTTTCATCACATCCTTTTGCGCCTTTGCTATCTTATCCGTTTGTTCCCATCTCATTTTATCAGACACCCATTGCGTTAGAACTGTTGTTGTCAAAATTTTGTCCCATCCATTATGTAATCTTATCGCGTCTCCTGTTAGTCCTCCCACCTGTTGTATCTTATTTTGCAGCGTTTCTATATCTATTGCATTGAGTGCCCCTATTCCTGTTCCCAGTCCACCTAATACCGTTCCTATATCTCTCTTTCTTCTTACTTCATTAAGTTTAGCTTGTATAGTTGAAACATTGCAGCTTGGATTGTCTTTATTATTATACTGTACTTGTATTGTCAAATTTAAAGTGTAGGGGGAAACTAACACCTGAGTACAGGTGGAGTGTAATCTCTGTAGGTGACCCAAAGGTGTTTCTTGCTGATTTGTCTTTCTTACGTAAAATAGTTGTACCATAGAGTTCCGATTACTTATGGGGGTGCTATTCTTGCATCCATACCAGTGGGTTGTATTTAGACTAATTTCTTCTTTTCCTGTTATGTTACTCATGCCGTCTGTACCATTGTATACCCATTGGTGTCTCCATTGTCCGTCCTGCAATCTATTAATATTCCCATCCGGGCTACAAGCCATTTTCACCCCTTCTTTAAATTCTATCTTGAGTGTTACATTTTCTCCTTTACTGAGGGTAAACAAAACCTTTCCGTGTCCTACCCATCTTCCACATCCTTTGCAGGTTCCAGTCCAATTATCTATTACACAGAGGTTTCCAGCCTTACAAGTAAAACTTCCTTACGTTCTACTTTTACTCCCCTGTTTCCATCCCATCTTCCCTGTCCGTTCTGTTTTACTTTCTGTCTGTAGTGACTGAATACTTTGCTTTACTACGGCCAAGCACCCAATTAGTAACAATATACTTTTCAGATTCATAGTATAGTCTTTAAGCATGCAAATATTATACCGAACAACACAAACAATATTAGTTCAGTCAATTCAAAATTCCACCCGGGAGGGCGGTAAGCAGGGGTCTTCTGGGCCGCCAATTGCTACACCAAGATCCTATCTTCTACTTTCTTTTTCGTTGTACACTCATTCATCTGAATGATGTAATTTACACCGGGTGGCGTGTATCCAATCGGGCTTGTCCTTCAATTTAAGGGCTGTCCGAGTTGTCAGTAGCACCAGGTATGGTCCTTTCCACCTAGGAGAAAAAGCATCTTTGTTTAGTGCTTTGATATAAACTTGATCTCCTGGTTTAAAGGGGTGCATATTTCCTTCGGTTGGTCGCACCTGTGCCTCTCTGACTCTTTCATGTATTTTTCTTGCCGTTTCACACATGGCTTGAGCATATTTTAATGATTTTTCATCATTCCAAATTAATGCCACTTTTTCAGGTGTCATGGGAGGGCACGTCCCCGTGGTCATGAGTCTACCCATTAGAATTTCATGGGACGTTAGCCCAGTATTTCTATTTTTCTGATTCCTTAAACTGTACATTACAATGGGCATGGCGTCAGGCCATTTCATATCATTCTGTTGGCACACTTTATTCAAAGCTGCTTTAATTTCTCCATTTACCCTTTCTACTAATCCTGATGACTGAGGTTGATATGGGATATGTAGTTTCCACTGGAAGCCTAAGGCTTCTGTTAAATCTTTTACCAATTTACTGGTGAAGTGGGTTCCTCTATCGCTATTTATTCCCATTGGTATTCCAAATCGAGGGATTATTTCCTTTAGCAGGGTGTTTACTACTGTTCTAGCATCATCCCTCCTAGTAGGGTAGGCCTCTACCCATGTAGAGAACATGTCTACTATTACCAGTATATACTTATATCCTTTTGTTGGTGGCATGTGTACAAAGTCTATCTGTAAATTTTCAAAGGGCAGCTCAGGCTGGGGTAGATGGTCAAAAGTTGCAGGTGATTTTCCTCTATTATTTTGCTGACATATTAAACAAGTTCTAGCGACTTTTTCAGCTGTTACCGTTATTCCAGGTGCATACCATTGTTGAGACAATGAATGTACCATCCCTCCTTTGCCCATGTGAGCCTGGCCATGCGCCAGACGAGACAAATTGGTGGCTCCCAATTTGCACAATGCCTGTCGTCCTAACATAGGGAGAGGGGCAGTTTTTGATACTATGAGAGTATCTACAATTGAACTTCCATGTATGCAGAGTTCAGTTGGCTCAGATAAGGGTTCTAACATGGGGATACCGGCTACACCCATGCTGGGGATATTTGTCTGGCTTTTGGGCAATCCCACAGAAGGGGGTACAGAGGACATAGTAGTGCCGGTATCAACCAGAAGGTCCAAATAACTATTGCCTACTTTTACTGTGGTCATAGGCTGTTCCTTTATTGATTTGGACAGTCTGATTACTGTCGCCTGTACCGCCACTTCTTCCGGGCTGCCCTATGCAGATTGGTTATTAAAGGAGAATGGGGTTGGTCTTCGGCTCGGGTATTCTCTCTGGTATTCTCTAGCCTGAGGGCATCCCTGTTGTTTAGGGGGACATCGACAATCCCTTGCCCAGTGACCTATTTTGCCACAATTTCTGCGCTCATCCTGTGTTTTATCTCTACTTCGCAACTGGCCTTGACCTCTTCCTCTTCCATAACCACCTCTTGCTGTGAATCCTCCTCTACTTTGCTGGAAGAACTGTCCTGCTGGTTTTGATTTTTGCTACCTGGCGGAGCTAAAAAGTCCTTCTCTGTCCATGTTTATTAATGCTGTGACTACTTGTGTCCATGTTTGTTCATGCCAATTTAGATTAACCAATTTAAAAGCTTGTGCCTGGGAGGGCAGCATGCAATTCAATAAAGTTTGTACTGCTAGGGGTCCATTGCCTTCCATTGGGACTCCTGCATGTTCTTCCCATTTACTCCTAAAACGGGTCACAAAATCTGGGATAGTCTCATCTTTTCGTTGCAAGCAGCGAGTTACTTCTCCTATATCACAATGCTTCTTTGCTCCTCTCAAAATGGCTTCTTTTCCTCTGTTCTCTAACCAATGCGCAAGTGACTCATTTCCCTGATCCCGTTGTTCATTATCTTGCCTAAATTGTCCATTTTCTCCAGGAGGGACGGCGAATCCCTCCTTAAGGGTAGACCACGAGGACCCGTAGGCACATTTTAGTAACATTAACACATCCCCAGGAAGGGGAGAATAAATGTCACACATTTGCTGCAGCCAACTGTGAAAGGCAATCGGCTTTTTAAGAGGATTTGGGGCTTCGGCTATCATAGCATGAGCTTCTGCTGGGGACCAAGGTTTCAGGACCGGCATATCTCCAATCATTACTCTTGGATATCATCCTACTGTACTATCTGGGGGCTCAGGTTCGTCTTTCGTCGTGGAACCTACTACTTGCGTTTTGGATCGGGTCCCGTCAGCGGGACCTCCCGCGCCCCTATCCTGTGGATCATCTCTGGGACGTTCCACTACCTCTTCCTCTCGCACTGTTGGGAGTGCTTCTGCTTCCCCATTTCCTGGATTATGAGGGGGGTTATTAGGATTATAGGGAGGTGGCTGCTGGTGTCTCCAAGCAGCAGCCATCAGTAGTAAGTTATTTAATTCCTCTCTGGAGTCAGTGGATTCCTTGGCTGGTAGTCTAGGATACATTTCTACTATAGGGGCGGTAGGTGGAATTACCTTACTATCCACCTCTTCTTTTTTCTCTTTTTTCTTTGGAGGCTGGTGCCTTTGGGCCACCTCCTTCCATTTTGCAAAACACCATAACATATAGGAGATATCCCAATCGGGGTCTCCTCCTTCAGACCTAGTAATATCTTCCCATTCCTGTATTAAAGATAACTTAAAACTTCCCCCATATGGCCAGTCACCATTAGACCAGCCATATAGATCGCTACTAAAAGTTACCGCATATCGATCGTCTCCAGTTTCTTTATTACTGTATTAGCTGGCGATCCCGGTGGAACAATGGGATCTCCTACCTTCCTTCGTTGTCAGATCGTTTTTCGTATTCTTGCTTCGGTCTTTTTCTTGTGCTGGCAGTTTGCACCCGTTCCCACACGGGTGTCCTTACCTTTTGTTCCTCCTTTGGCAGGAGCGGATGAGTCCGCTCGACTGCCTTTGTTACCCATTCTCCTCCTGTAACTTAAATGTCTTTAGTTATATACAACAGTGCCCACGGTCTAAAATTTACAAAAATATACAATGAGCGCTCACCGGTTTTCTTTTCCTTTTTCCGAGCCTCGAAGTCAACCCTTTTTCTCTTTTTACAGTAGCTACTTCCGTTATATTTTGATGTTTTAAGTCTCACTTCTTTTCTTCTCGGCGATCTTGCCTCAGCTCAACAGGCTTTTGGCTCAGCTCGAGTCACCGGCCGGACTAGACTAAGCAATCCTGCGCCGTCCCCCTTTCAGCTAGGACGCGCAGCGCCGTCCCCCTTTCAGCTAGGACGCGCAGCGCCGTCCCCCTTTCAGCTAGGACGCACAGCGCCATCCCCCTTTCAGCTAGGATGCGCTAGGTACTCTCCCCCTTTCAGCTAGGAGGCACCGGGACTTTCCCAATGGGTCAGCTCCCAAATTTAGATATTTTGGGATCAGGCTTCAGCCAACTCTCCCTTGCCCCCTCTGGTCCCTTCGCCCAGTTAACCCTGGCCTTCACGTGGGGCCCAGTCACCCTCTTAATTCCGGCTCAGGCTGGGTGATTGAGACATTAGGGTCGCAGAAGAGTTGACTTACCCCTGATCCTGCCGATTAACTTTTTCACTAGGTTCTTTTTGGATCCCGTTAACTCAGGGATCCTGCTGGCTACGCCAATTTTGTCGAAGATATTTTAATAACTTAAACGGAGATTTCGAGATTCGCTGCTAGCAGTTTATTGACGTGATATCACGGAGTGCTGCTTACAGTGCGGACTGTACAGGCTCTCCGTGATATCACGTCAATAAACTCCTAGCAGCGAATCTCGAAGTCTCCGTTTAAGTTATTAAAATATCTTCGACAAATGGCCATCCCCAGAAAGGTGAGACAACTGGCATTCCTGTTTAAGATTCTCTTTTTATTTGAATCTTATTGCAAGGTCTGCTTTGCACAGTTTGTTAATTTTCTCCTCTGTTTTCAGTTGTTCCAGATGATAGGGTAAATTTTGTAAGGTTCCGTATGGGCCTTTACTATATATGAGTGTGTTTGAGAAATGGGCCTAAAGTGCCACAGCTGCATCTTCAGCCTGCACTGATATTTGGCAGAGTTTCACAGCAACAGCAGAATTTAACAAAATTTACCTTTCTATATTTACATTTACAAAGATTAGTCTTCTGTTCTATATGTGTCCCTCACCTTGTCTTATTTTCATAATTTCTTGTCCCATCAGATCAAGGCCTAGATTTTCTCCCAAATTACAGCCTATTTTGGGGCATTTTATGAGGCTCCACTTGGAATAAAATGGGTTCTTAGAGACGACTGTTTAAGATCCGAAAAACTACACCTGAATTATCCTCCCAAGATATGTGTCAGTGCTTTCCAACATTTACCAGGAGCCTCATGTAAATGTGATCAAGGAAGGTGTTAACCCATCTTTCCCATTGGCCCAATTCTATCCCAAACTCACTCCCAAATAATTACTGCCGTTATATAAATGGTAGTAGAAGCTGCAGCAAAACATCCCTGAGGCAGGTATCATATCGAGTAGGATATTTTGCATATTACTTCTGAAAGTTAAGTTTACTTTACCAGCATATCAATTTTGATAGTACCATGAAGTTCAGTCAGGCCTTTAGCTTTACTCTACTCTGTTCAAAGTATTCTTTTGCATTGGGGAAATGTATTTCCCAATGGGAATCCCAATATTTAATGCGGTGGATGTTGTGGATATGGAAAAGGCCATATTGGAAGCCCAGAAGGCACCTCTTCTCTTTATGCTTATACATGGCCACATGGCCACTGAAATTCTTAATTCTGACTGTCAGCTTCTCAAAAGGCTTCACATCCCATGCCCGCTCCCTTCACAAACAAAGTTGTCGGTGATATATGTCAACAATTGGTTGAAGACCTACAGGCCATTTCCACCAGGAGAACAACATTGCCTGCTCCAGTCACGGTCAGAACTGTGTCTTTGTGTCTTCATCCTTCAGGCAGCATCTGGGGTTACCTGTGCCACATTAGTCAGGCAGCTGCTGAATTCATCACAATGGGGGAGGTCACTGATTCCATGTATCAGAGATGTAGGGCTGAATTTAATGGGCCCCCCACCCCTGGAGACTGGCTCAGAGGTGGGGGGAACATACAATTGTAATAGGAGGTGGGGGCGGGGGACCCATTGTCTTCCCATCACATGGCAATTAGGTCGGGGGCAGGAGAGGCCGATGATGGCCTTCCTGCCCAGAGATGGGGAGGTCCTCCGTCATGCAGGGAGATCACCCAGTAAAATGAGGCGCCCTTCCTGCAGGTTTGGTTAGGTGGTGCCCTCCTCCATGGGCCATAGATTGTCCATGGAGGACTCTGTCGGAAAATCACCCATCTCCCTGAAGCACCCTCCCCCTGCACTCATTGCCCACCCTTCCTCCCCCCATCACCCGGGGCCTGCCGTACTGGCCCCAGTGACCCTGCCTCACTTACTTCTGGTCTGTATCTCTCCCATAGGCCTGCTCCCAGGCCTCCTATAGTACTGGTAGTAGCCACCGCTCTCAACGGCATTGTCGGTACTGCTGAGCTGCCGGCCTTCTGATTGGCCGGCAGCTCTTGGACGTGGGATTCCCCGTCTTTAATGGGA
The DNA here is from genome assembly GCF_036365525.1 of Heterodontus francisci. Taxonomy (NCBI): domain Eukaryota; kingdom Metazoa; phylum Chordata; class Chondrichthyes; order Heterodontiformes; family Heterodontidae; genus Heterodontus; species Heterodontus francisci. The sequence continues at coordinate 2,485,918 of NC_090372.1, read as the reverse complement.
TGGGGATCCAGGCACCAGGCATTTAATTGCTGGGACATTGTTTGTTAGAGCTGTGTGGGGGGAGGGGGGGTGGTCCTTCAAATGGCCGAGGCGGGTTTCCCATAGCCCGGCACCGGGAGCCCCGCTGATTCCCCTAAATCCAACCATAGAATCCGTATCTTTCCCAATGTAAACAGGCAAACAAAGTAAGAAAGTTATCCTGTTCTACAGACTGGTACAGTTCCCACAAATGTACACGGCGCTCAAAGTCAATGGAAATAAAAACCAGGAGAGATGTAAAGCAGGCTGCCGGTTCACTACACCTGTTTTACACCATCGCACCAAGTCAATAGTACCCCCAAATCTCTTCATCCGTAAGATATTTGTATCTTTATCTTACATCATCGATTTTATTTTTCAGTATAATGTTGCCTTTGTTCACTCTCTCTCTTCTATCTGTTAAATTTTATAGTTTTTTTTTCCCATTTGTTGGATCTGAACCTTCAGTTGATATTGACTAAAGAGTCTTATTGAAGAAGCATATTATGCTCCTTAGTGTCAGTGTAATTGTTTATAGCCATTGTCATAGCGGTGAGGCAGAAGCCAGGAGTTTTTCAAATCCCCCAATTCCTGGAGAACCTTGCACTGCAGTTAGTGTGAGCCAGAGGTGTGGCCCAAATTCCCGAGCTCATGTTGTTAGAGTTACAGGTGCAGCGGAAGCATTTTGTCTTGAATAAAGAACAAAGAACAGTACAGCACAGGAACAGGCCACTCGGCCCTCCAACCCTGCGCCGATCTTGATGCCTGTCTAAACTAAAACCTTCTGCACTTCCGGGGACCGTATCCCTCTATTACCATCCTATTCATGTATTTGTCAAGATGCCTCTTAAAGGATTAGATTCTGTCAGCATCTGCTTACTACAGTGCTCATGGGCTTACGAGCTGCTTGTTCACTTTAAAGATCCCAGCACACACAATCCTTTTTGTAATACGACCCTTGAGAATTACATGTTTTTCATACTATAATGAGATGCCTGTTAAAATGAGAGTTTTATAATATGGCACAACATATAACATGAAACAGTCAGTGGCTAAGTTCCAGTCGCCTGATAGCATAAATAAAATTCCAGCTCACAGTATTCTAATGAGGGTGAATGTTCTTAGATTAACATCTAAAACATCTTCATCGAAAGTGTTGGAAATGTTTTAGTTGTTTGAGGAAGGAAACGAATTGTATCTAATTTTATAATTGCATTTATGAAGCAGAGAAAAGAGGTTAACACTTCACCCAAAGAATTACACTTGGAGTGCAAAGATTATTGATATATAGTCAAGCAAGATAGTAATATTCCTTGATTTTAAATCTCTCCGTGGCCACACCCCCTTTCTATCCCCCCGTGGTCTCATCCCCTTCCTATCCCCCCGTGGCCTCACCACCTTCCTATCCCCCCGTGGCCTCACCCCCTTCCTATCCCCCCGTGGCCTCACCACCTTCCTATCCCCCCGTGGCCTCACCACCTTCCTATCCCCCCGTGGCCTCACCACCTTCCAATCTTCCCATCTCTGTAACCTCCTCCAACACCACAACCCTTTGACATCTCTGCACTCCTCCAATTCTAGCCACTCCCACATCCCCGATTTCCATTGCTCCATCAATGGTGCCTGGACCCTAAACTTTGGAATTCCATCTCTAACCTTCTCCACTTCTCTATCTCTCTCTCTTCTTTATGATGCTCCTTAAAATTTACCTCTTCAACCAAACTTTTGGTCACCTGTTCTGTAATCTCCTTATATGGTTCGGTCTCGAATTATGTTTGATAATGCACCTGCAAAGTACCTTGGGATGTTTTATTGCAATAAAGCCATTATATAAATACAAGTTGTTATTTAAATGACTAGAAGATTTGTTTTTGATAGTGATGATTGAGAAAGGAAGGTAGGCCCTGATGGGAGAACTCCTGCCTTTCTTCTGAATAATTCAATGGGATCTTTAATATCCGTCTGAAGCACTGAGCCTTAGTTTAATGTCTCATCTAAAATTCAGCATCTCTGATAATGTGGTGCACAATCAACATCAGCCCAGGGTTATTTTCTTCAGAGAGTATGTCACGCAATGATACTATTTAGTTACATTTGGTCAATATGTCAGGTATTTGCAAAGAAATTATAAAAGGTTTGCAAAATAGTGCTTTTTTAATGTGAATGTTGCCCCTATAAATTTTTGTACATGGCTGTAAATATTTTGAATTCAGTGCACATATTTGCCCAACCAGCTAAGGCTAAGGGTTAGATTTAGGGAGGACACACTGCTTTCTCCATTAATACTAACAGCAATATTGAACAACTTGCCATAGTCCTTGCAATAGGAAAGTTGTAAGCGGATAGTATCTCACAATATAACATTCACTTGTAGCAAGGTTACATGGGTTGTTTGACACATCTTTCTGCAGACTGGGTGCAAAGTTTTTTCTTACTTGTGTTTCCATCTTTATCATTGCAGGCCAGAAACGAGCCATTCAGCCAGACCTGAACGGTTCATCAGTTTATCTATTTGCCAGTAAATTTCACTGAATTTCGCACTTCAATATGTAATATGCCTCTTTTGTTTAGTTCAACATTAGCAGAAATTCACAAATGCATTTTCATTGGCAATATATTTTGTAAAGGGAATTGATGCCTGTCTGATTTTGGACTTGATAGTATTTTTGGGATTGGCTAACCCGAAATTTCCACAAGTCACTCGGACACCGAGAAGCAGATTTCCTCCATTGTTCCATGACATAAATAATCCCCAGGGTTGATTGCATGGGGATAACTGGACATGGGCACCAGTTTACCCGGAACAGATCCCACCTAGTTTTAATGGATCGTGTTACAGCTGTGTGATTCTCTCTGCTTGGTTTGCTTCCTTGCATTCCACCCACATCCTTGTTAAGCTCTGAGTGCAGAATGGAAAAACCAGCCCCTTCAAATCTAATGTTTGAAATAGAATCTGCTCGTCTATCCACTTACTTTTTAAATTAATTATGGTAGATAATTTTTATGAATTCAAGCTGCCAGGTAGCTCATCAATCTGTTGCTGTGGTGATCAAAGAATGTTGAGGTCAGGATGCTCTCAAGGAAATCACTCGATTAGGTTGGAGCAGCAGTTCTTGTGCGTACCTGTGTTTGGTTCTAAGAAACCATCTTGTGATGCTGATGGCCCTCTGCCATTTTAAACCCAGACATTTGTCACTGCAGCAGTATCACATTGCCGATTCTCCTGAATTCATCAAGATCCTCATTTATGAAATCATGATCTCATGTCTAAGGGGGCCATGCTTTTCACAGTATAGACTAACCTAACAAACAGTCCAATATATCTAAATGATGTTGCTGTGTGCGGTGGGATTGAATTGTTTGTGGTTATGAATCCAGGGGTTCTGATGAGGATGATGTGCCTATTCTCAAACTCCCATATTGGCATCGCTCTGAGACTCAATGAGCCAGCTCTCACGGTCACCCCATGGCCCATTGCTGATAGTTCTCCCTGATCATTGTTTGTGCCATTTGTGTGGGATTTCTGTTGACCTTCTGCTAAAGATATGATGGAAAATTAGGGCAGCAATTCTACCGCACTATCTCTGCGCCTTCCTGGAAATATGACTGTGTCAGTCTCAGCTAGCATTGTGCATTGACATGAGAAAGCTGTTACATATGGTGAAAATGATTCTTCTGAAGCTAACAGTAAGTGTTGCACTGTTATATACAAATGGGTTAACAAAGCAAACACCTATAGAAATATTTATTTAGTAATAAAGTTTAGAACAGCAAGGTTATTCTCTGCATTGTGCTTTTATTCTGAAGAAACTGAGATGTAATGAAACAGTTGTTTCAGTTTTTTGTGATAGATACACTGGTGGCACAGTGGCGCAGTGGTTAGCACCGCAGTCTCACAGCTCCAGCGACCTGGGTTCAATTCTGGGTACTGCCTGTGTGGAGTTTGCAAGTTCTCCCTGTGTCTGCGTGGGTTTCCTCCGGGTGCTCCGGTTTCCTCCCACAAGCCAAAAGACTTGCAGGTTGGTAGGTAAATTGGCCATTATAAATTGCCCCTAGTATAGGTAGGTGGTAGGGAAATATAGGGACAGGTAGGGATGTGGTAGGAATATGGGATTAGTGTAGGATTAGTATAAATGGGTGGTTAATGGTCGGCACAGACTCGGTGGGCCGAAGGGCCTGTTTCAGTGCTGTATCTCTAAAAAAAAAATTATGCTGGTGCCAGGAGTCTCAACGTCGGGAGAAACCGAAGCCGAGAAACCTTTTCCGGAAGGCCAGCCGAATTTAGTGCTGATTGGGTCCTTAGGTGGACAGCAGTGGGCTGTCGTAGGATTTAGGACACCGTTGACAGAAGTCCTGTCCATGGAGAGCTGCTGGCCAATTAGAGGCAGGCAAGAGCAGCATTACTGCAGAGGCAGTGTCTGTTGCTGAAGTTGTCCGTACTGGAGGCTGAGGAGCATTGCTGGAGCCAGGCCTCAGGTAGATCAGGGCGGAAGGGTTTCCCTGGCGTGGGGGTTGTGGGGAGGATCCCTTGCCTTTGAACAAGGGACCCACTCCCCCTGCTTCTCCTGCGGTGACCTGGTCGCCCGATGCACGAGTATTTGCAGCTGTGGTGGGAAGAGGTTCTTAATTTGGGGTTAATTGCCCACTTATGGGCCTCAATTGGGGGTGGGGGTGTGGGGGGAGGCCGTTCACAGGCTTTTCCGCCCCGGACTAAATTTCGGTGGAGGCAGTATAGTGGCAGGTTCCCCCTGCCCCCGCCATCATGCCACCCGACATTATGCTCTCCTCACCTCCAAACAAGCCGCAGTGGAGAGCATCATGTGTCTATCATTTTTATGCTTTGGCATGGACAGGAAACACAGGTACACAACGTGTGACTAAAATCTCACAATTAGGGTCTATCCAATGTTGACAGCTCTGCATAATAGGTGAATGATTAAAATCTTCAAGAGGGGTATCTTGCAACTTCTCCAGTGTCTGCAGCTCTCCCACAGGATGGGTGATTGAGCAAAGTCTGAACAACTTCAGAAGTCAACATGTGTCAGCCTTGAAATAAAAACAAGAAATGCTGGAAATAATCAACAGGTCTGGCAGCATCTGTGGGGAGAGAAGCAGAGTTAATGTTTCAGGTCAGTGACCCTTCATCAGAACTGACAAATATTAGAAATGTGAAAGATTTTAAGCAAGTAAAGTGGGGGCGGGGCAAGAGATAACAAAGGTGAAGGTATTGATAGGATAAGGTCACAGAGAATAACTGACTGGAAGGTCATGGAACAAAGGCAAACGGTATGTTAATGGTGTGCTGAAAGACACAGCGTTAGTGCAGAGAGGGTGTGAATAGACTGTAAAGCACAAAGCACTCCAATCACAAACATTAAAAAAAATTAAACAAACAGAAACAGTGGGTAGGCACAGTTGAAACAAACTAAAGTCACAAAATAAACTAAAGTAAAATAACCAAAGAAAAAAAAACTAAACATAAAAATGAGGGGCCCGTCATGCTCTAAAATTATTGAACTCAATGTTCAGTCCGGCAGGCTGCAGCGTGCCTAATCGGTAAATGAGATGCTGTTCCTGGAGCTTGCGTGGATGTTCACTGGAACACTGCAGCAATCCAAGGACAGAGATGTGAGCATGAGAGCAGGGGGGAGTGTTGAAATGGCAAGCAACAGGAAACTAGGGGTCATGTTTATGGACTGAGTGGAGGTGTTCCACAAAGTGGTCACCCAATCTGCGTTTGGTCTCCCCAATGTAGAGGAGACCACATTGTGAGCAGCGAATACAGTATACTAAATTGAAAGAAGTACAAGTAAATCGCTGCTTCACCTGAAAGGAGTGTTTAGGGCCTTGGATAGTGAGGAGAGAGGAGGTAAATGGGCAGGTATTACACCTCCTGCAATTGCAGGGGAAAGTGCCATGGGAAGGGGATGAAGTGGTGGGGGTAATGGAGGAGTGGATAAGAGTGTCATGGAGGGAACGATCCCTTTGGCATGCTGACAGGGAAAGGGAGGAGCAGATGCATTTGGTAGTGGCATCACCCTGGAGGTGGCAGAAATGGTGGAGGCTGATTCTTTGGATCTGGAGGCTGATGGGGTGGAAAGTGAGGACAAGGGGAACCCTGTCACGGTTCTGGGAGGGAGGGGAAGGGGTGAGCATACAGGTGCGGGAAATGGGCCGGACATGGTTGAGAGCCCTGTCAACCACAGTGGGGGGAATCCTCGGTTGAGCATAAGGGAAGACATATCGGAAGCACCGTCATGGAAGGTAGCATCATCAGAGCAGGTGCGTCGGAGACGGAGAAACTGGGAGAATGGAATGGAGTCCTTTTCAGGAGGTAGGATGTGAAGAAGTGTAGTCGAGGTAGCTGTGGGAGTCGGTGGACTTATAATGGATATTAGTAGACAGCCTATCCCCAGAGATGGAGACAGGGAAGTCGAGGAAGGGAAGGGAAATGTCGGAGATGGACCATGTAAAGGTGAGAGAAGGGTGGAAATTAGAAGCAAAGTTGATGAAGTTTTCCAGTTCCGGGGGCGGTGGGGAGCAGGAAACAACACCAATAGTCATCAATGTACCGGAAAAAGAATTGGAGGAGGGGGTCTGAGTCGGACTGGAACAAGGAATGTTCAACATTTCCCACAAAAAGACAGGCATAACTAGGATCCATGCAGGTACCCATAGCAACACCTTTTACTTGAAGGAAGTGAGTGGAATTGAAAGAGAAGTTGTTCAATGTGAGAACAGGTTCAGCCAGGCGGAGGAGGGTGGTGGTGGATGGGGACTGGTTGGGCCTCTGTTCAAGGAAGAAGTGGAGAACCCTCAAACTGTCCTGGTGGAAATCGAAATTGTCAAAATGACATAGGGCATCAGAAGAGTCACGGATGTAGGTGGGAAGAGACTGGACCAGAGGAGAAAAGATAGAGTCAAGATAGGAAGAAATAAGTTCAGTGGGGCAGGAACAGGCTAAAATAATGGGTCTCTCGGAACAGTCCTGTTTGTGGATTTTGGGAAGGAGGTAGAAGCGGGCTGCCCGGTGTTGCGGGACTATGAGGTTGGAAGCTGTAGAGGGAAGATCTCCAGAGGAGATCAGATCAGTGACAGTCCTGTGGACAGTAGCTTGATGTTCGGTGGTGGGGTCATGGTCCAGGGGGAGGTAGGAAGAAGTGTCTGAGAGTTGGCGCTGAACCTCTGCAAGGTAGAGGTTGGTCTTGGTTGTCACATATTCCTTTGTTTCTGTTGGGCTGAACATCCTTGATAGCTCCAAAGACTAAAAACAAAGACTAACGCAGAATTCAAGGCTCTCAATAGGTTTCAGCACAAGATAGAACCAAATGCTATCACACACTTGACGTTCTCAAGTGCCCTGACAACTGCCCTCTCCTGAACACTATTACAAAGAATCTCTCCCTATCCAACTGGGGAGTGATCAATGAAAAACAATAGGGATTTTAGCTTATGACAACCTTCCACATTTGTTCAAGATTTACTGCAATGCCTGTAAAGCCACAGGATCTTTCAAAATGGGAGCTTGGAGACAGCTGGCGCTTTTTGGACTCATTTTGGAATTGATTCCAAGTTCCTCATGATCCAACGCTCGAGCAAGTTAAAAGTAGCCATTGGCAAGAATTTTTAGCAAGACTGATTTGCAACAGAAAACAAAGTCAAAACGAAGTACAAGATTCTATTGGATTGTGACCTGTTTCTCTGCACAGTCTTAACATATCACACATCAACAGTAGGTCCTAAATTAAACTGTCTCAGTACTGACTACTAACAGATTAATAGCTTTAAAATATTGAGATTAAGGTATGTAGTCAACACTGAATAATGATTTACTGTTATCAAGCAGAATGATTTATTACAAGTAACTAGATGTCCTTTGATTAGCCTGGTAGGATGTGAAAATCCAAATTTTGTAAAGCCATTTTAGATTTTTTTTTTGCTGCATTGAGGTAATGGGGAATCTTCATAATGAGAACAGGAAAGAAACAGGGGTCTGCAACATGTGCAGGTTAATGGGAATGGTCTGTTTAGGGAAGCATTTGCTCAGTGGCTGATAAATTCACGCAGTCTAATGGGGAGAAGACCAAACCACCCTGCTGCTTTATAGGAGCAGCTCAGTGGGGGTCAGTGCTTTTTAAGCCCAACTCTCAGTTGGTGCTGTAACCCATCCATTATTACCTTCCAACAGTTAGTGCTGGCTGCTTTTGACAGGAGATTAAAGTTTCAAGAAGTAATGGAAAAACCCATGACTCGACTGCTTACACCAAGTAATCTCTGTCACAGACAATTACATTCTTTGACATTCTATATTAGTTTGAACAGGGACTAAAAATGCTCAATTGCTTTATAGTCTGACTCACCCCTGTCAACCCACTCAACCATTTCAAAGCCCCTCTTTCTGCCAATCAATTCAATACGCAATACAAATTCTTCTCCCAACCAATTCTAATGATCAACAAATCCACCTCTGGCTATGTCCTGCTCACTGTCTTTGCCTCCACAACCTGTCTGCTCCTTGTCAATCTCACACATAGTGGTCGGAAGTGAATGGTGTGGGCATCTCATGGTGCACATCACCAGTCCAAGGGAAGGACTTTCGAAGATATCTGCCCAGAGACAATGAAACAAGTTCTTTTAATTGGTTCCTGTAAAATAAATAATGAATCCTTTATCCACTAAAGTTCCATTAATAAACATTTATGTAAATATCATTGTTATCAAATTCTCGGTGTGAAAATAAAACACAGACACACTAATGATTCCCTACTATTTCTGAGTCTCTCTCTGTCAAGTATCAGCAAAGCCCCCTTGCTAGTTTTCCCATGAAATGTACCTTGGTTTCCAGTTATGCAAAAAGGCAAAGACACAGGCATAGAAATTGGACCTCATCATCTCATTTTAAACCCACGAAATGGGTGGAGAAAGGCCCAATTATGTGAACCAATGTCTTGCACCCTAAGGATCCTTGAGAAACATTCAACCTGAAAAGGGGTCAGCTGATTTTTCAGTGTCCCTGGTAGCCATTAATACAGGTGTTAGCCCTTTGTTTGCATATTTAAGAAACTAATGCCTATTTTAAGTTCCCCTCACAGATATTTGATTGTGATCACTCATGCCCCTCCTCAGGATTCCTAAACAGTCAGTGCCACGTCCTGCTGAAGGTGAGGTTAAACATTTTTATCAAAAGTCTTCCTGTGGAGCCAACAACAACTTATATTTATATAGTGTTACGACTGAGGCGGGAGGAATGCACTGTTAATTCAGTCCCACTTCTCCATTGGTCACAACATATTCTTTGACTGTTTCTACAAGTGGGAAAATTTAATCAGATACACTATTTTCCCCAGAATAGACTGCACTAACCAAGTTTCTCTACTCAACAACAAAATTAACAGTTTATTATAGAACATGTCTTAACTAGTAATGAAGTAAAGCAATATCACATAGATCAAATTTTTAAAATATCCAACATTAAATTTTTAAAAAGTCCCCTTTAACTTAGTCCCGTCATACTCACACACATATATATATATATATAGATAGATATATATTCTGGTTAACTGAAAAAAAGTTAAAAACAAGGATTTTTCGATCAGTGCTCGATTACAGACAAAAAACACACTCGGGCAGATCATTTGCTTCCCCCCCCCGCCCACCCCAAAAAATAGCAGATGAGACTCACTGCACCAAACTAGCACACAGTCCAACCTTCGAGCAACTGTTAAAGAATTTTCTAGAATTAGCTCTCTTTAGGTGACGTTGAAAAGCAATTTAGCAGGCCTTATTGAAATGCAGGAAACAAGATGAATTAACACACTGAACTTCCCCCGAGTCTTTTAGGGAATTTGCGAGAAAATGAACTGGGTTGTGGTCTTCTGTTCTTCTTTGGAATTCTCTCCTTTTTCTGTCTTTTTTTGACATGTTAGCAGCACTTGACTTTTGTCTCCTTCTAGAAGTTATCATACACATGCACTAACTAACAACCAAACAGCTTGGCAGTTCTCTGCCCACCCAAATGTTCTCTGTTGCTACTGAGCTTGTCCAATCAAAAGAGTGTTTGTCAATTTCTGCCCCTGTTGCCATGGCTTCTTCTCTAAGCCGAGCCCGAGCCAGATAACAAACAGAAACACTGTTGCCAATCAGCCCTCACTGTCTTCTTGATTTAAAAAAAAACATTTACTTAGCTTAACTATTGACATCTTTTAAAAAAAATTATGTTTAATAAAACAGTCACTTTCATAACAATAGCACCTTTTAATGTAATAAAACATCCCAAAGTGCTTCACAGGAGTATTATAAAGCAAAACTTGACATTGAGCTGCATAAGGAGATATTAGAGCAGATGACCAAAAGTATGATGAAAGAGGTAGGTTTTAAGGAATGTCTTAAAGGAGGGAAAAGCAGTCGAGGCAGAGAAGTTTAGGGAGAAAATTCCAGAGCTTAAGGCCCAGACAGCTGAATGCACGGCTGCCAATGGTGGAGTGATTGAAATCAGAGATGCTCAAGAGGCCAAAATTACGGAGCACAAAGATTTCGGAGGGTTGTAAGAGCTGGAGGAGGCTATTTAGGTAGGGAGGGGTAAGGCCAAGGAGGTATTTGAAAACAAGGATGAGAATGTTAAAATCAAGGCATTGCTTGACTGGGAGCCAATGTAGATCAGCGAGCACAGGGTGATGGGGCAACAGGACTTAGTGCAAGTTAAGACATGGGCAGCAGAATTTTAGATGAGCTCAAGTTTACGAAGGGTAGAATGTGGGAGGCCGGCCAGGAGTGTGTTGGAAAAGTCAAGTGTCAAGGTAACAAAGCCATGGATGAGGGTTCAGTAGCAACTAGGCTGAGGATGGGAGGTGTTGGATGATGCTACATAGGTGGAAGTTTGCAGTCTTTGGGATGGAGACGATATAGGGTCAGAATATTCAGCAGTGAGTCAATATGAGTATTAGTTGTGGTCAGAACAAAGCACAGTACAGCACAGGAACAGGCCATTCGGCCCTCCAAGCCTGTATCCCTCCATTCCCATCCTATTCCTGTATTTGTCAAGATGCCTCTTAAACATCGCTATCGTACCTGCTTCCACCAGAGTAAGGGAGAAAGTAACAAAGTCTAAATCAGGGTTAATGTGCATGTGTGTGAATGTACAGAGTGTGATCAATAATATTGGTGAGGTACAGGCGCAGATTGCCATGTGGAAATATGATGTTGTGGCTATAACAAAGACCTGGTTCAAAGAAGGATGAGACTGGGTGTTAAATATTCCTGGATACAAAGTGTTCAGGAAAGATAGAAAAGGGATAAAAGGGGGAGGGGTGGCAGTATTGATTAAGGAGAGCATTGCAGTGCTGGAGAAAAAGGATGTCCCAGATGGGCCGAGGACAGAATCAATTTGGCTACAGCTAAGAAACAAAAAAGGTGCAGTTACATTGCTCGGTGTTGCCTGTAGGCTACCGACTAGTGGGAAGGATGTGGAGGAACAAATTTGCAAGGAAATTACAGAGAGGTGCAAAAATTATAGGGTAGTTATAATGAGGAACTTTAATTATTTATACATAGACTGGGATTGCAGTAGTGTAAAGGGAAGTGAGGGGCAAGAGTTCCTTGTGTGTGTTCAGGAAAATTTTCCACAACAGTATGTTTCTAGTCCAATGAGAAAGGAGGCACTGCTAGACCTGGTTCTTGGGAATGAGGTGGGTCAAGTGGATCAAATATCAGTCGGAGAGCATTTAGGGGACAGTGATCATTGTATCATAAGGTATAGGCTGACTATGGAAAAGGACAAAGAACAATCCGGGGTAAGAATAATTAACTGGGGGAAGGCGAACTTCAATGGGGTAAGAATGGAGCTGGGGCGAATAAATTAGAGTCAAAGGTTGGCAGGAAAATGGGTAGCCGAACACTGGGCTACCTTCAAAGAAGAGATAGTTCAGGCACAGTCGAGGTATGTTCCCTCCAAGGGGAAAGATATGGTAAACAAATCCTGAGCTCCCTGGATGACAAAAGAGGTAGAGATTAAGATAAAAAAGAAAAAGTGTGTTTATGACAGATCCCAGGTGGAATATACTATGGAGAACCAGGCTGAATATAGATGGTCCAGAGGGGAAGTGAAAAAGCAAAGAGAGAGCATGAAAAGAGACCGCCAGCTAACATTAAAGGGAATCTCAAAGTTTTCTATAGACGTATAAATAGTAAAAGGGTGGTAAAATGAGGCGTTAGGCCTATTAGGGACCCTAAAGGGGATTTATGTATGGAGGCAGAGGGCATAGCTGAGGTATTAAATTAATACTTTGCATCTGTCTTTACCATGGAAGAAGATGCAACCCAGGCAATGTTGAAAGAGGAGGTAGTTGAGACACTAGAGGGGTTTAAAAGTGATAAGGAAGACATATTAAATAGGTTGTCTGTACTTAATTGAATAAAACACCAGGACCAGCTGAGATGCATCCAAGGATACTGAGGGAAGTGACAGTGGAAACCACAGAGGCACTGAACATAATTTTTCAATCTTTCCTAGACTCAGGGGTGATTCCAGAGGACTGGAGCATTGCAAACATTACACCCTTGTTCAAAAAAGGGTGTAAAAATAAACCCAGCAACTACAGGCCAGTCACTTTAACTTTTCTGGTGGGAAAACTTCTAGATAGAATGATTCGGGACAAAATTAATAGTCACATGGACAAATGTGGGTTAATTAAAGAGAGCCAGCATAGATTTCTTAAGGGAAAATCATGTTTAACTAACTTGCTGGAGTTTTTTGAGGAGGTAACAGAGAGGGTTGATGAGGGCAATGCTGTTGATGTGGTGTACATGGACTTTCAAAAGGCATTTGATACAGTGCCATACAACAGACTTGTGAGAAAACTTGTAGCTCATGGAATAAAAGGGACGGTAGCAACATGGATACGAAATTGGCTGAGTGACAGGAAACAAAGAGTAGTGGTTAATGGATGTTTTCAGGTTGGAGGAAGGTTTGTAGTGGAGTTCCCCAGGGGTCAGTGTTGGGAACTTTGCTTTTTCCGATATGCAGTAATGACCTAGACCTTGATATATGGGGCACAATTTCAAAGTTTGCAAATGATATGAAACTTGGAAGTATTGCGAACTATGAGGAGGATAGCGGAGAACTGCAAAAGGACATAGACAAGTTGGTGGGATGACCAGACAGGTGGCAGATGAAATTCAATACAGAGAAATGTGAAGTGATTCATTTTGGTAGGAAGAGCATGGAGAAACAATATAAAATAAAGGGTACAATTCTAAAGGGGGTGCAGGAGCAGAGGGACCTGGGTGTATATGTGCATAAAGTCATTGAAGATGGCAGGACAGGTTGAGAGAGCAGTTCATAAAGTATTCAGTATCCTAGGCTTTATTAATAGGGGCATAAAGTACAAGAGCAAGGAAGTTACATTGAACTGATATAAGACATTAGTTTGGTCTCAGCTGGAGTATTGCATCCAGTTCTGGGTGCTGCACTTTGGGAAAGATGTGAGGGCATTGGGAAGAGTACAGAAAAGATTCCAGGGATGAGGAACTTCAGTTTTGAAGATAGATTGGAGAAATTAGGACTACTTTCCTTGGAGAAAAGGCGGCTGAGAGGTGATTTGATTGAGGTATTCAAAATCATGAGGGGTCTGGACAGAGTAGCTAGGGAGAAACTGTTCCCACTCTTGAAAGGATCGAGAAGGAGAGAGCACAGATAGAATGTAATGGGTAAGAGAAGCAAAAGTGACATGAGAAAAAACCTTTTCACGCAGTGAGTAGTTAAGGTCTGGAATGCGCTGCCTGAGAGTGTGGTGGAGGCAGGTTCAGTTGAAACACTCAAAGGGAATTAGACTGTTATACGAGAAGGAAGAATGTGCAGGGTTATGGGGAGAGGGCCGGAGACTGGCACTAAGTAAATTGCTCTTTTGGAGAACTGGTGCGGACACGGTGGGCCGAATGGTCTCCACCTGCACTGTAACAATTCTGTGGTCCAATAGAATCTCAACGTTGTGAACAGTTAGCTTCAAGCTGAGACAATGGCCACAGAAGGGGATGAAATCAGAGAGGAGGGTACAGATTTGTGGCAGGGCCGAAGACACTGACTTTGGTCTTCCCATTGCAACTCTCATAGGACTGGATGTTGAACAAGCAGTCTGAGTACACAGGCAGTGGAGGTGTCAAGAGATAGGGTTGGGTGTCATCAGCTTATATTTGAAACTGATGCCATTATTTTAGATGATGTCAGGGGCAGCATGTAGATGAAGAAGAGCAAGCCAAGGATCGATCGTTAGGAGTGTCCAGAGATAATGGGGACAGGGAGAGAAGGCATTGCCAGAGATGTTCTAGCTATGATTGAATTAGGAAGAGTGAAACCAAGTGATCACAGATCCACTGAACTGAGGGTTGGAGTAGAACGGTGCGATCAACCATGTTGAAGGTGACAGTCATAAAGAAATAAATAAAATAAAAAGGTGAAGGAAGATGATGGAGCGGTAGTTTGCAAGAACAAAGGGGTCAAGGGTGATTTTTTAGGGGGGTGCTGTTGATGACTTCTAGCTATGAAAAGGTGGGGACAGTATTTGAGAAGAGGAAACCCTTTATAATATTAGCCAGAGAGGGAAGTTGGGTGGCCAGCAGTTTATTGGGAATGGGGATGAGAAAGCAGGAGGTAGATTGCATGGAAAAGCTTGGAGAGGGCACAAAGGGAGATATGAGAGAAACCAGAGAAAGAAGCAGATTCTGGGTCTGGGCAGAGGGGATGCTTGGAGAAATTTGGCTTTAAGGGCAAGGGCAGGATGCAACAAAGACAGCTGAGGCGAAAAGGATTGGCTGAAGATGTTGGCAAATTTATTTAAGCTTTCCTGAAGTGCAGCTGGAGCCTTCACTTTATGAATCTCCTCTGTGACCCCCTTTGCAGTGAAACATTTTTTGGACCTTGCTCGGACAGATGTAAATATTTTAAATGTCAGGTTCATTTGTGCATAGTTAACCTCATGCTGTGGCCTTTTATGATAGATATGCTTCTGTTTATCAAAAAACTATCTTGATTATTTGGATAGCTTTTGCAAAACCTGCTGATATAATCATAAAGCAGATTCATGCTCATGATGATTAGTATGACGTTTCTCTACCTGTTTTTATTGATCAACGCACACCTCAGGATCTGGATAGGTGAAAGACAGGTTACTGCCACTCAGATTATCGGTTCATCAACATTGATGATATTTCAATGAGGCTGATTGGCAGATGGAGTCTGAAGTTAACTGATAGGGACGTTACCCATTGAAAGCATTTTTCCTTCAGTGTACTGTGTTCAGTGGTCGTTTGGTAGTTAAAATTAGTTGACAGAATTGGTTCATTTTATTTGTTGCAAATCCTCTTAGATTCACCTCTAGCAATGGAACAAGCTTATCAGATTAGCTCTGAAATACCTCCTTACTGCTTAAGTTCATTCAGTTAATAACCAACAGAACAGTCTTCTGTTTTGAATTTCAACTCAAGTAGATTGGAAACATGTACTCTACTACCTCAATTATACTCACAGACCCACAGAGAGTGCATTCAGTTTGGCTCCTGATGATCTGAGCTGTACGTGATCCCCTGCAGTTTATAATTGGAGCAGCCTCAGTTTCGTTCATGCAGTGGGATGCAGGCAATTACCTGCCCGATGAGTGTGCTGACTTTTTTCTATTTTGTAAAAGTGGCTGGAGATTCACATAACACTTTTTATACCAGCTTGATGTGGATCTCCTGTTTCACAGCTCGAGCCGCCTCAGAGGTCAAGTGATGGGAGCTTTTACTTTGAACCACTCTGAGATTAAATATCCTCATTGCCCTGTTTCTACATGAGCACGGTGTAATGTTGTGAGCATGGTGTAATGTACGCACTCACAGCAAAAGTGACCTTGGGATCCATGGAGGGGATTGTTGGAGAGGGGAGAGGATTCGAAGACACAAATATCTTTCCTGGAGTTTTCAAAGCATTCGACAGTCAGATATTGTGAGACAAGACTGTGGATCTTTTACAACAGCTCAGTTGTGTATGACATGAAGAGTTTCATTTTAGTTTCATTGTTCTTGCACAGTGGTTCTCAAACCTTTTGGTTGGAGGACCCCTTTTCAACTGGATTAGTAACCTTTGCTATGAAGAGTGTTTTACTAATAGTTTTAAGAAGGTAGGTATTTACTTGCAAATATTCACTTACAGATGTTGCACTCTTTGATCTGTTCCTCCATGCGTGATCCCCTAGATGAGACATCCGATCCACTCTACACTACAGATGTTATGACCGCACTCCCTCCTGCCTCCCAACAAGCCCCCTTCCAGCTGCTACCTCATCCGCCCACAAGGCTGTCCCTGCTCAATAAGCACTCATGGAGTCCCTGGAAAGTCTCCACAGATGTCCATTTGCGAACCCCTTCTCTAGCACATCCAACCCTCCTATCTGTAGTTTATAACCACGTGTTGTGCTTTGTTTACTTATTCTCATGAACTATGCTTTTATAATGCATTAAATTAGTGCTGTTTATAGACAGTTACAAGTAATCCAGCAAGGTAAAAGAAATATAAAAATAAGCTGATACTCAGTGTGAATTAAATGTTCCCCAAATTTACTTAATACCATTCATGGGGTCATTGAGCTTATATTGTAGGACAGAGCAGTTCACCTACTGAAAACAGAAGACTAATATTAGTGCTGGTGGACAATTAAATATCTGTTGATAAGTCTGTTATCACAATGTTTGTTCACAGGACATCCACAAACCTGAAATGAAGATGAAGCAAATTTCAGCATGACTCAATTATTTTTTAATTTGAAAGTTAATCCAGTCATGCTTGTGGAGGACCCAATGAGATCAATCAGAGTAATATTTGAACAATAAGAGGCTCAGATTTTACCAGTTGCTTCCAATGTCAGACAGCGTTCAGCGCCTAAAGCTGCCCAACATTTCTTTATGTTTGACCATTTCCTGTTGCTATTAAAAATGTTAAGCTAAAGAAAAATATTTACTACTGAAAATTCGCTGCCATTAAATAAGAAAAATATATCTACCTCTATTGAAGAAACTTGGTTTACAGAGGAGTAGGTTAAGCAAACCTCTAATATCTGCGCTTCAGTTAGCCACTTTCCCAATATTCTGCCAGGATTTTGATGAATGGAAGCACAGGGTGAGGCATTAATATTACAAATCCACAATGTCAATGGGTTGCTAATAGTTGCCATAATATTAACTCCATGCCCCATTGCACTGCCTACCAATGCCAACCTCTTACCTTTTAAGGATTACTAAATTGAGCATATAATGAAGCAGGCACACTGGGAAGTAGGAGTAATTGGATAGCTCTTGATGGGTTGAATGGCCTCTTTCTGTGCTCTATTGTCCAAGACTCCTGATGTGCATTTCTGTCGCTCAAAGCTCTGCACTGGGATTGTTCATTTAAAATGTGCAAACATTTGAATTTCCACTGATTATCACTCAATTGATCAACCAGTTGCAAACAAAATATACAACACATAACAAATGTTTAATGCCAATGTTTTTTTCAGAAATACTGGAAATATTATTTGTGTAGACTCCTAAGCCACACATCCTCCCTTACTGAAAAGGTAAACAGCCAGATTGCTAGTAAATCTCTGCCAATGCCTCTATATTATTAACTATTAAAGAGCTTTTCAGAACTTACCAGTGGGACTTAACTTATTTGTATTTCAAAGAGCCTGCATACAAAAGTTGGGGGGGTGGGGGTGGTTGTGGAGTGGGGGGCTGGAATATATGCTCTCCCCTGCTGTAAGTTTGGAGGTGGGGAGGCATTTAATTAAGTGGGTTGGTGGTGGGTGGGGACCCCCTTAACTTCCCACTTCCACCCCATTTAAGTCTGTGGCGGGAAGGCCTGTGAACGGCTTCCCCTGCCGCCAATTCAGGCCCTTAAGTGGGGCAATTAATGCCCAATTAAGGGCCTCATCCCACCTCTGCTGGTATTAGCCCAGTGGAGGGTGGGCCAATCGCCACATTGTGGCTTGTCATTGGGGAGCATGACAAGCTTCCAACCCTCGGGGCAGGGATGCTGGGGGTCCCTTGTTCAAAGGCACTTAGTGCCTGATCGAGAGAACCGGCATCGGAAAGTGGGAGGGGGGACCTGCTGAGAGCCACCCCCTGCCCTTTCTGCTGATCTCTCCCCTCCCCCGCAGCCCCCACCCCTGTAAACCCCTCCTGCCATGACTCACCTGTGGCCTGGGTCCCTCGACAATCCTAAGCTTCAAGTGAGTGCATTACTGGCAGCAGCCACCACATCTGCAGTGGCACAGCTCACCTCTGATTGGCCAACAGCTCTCAGCAGGCGGGACTTCTGTCCCTGGGGTCCTTAATTCTATGGAAGAGCCGCTGCTGTCCATTTAAGTGTCTCAGTGGCACATAATGCGGCGGGCCTTCCCAGAAAGAGGCGACGCGGGGCTCTCGCTGGCTCTTCACCAGATATCCAAGATCCCCATCACCGACATAAAATATCCCCTGTGCAGAATATAGCTGGGGATCTCATGTTGGCAAATAGAAATATTTACCATTTTCCAGATTACACTGTTGGTTGTGAACTCTGATGCAAAAGTACAGAAGTTAATAGTTATGGTACAGAGGAGAGGCTGATACCTAACAGTTCAAATTGAGACACAAATGTATCAGGTAAGTGTGCAGCATGCCAGGATAAGACCACACAAGGAATAGCGACAACATAATTAAGCTGTGAATGGAAAATGGATACCTCAAGTTCTAAATATAACCGTAAAGATTCTTCAGAGTAAAATGGAGGTGCTTGCTGGAGAGAGAGGCTGTAATACCATAGACATCCCAAAGACCTAATTAAACAAGGGCACATATATATAAGGGTATACAGATCATTTTGTGGAGATCAACTTTGTTTTTTTTTCATTTTGGGGGATGTGGGCATCGCTGGCAATCCCTAGTTGCTCTTGAGAAGGTGGTGGTGAGCTGCCTTCTTGAACCGCTGCAGTCCATGTGGAGTAGGTGCTGTTAGGAAGGGAGTTCCAGGATTTTGACCCAGCAACAGTGAAGGAAGGGCGATTAATTCCAAGTCAGGATGGTGTGTGGCTTGGAGGGAAACTTGCAAGTGGTGGTGTTCCTGCGCGTTGGCTGCCCTTGTCCTTCTAGGTGGTAGAGGTTGCGGGTTTGGAAGGTGCTGTCTAAGGAGCCATGGTGAGTTGCTGCAGTGCACTTTGTAGATGCTACGCACTGCTGCCACTGTGCATTGGTGGTGGATGGACTGAATGTTGAAGGTGCCTGGATGGTGTCTAGCTACTTGAAAGCTGTACCCATCCAGGCAAGTGAAGTGTATTCCATCACACTCCTGACTTGTGCCTTGTTGATTGTGGACAGGCACTGGGGAGACGGGAGGTGAGTTACTCACTGCAGAGTTCCCAGCCTCTGACCTGTTATCGTAACCACAGCATTTATCTGGCTGCTCCAGTTCAGTTTCTGGTCAATGGTGACCCTCAGGATGTTGATAGTGGGGGATTCAGCGATGGTAATGCCATTGAATGTCAAGGGGAAATGGTTAGATTCTCTCTTGTTGGAGATGGTCATTGCCTGGCACTTGTGTGACACGAATATAACTTGTCACTTATCAGCCCAAGCCTGGATATTGTCCAGATCTTGCTGCATATGGACATGGGCTGCTTCAGTATCTGAGGAGTCACGAATGCAGCTGATCATCAGTGAACATCCCCACTTCTGACTTTATGATGGAGGGAAGGTCATTGATGAAGCAGCTGAAGATGGTTGGGCCTAGAACACTACCCTGAGAAACTCCTGCAGTGATGACCTGGGACTGAGATGATGGACCTCCAACAACCACAACCATCTTCCTGTGTGCTAGATAGGACTCCAACCAACGGAGAGCTTTCCACCTGATTCCCATTGACCTCAGTTTTACTAGGGCTCCTTGAAGCCGTACTCGGTCAAATGCTGCCTTGATGCCAAGGGCAGTAACTCTCACCCCACCTCTGGAGTTCAGCTCTTTTATCCTTATTTGAACCAAGGCTGTAATGAGGTCAGGAGCTGAGTAGCCCTGGCGGAACCCAAAGTGAGTGTCAGTGAGCAGGTTATTGCTGAGTAAGTGCCGCTTGATAGCACTGTCGATCACCCCTTCCATCACTTTGCTGATGATCAGGAGTAGACTGATAGGGCAGTACTTGGCCAGATTGGACTTGTCCTGCTTTTTGTGTACAGGACATACCTGGGCAATTTTCGACATTGCCGGTTAGATGCCAGTGTTGTAGCTGTACTGGAACAGCTTGGCTAGGGGGTGCAGGTAGTTCTGGAGCGTACATCTTCAGAACTATTGCTGGAATGTTGTCAAGGCCCATAGCCTTTGCAGTGTCCAGTGCCTTCAGCCATTTCTTGATATCATGTGGAGTGAATCGAATTGGCTGAAGACTGGAATCTTGGAATTTGTGATCCTGGGGACCTCAGGAGAAGGCAAGATGGATCATCCATTTGGCACTTCTGGCTGAAGATGGATGCAAGTACTTCAGTCTTGTCTTTTGCACTGATGTGCTGGGCTCCCCCATCATTGAGGATGGGGATATTTGTGGAGCCACTTTCTCCTGTCGCTTGTTTAATTGTCCAGCACCATTCATGACTGTATGTTGCAGGACTGCAGAGCTTAGATCTGATCCTTTGGTTGTGGGATCACTTAGCTCTGTCTATTGCATTCTGCTTCCGCCCTCTGGCATGCAAGTAGTCCTGTGTTGTAGCTTCACCAGGCTGACACCTCGCCTTTTAGCTATGCCTGGTGCTGCTCCTGGCATGCCCTCCTGCACTCTTCATTGAACCAGGTTTGGTCCCCCGGCTTGATGGTAATAGTAGAGTGGGGGATATGCTGGGCCATGAGGTTACAGATTATGGTTGAATACAATTCTGCTGCTGCTGATGGCCCACAGCGCATCATGAATACCCAGTTTTGAGTTGCTAGATCTATTCAAAATCTATCCTATTTAGCACAGTGGTAGTGCCATACAACACAATGGACGGTATCCTCAGTGAGAAGACAGGACTTCGTCTCCACACGGACTGTGTGGTGATCACTCCTAGCAGTACTGTCATGGATGCATCTGCGACAGGTAGATTTGTGAGGACAAGGTCAAGTAAGTTTTTCCCTCTTGTTGGTTCCCTCACCACCTGCCGCAGGCCCAGTCTAGCAGCTATGTCCTTTAGGACTTGGCCAGCTCGGTCAGTAGTGGTGCTACCAAGCCACTGCTGGTGATGGACATTGAAGTCCCTCACCCAGAATTCATTTTGTGCCCTTGCTACCCTCAGTGCTTCTTCGAATGGGTGTTCAACATGGAAAAGCATTGATTTCTCAGCCGAGCTGGGGGGGGCGGGGGGCGGGTGCAGTAGGTGGTAATCAGCAGGAGTTTTCCTTGCTCATGTTGACCTGATGCCATGAGACTTCATGGGATCTGGAGTCGATGTTGAGGACTCCTAGGGCGACTCTCTCCTGACTGTATGCCATTGTGCCACCACTTCTGGTGGGTCTATCCTGCCAGTGGGACAGGACATACCCAGGGATTGTAATGGTGGTGTCTGGGACATTGTCTGCAAGGTATGATTCCATGAGTATGACTATGTCAGGCTGTTGCTTGACTAGTCTGTGGGACTGCTCTCCCAATCTTGGCACAAGTCCCCAAATGTCAGTAAGGAGGACCTTGCCGAAGGGCTGGGTTTGCCATTGTTGTTTCTGGTACCTCAGTCGATGCAAGGTGATCTGTCCGGTTTCATTCCTCTTCTTAGACTTTGTAGTGGTTTGATACAACTTGGCTTGCCAGGCCATTTCAGAGGGCAGTTAAGAGTCAGCCACATTGACCACAACTGGGCAGGGCTGTGTAATGTAGTGTAGCGGTGACTTCACCTTTAAGAAAGCGGATCTTTAAGAGACCAGGCCACTAATGCAACTGATGACATCATCATACACATATAAAGAGGAGGCACCATTTTGAGAGACAAATTCAGCACATGACTTTCAGAAAGCAGATACATAAACCAGTGAGGAAAAAACCTGGGCCTGTGAACATATGATGTCGATAAATAAGACAATAAATGGCGTTTGTGTTAAATCCGAATATAAAACTTGCAGTTTTCATTTAATGAAGACTTAAGAACACACAACACTACAGGCTGTAGCTTTATATTGGAAAGAAAACTTGATTATAACGGATATAGACCTATCTGATTCAGGTACAGATATGGTAGAGATCCTGTCGACAGGGATAAAGAGACGAGAACTGATTATGATTATCTACTATTGAGCACCAAGCCAGAGGGAAGAATTGTAGTGAAATAAGGAAAGCATCAGCTCCAAGTGAAGCATTCGAAAGCATCTTAAAAAAGGCAACACTATAGAATATGTTCTGGTATGTCATAGCACCGTATGGTAGATGATATGTACAGTATGTTATTATATGGTATGTCATTGTAAATTATAAGGGAGTCGACATAGATTTATGGGAAAAAATTAACAGGAGTTCATTAATTCTGGGGATGTAAATTACTTAAAATTTCAGATACTATGCTACAAATGTAATTAATTCACATGGTTGGGAGAGATGGAATAGGAGGCAAGCTTCTGAAATGGATTGCAATTGGTCGAACTAGAGAAAGCAGAGTGTTGGGAGTGGAATTGGATTTACATGGTAAGGGGTTACTAATGAAATAGTACAGGGATTCATGCTGAGCCCATTGCTTTTACAGAATGTTACGACCGAGGCAGGAAAAGTGCATTGTTGATTCTCATTCCACTTCTCCATTAGTCACAACATATATATAAATTTTTTCCCCACTTACTGATATGGTCAATTATAGACTCTATTTTTATCCCTGAATAAAACACACCAACCAGGTCTCTTTACTAAACAAAAAAATTATCAGTTTATTATTAAACAAGTCTTAACAAGTAATGAAGTAAAGCATAAACACACAGATTGAAATATTAAAGTTTTCGTTTTACCTTAGCTCCTCACACTCACGCACATACTTATACACCAGTTAACCGGAAAAATAAAGGGCTTTTTGTTTTTCGAGCTCCGTTCCACACCAAGAAAAAACACTTGGGCTGAATATGTGCTCATTCTTGAAGAAACAGCAGATGAGATATGTTGTGTTCCATGCACATAGACGGGACACTGGGATCTTTTAGAACTATTCTTTTTAGGCCGTGTTGAAAATTAATTTAGAAGGCTTTTCTTCAAAGACAGGAGATGAGATGAGATGACACAGTGGACTTCTCAGGGTCTTTTAGACAGGTACTAAAAAGATGAGCTACGTTTTGGTCTTCTCTCCTTGGAAGTTCTCTTCAGTCCTTGGAAGTTCTCCCCTTTTTTATATGGTTCAACCCTAATTCAAAACAATTCAAAAGCAAAACTGACAACAGGAGAGGTCCACCTTTTGACCTTCATCAATCTTGACCTGTCACTTCTTTATAAAGAACTTCTCTAGGTGTACAATGTTATCTGTTGTTTATTGAGCTGGAAGTCAGTTGGTTTCTCAGAAAGGCTTATTTTCCTCACAAGACCTCTTAGTGCCCCTTTTAAAAAACATTTCCAGGAACTCTTTTTCAAAGGCTAGTGGCCTTTACATGACCCCCTTTGAAAACCCCAAAGTTTAACATTTCTTCAATCTTTCAAAAATGAATCCTCAAAAAATATATTTAACAAAATACAGAGACACTTGCGTAACAAGAGTCATAATTGATTCTGAACTGGGCATAGAAACATGGCTATTTAAATATGCAGATGACACCATTTTGCAGGGAAGTCGTTGAGACATTAGGGAACAGGTAAAGCGAATATAAAGGGCGATATGAAAAATAAGCTGATAAGTACTAATGGCACTTAATTTGGACAAAAATAAGGTAACGAGAGTGGGGAAGAGAATTAAACAGTGGGATTATGAACTAAATGGCTACAGGAGTGGTGACAAAAGGAAAACATCAGGAGGCAATGGGGGTTAATACACTGAACCCAACAGCACTGTCTCTAGAGCAGAAAAACTAATGACATCTAACCAGAAGATTACAGCCCTATTCTCAGGAGATGATGAGTCTGTACAAGGCACTAGTATGGCCACATCTGGAGCATTGTGCACCATTTTAGTTGGTGTGCTACAGCAAGGCTATCTAGACATTAGAGACAGTAAAGAAAAGGACAGCCAAACTGAACCTAGTTTGAGGTATAAAAGCTATGAAGAGACGTTGCAGGGCCTAGGATTATTTACTCTGAAGAAGAGAAGGTTTGAGGAGATTTTGTTCAAGATTCTTGAGTGCATGGTTAAATTGAACCCCCAATGATATGTTTGAGATTGCCTCAAATTCTAGAACCAGAGGACGTAAGAACAGACTTAAAAGGAGAAAGGTATACAGTGTAGGTTAAAAACCTTATACAGAGGTTAGTGACTGTCTGAGAATTGAATAGATATTTCATGGAGTGGATGATTGAGTGGTATTAAATTATGGGACCTGCCAGATGGATTGCAGATCCGCTTTTGGTAATGTACTTTCCTATGCCTTGCAGTGAATTCCAACTCCAACATTGAATTGGGTTGACAATAATTTACATGTAATAGTTCCTTACCATACCACTGAAATATGATGATGCTTGATATAGCACCTTTTTTTCATACTTAATAAAAATCCTCTTAACATGTATCTTTGACTTTAACCTCCAGAATACCAACTTCTGATACGAGAATGTTGCTATTTAGTGTAATATCATTCTGGCACTTTTCTGAGTGAGATTGGCAATTTTAGCCAGCTTGTTCATACGAGTCAAGTCTATTACAGGGAGCTCAGTGCATCTATATTGCCAGTAAAGAGAAGAGATGTTGCCACACTGATTCAAACCCTGATTCCATGGTTAAACAATAGCATGCTCATACCTCCTCTCCACAATAGCACCCACTTCCTCCCATTCTTCAATATATTGTTTCAATTTTTAGACTTAATATTCAAATTTTCAAATTCATAATTCATTTACATTAAACTCAGTACAAAGTAATTTTCTCTTATTTCCAATGTTCTTCATTTTCTTCTTCCTTTCTTCAGAAGTTGGCAGTTCCAGCAGGTGCAGTTTTCTGGGTGCCACACTTCCTTTGGTACTTCACTCAAATGGACACTTTTCACCTGTGAGACTAGATGAGTACTGGGGAAACCCATCTGTCTGTCAGTGTGTCACAGCCATGCCTGCTTCTGTTCATAAACGTCCTTTTATCCAGAAAATGCCAATGAATATCGATCAAAAGTGAAAACCCAGGTTGAATTTCCCCTTCTTAGCTTAGGGCAGTGTGATGAATTGATATAGTCCCACTGCCACCCTTACTGAGTTCAACCAAGTCAGCACAGATTGAACATTTAATTTAGTCCCTTCTAACCTGCATTGGCTCAGCTACTGACTAGCTTTATCAAGTGAACTATCAGGAGAGACGAACCATCTATTCATTACTGACTGGGCAGTTTTACATCAACCTGACAGTAGTTCCATAGCTTCAATAATTTTCTTAATATTCAATGATGCTGAATAGATTTGTTTGCTTGATGTTCTTGATGTCTTCACTTTTTTTTGAAGGTTTGGCTTACAACTCTACTGCTGTTGGATAAATGAAAGATTTTCTAACCCATAGTTGCCAACCTTTTCGCATGGTGGGGACACATCACAATTTTTGTCTTACATGGGGACAGATGAGACAATTGCGGAAAGATAAAGGCATTAAAAAGTTATCTTACTATTAATCAAAACAACAAGAAATGTGCAATTTTGTGAAGATGTTTTAAATGAGAATAATAATTTATTGACTTAATTTCTCATCACTATGTTGGACATTGATTTAGTGTGATACTTGGCATTTTATGCTTGCACAAGTAGTCAATGTCTGCCTGAACACTTCTTTTAGTGATGCAGAGTATTCCAGATAGATATCCATCTGTTGGGAGTGATCTTGATCTCTCTCTATCTGTTTTTCTCTCTCTCTCTCTGTCTCTCTCCCTCCCTGTGTTACCCCCTCTCTGTGTTACCCCCCCAACATCGTCCTCTCTCTGTGCCCCGCACTTTCTGTGCCCCCCACTTTCTCTCTGTGTCCCCCTTTTTCTATGTCCCCCCCTTTATGTCCCCCTTTCTCTATGTGTCCCTCCTCTCTCTCTCTGTCCCCCCCCTCTCTCACATAGTCATCGAGTTATACAGCACAGAAACAGGCCCTTCGGCCCATTGTGTTTGTGTCAGCCATCAAGCACCTAACTATTCTAATCCCATTTTCCAGCACTCGGCCCGTAGCCTTGTATGCTATGGCATTTCAAGTGCTCAAATGTTGTGAGGATTCCTGCCTCTACCACCCTTCAGGCAGTGTGTTCCAGATTCCTATCATCCATTGTATATTCCCTTGCCTTGTTAGTCCTCCCAAAATGCATTACTTCACACTTCTCAGGATTAAATTCCATTTGCCACTGCTCTTCCCATCTTATCAGCCCATCAAAATGGTCCTGTAATCTAAGGCTTTCCTCCTCACTAACTATGACACCACCAATTTCGTGTCATCTGCAAACTTGCTGATCATACTTCCTATATTCACGTCAAAATCATTAATGTACACTCCAAATAGCAAGGGTCCCAGCACCGATCCCTGTGGTACACCACTGGTCACAGGCTTCCAATCGCAAAAACAACCCTCGACCATCACCCTCTGCCTCCTGCCACTAAGCCAATTTTGGATCCAATTTGCCGAATTGCCCTGGATCCCATGGGCTCTTACCTTCTTGACCAATCTCCCAGAAATGCGGGACCTTATCAAAAGCCTTACTGAAGTCTATGGAGACTATATCAACTGCTTTACCCTCATCTACACACATAGTCACTTAATTGAAAAATTCAATCAAGTTTGTTAGACATGATCTCCCCCTGACAAAGCCATGCTGACTATCCTTGATTAATCCCTGCCTCTCCAAGCGGAGATTAATTCTCAGAATTTATTCCAATAGTTTCCCTACTGATGTTAGACTCAGTGGCCGACTACCCTTCTTGAATAATGGTACCACAATTGCTGTCCTCCAGTCCTCTGGCACCTCTCCTGTAGCCAGACAGGATTTGAAAATCTGTGTCAGAGCCCCTGCCATCTCCTCCCTTGCCTGGGATACATCTCATCTGGACCTTTTAAGCCCAATAAAACCGCTAATACCGCCTCCCTTTCAATGCTAATTTGTTCAAGTATATCACAATCCCCCTCCCTGATCTCTACACCTACATCGTCCTTCTGCATAGTGAACACAGATAAAAAGTAATCATTTAAAATCTCACCTATGTCCTCCGGCTCCACACACAGATTGCTACTTTGGTCCCTAATGGGCCCTACTTTTTCTCTGGTTATCCTCTTGCCCTTAATGTACTTTTAAAAGCCTTGGGATTTTCCTTTATCTTGCTGCCAGTGTTTTTTGATGCCCCCTCTTCGCTCTCCTAATTACTTTCTACACTTTCTATACTCCTCTATGGCCTCCGCTGTTTTCAGCCCTCTGAATCTGCCATAAACCTCCTTTTTTTTCTTTATCCAATCCTCTATACTCCTTGACATCCAGGGTTCCCTGGACTTGTTGGTCCTACCCTTCACCCTTACAGAAACATGTTGGCCTTGAACTCTCACTATTTCCTTTTTGAATGACTCCCACTGGTCTGATGTAGACTTTCCTATAAGTAGCTGTTCCCAGTCCACTTTGGCCAGATCCTGTTTTATCATATTGAAATCGGCCTTCCCCAATTCAGTACCTTTATTTCCGGTCCATCTTTGTCCTTTTCTATAACTACCTTAAATCTTAGAGTTATGGTCACTATCCCCAAAATGCTCCCCCACTGACACTTCTACCACTTTTCCAGCTTCATTCCCTAAGATTAAGTTCAGTACTACCCCTTCTCTTGTAGGACTTTCTACGTGCTGGCTCGAAAAGCTCTCCTGTATGCAGTTTTAGAATTCCGTCCCCTTTAAGCCTTTTGCACTAAGACTATCCCAGTTAATATTGGGGAAGTTGAAATCCCCTACTATTATTACCCTATTATTTTTACACCTCTCTGAGATTTGCCTACATATCTGCTTCTCTTTCTCTCCCTGGCTGTTTGGAGGCCTGTAATACACTCCCAGCAAAGTGATTGCCCCCTTTTTGTTTTTAAGTTCTACCTATTTGGCCTTTTTTGAGGAACCTTCTAAGATATCATCACTCCTTACTGCAGTAATTGACTCCTTGATCAATAGTGCAATACCACCTCCTCTTTTACAACCCTGTCATGCCTGAAGATTCTCTACCCTGGAATATTGAGCTGCCAGTCCCACCCTTCCCTCAACCATGTCTCTGAGATAGCAATAATATCATATTCCCATGTGTTAATCAACACCCTCAATCCATCTGCCTCACATGTAAGACTCCTCTTGTTAAAATAGATGCAATCCAGCCTTGCATTATTTGCTTGTGCCTTAACAGGTCTATGTTTGTTCTACCTTCCAGACTAACTTAGTTTATCTTCTATATTTGGCTGTGCATCACCCCCTACTATACCTCCTCTCTGTATCCCATCCCCCTGCCAAATTAGTTTAAACCCCCTCCTCCCAACAGTACTAGCAAACCTCCCTGAAAACCTCTCTGTATCCTTCTCTCTCTGTGTGCCCCCCTCTCTTTGTGTCCCCCCTCTCTTTGTGTCCCCCCTCTCTTTGTGTCCCCCCTCTCTTTGTGTCCCCCCTCTCCGTGTCCCCCCCCCTCTCCGTGTCCCCCCCTCTCTCTGTGTCCCCCCCTCTCTCTGTGTCCCCCCCCTCTCTCTGTGTCCCCCCCCTCTCTCTGTGTCCCCCCCCTCTCTCTGTGTCCCCCCCCTCTCTCTGTGTCCCCCCCCTCTCTCTGTGTCCCCCCCCTCTCTCTGTGTCCCCCCCTCTCTCTGTGTCCCCCCCCTCTCTCTGTGTCCCCCCTCTCTCTCTGTCCCCCTCTCTCTCTCTGTCCCTCTCTCTCTCTCTGTCCCTCTCTCTCTCTCAATCCCCCCCCCCCTCTCTGTTCCCGCTCTCTTTCTCTCTCTCTCTGTTCCTCTCTCTCTCTCTGTCCCTCTCTCTCTCTCTGTCCCTCTCTCTCTCTGTCCCTTTCTCTCTCTGTCCCTCCTCTCTGACGCTCTCTCTCTGTCCCCCCTCTCTCTCTGTCCTCTCTCTCTCTGTCTGCCCCCTGTCTCTTGCTACCCCTCTCTCTCTTCCCTTTCTCTCTCTCTTTCTGTTCCCCACCTTTGTTCCCCTCCTCTCTCTGCCCCCCCCCCCGCCCTCTCGCTTTCTGTTCTCCGCCCACTCTCTGTACCCCACGCCCCCTCTATCTCTCTCTCTGATATTTGCATGGAACGGGAGTACTCAGCACAGAGGCTTTGTGGTTGGTCAGTTTCACAGCTGACAGATTCGGGGTTTTCTGACTTTTTTGAAAAGGCCGCTGGAAAACCCAGAATCTCTCTGAAGATGGGAAGTACATTCCTGCTTCAGCAGCTGTCAGCTGTGAAACTGACAATGCAATGTTTTAAAAAAGGCCAGTATGCAAGAAGAAGACAATGGGGAATTTCTCATTTCCAGTCACAGAGCCCTGGCGAAGATGAGGAAAGGCTTGGGTACAATTTACACCCGTGGGCCAGATGGAAACCTTTGGTGGGCTGGATCCTGGCCCATGGGCCATGTGTTGGACAACTCTGTTCTAACCTTTGGCTGTTTCAGCAAGAAGAATTTTAATATAAAATATCAAGTAAGGAAGCCGAGTGATCAGGAAGAATCTAATACCCTGTTTAAACAGAATTTGTGAATCAGTTTTGCACTTTACTTTTGCACCTTGTATATCGTGGAGATTCATCTTGATCAGTAAACCCAGTTCAATTTTTTTTTAATATTCACGAGGGAAGACTTAAGCCCTTTCAAACAAAGATGTCGCAAGTAAAATCAATTACTTTGTTATAAATTAGATGGAAATCCTAGACATGCTAATTGGGCTCAAAAGAAATAAATCCCTCAGGATAAGCGGCATTTTCCCAGTTAAACTATGCTGAAAGAAACTAGAGAAGAGATTTTCAAATCCTTATTCGGGCACCACTGGACATTGGGGAGGTACCAGAGACTGGAAACAGGTCAATGTGATGCTCATGTTCAAAAAGCAGGACAAAACAGAAACAGATAACTGCAAACCCATTTAACCTACTACTTTTCCATGTAAAATATTGGAATTGGTTATTAAGGATAATCTGTACAATAATAATCCAGTTAACAGCAATCAACTTGGATTCAGAAGGGGAAGATTCCGTGAAACTGATCTGCCCGACTTCTTTGAAGAAGTGACAACCCAAGTGGTATGATGTGGTGTACCTTGACTTCCAAAAGGCTTTTGACAAAGTTCCATGCAAAAGGCGATGGATTCAAAACTAGGGAAATTCAGAGTGAAGAAATGCACACAAATTGCCTGGAAATGAAGGAATGGCTAAGAATCTTGTTGAAGGATAGGAACCAGTGAGTACTCATCAGAGAAGCAATGTCTGAGTGAACATAAGAACATAAGAAATAGGAGCAGGAGTAGGCCATTCAGCCCCTCAAGTCTGCCCCGCCATTCAATAAGATCATGGCTGATCTGTCCCAAGCCTCAACTCCTCTTTCGGTCCTGCTCCACCGAACCCTCAACTCCCCGAGATTTCAAAAATCTATCTACCTCCTCCTTAAATACATTTAGTGACCTGAGGCAGAGAATTCCAGAGATTCACCACCCTCTGAGAGAAGAAATTCCTTTGCATCTTGGTTTTAAATGTGTGCCCCCTTAAGGTGTAACTATGTGCCCTAGTTCGAGATTCCCCCACTAATGGAAACATCTTCTCAACATCTACCCTGTAATGCCTCCTTAAAATCTTATATGTTTCTATAAGATCACCTCTCATTCTTCTAAACTCCAATGAATAAAGGCCTAACCTGTTTAGCCATTCTTGATAAGACAGCCCCTTCGTCCCAGGAATCAGCCTAGTGAGCCTTTTCTGAACTGCCTCCAATGCTAGTATATTCTGCCTTAAATACGGGGACCAAAACTGTACACAGTACTCCAGGTGCGGCCTCACCAAAACCCTGTACAGTTGTAACAGGACTTCCCTATTTTTAAACTCTAACCCCCTAGCAGTAAAGGCCAAGATTCCATTTGCCTTCCTAATTATTTGCTGCACCTGCATGCTAACTTTTTGTGTTTCATGTACAAGAACACCCAGATCCCTCTGTACTGCAGTATTTTGTAGTCTTTCTCCATCTAAATAATAATCTGCCTTTTTATTCTTCCTACCAAAGTGGATGACCTCACACTTTCCCACATTCAATGCCATCTTCCATGTTTTTGCCCACTCACTTAACCTATTTATATCCCTTTGCAAATTCTTTATGTCCTCATCACAACATGCCTTCCCACCTATTTTTGTATCATCAGCAAATTTGAGTACCCTACTCTCTGTCCCTTCCTCCAAGTCATTAAAATAGATAGTAAATAGTTGAGGCCCGAGGACTGGATCCTTGTGGCACTCCACTAGTTACGGCTTTCCAACCTGAAAAAGACCTATTGATCCCGACTCTCTGCCTTCTGTGTGTTAGCCAATCTTCAATCCATGCCAACTCATTACCCCCAATACCCTGAGCTCTTATTTTGTGCAATAACCTTTTATGTGGCACCTTATCAAACGCCTTCTGAAAATCCAAATACACTACATCTACTGGTTCCCCTTTATCCACTCAACTTGTTATATCCTCAAAGAACTCTAACAAATTTGTCAAACATAATTTTCCTTTCATAAAATCATGTTGACTCTCTTTGATTGCATTATGTTTTTCTAAATATCCTGCTATTTCTTCCTTAATAATGGACTCTAGCATTTTTCCAATGACTGATGTTAAACTAACTGGACTGTAGTTTCCTGCTTTCTGTCTCCCTCCTTTATTGAATATGGGTGTCACATTAACGGTTTTCCAATCCGCTGATACCCTACCGGAATCCAGTGAGTTTTGGTATATTATGACTAATGCCTCCACTATCTCTGCAGCCACTTCTTTTAAAACCCTTGGATGCAGGCCATCAGGTCCTGGCGACTTGTCTGCCTTTAGTCCCATCAGTTTGTCCAGCACCTTTTCCCTTGTGATAGAAATTGTTACAAGTTCCTCCCTCCCATTTACACCTTGCTCATCTATTCTTGTTTATAGTGTCCTCCCCCATGAAGACCGATGCAAAATATTGGTTTAAATTATCTGCCATTTCCCTGTTTCCTGTTATTAATTCCCCAGTCTCATCCTCTAAGGGTCCCACACTTACTTTAGCTACTCTCTTCCTTTTAATATACCCTTAGAAGCTCTTACTGTTTGTTTTTATATTTCTTGCCAATTTACTCTCATAATCAATTTTCTCCCTCTTTATTAGTTTTTTAGTCATCCGCAGCTGGTTTCTACAAAAATTCCCAATCCTCTGGCCTAACACTAGCTTTCGCCGCTTTGTACGCCTTTGTTTTTGATTTGATACTCTCCCTAACTTCCTTTGTTATCCACGGGTGGTTCATCGTTTTCATCGAGTCCTTCCTTCTGACTGGAATAAATGTTTGCTGTGTGTTATGAAATATCTGCTTAAAAGTCTGCCACTGCTCATCTACTGACTTCCCCTGTAGTCTATCTTCCTAACCCACTTTAGAGAACTCTTTCTTCAAACCACTGTAATTGCCCTTGTTTAAGTTGATGACACTGGTTTGAGACCCGAGTTGCTCATCCTCAAACTGAATTTGAAACTCTACCGTGTTATGATCGCTTCCGCCTAAAGGATCCTTAACTACGAGATCTCTTACTAATCCTACCTCATTACACAATACCAAATCTAAAATACCCGTTCCCTGGTGGGTTCTGCAATGTATTGCTCTAAGTAACAATTCCTAAGGCACTCTACAAATTCGTCTTCCATGCTACCCTTGCCAATTTGATTTGTCCAGTCTATATGCAGATTAAAACACCCATGATAATTGCAGTGCCCTTTTTACACGCCTCCATTATTTCCTGATTAATATCTTGACCTACAGAGAGGCAACTCTTCAAGGGCTTCTAGACCACTCCCGCCCATGATTTATTTCCCTTGCTATTCCTTATTTTCACCCAAACTGATTCTATATCACGATCTATTACACCTATATCATTACTCACAACTGCACTGATCCCTTCCTTTAATAACAAAGCTACCCCACCTCCTTTTCCTTTCTGCCTATTCTGGAACGTTGAATATCCTTGACCATTAAGATTCCAGTCCTGGTCATCCTGCAACCACGTCTCAGTGATAGTTATCAAATCAGATTCATTTCTTTCTATTTGTGCCGTCAGCTCATCTATCTTGCATTCAGATAAAGAGCCTTAAGCTTTGACTTTTTACCATTTTTACCTACTCTGGTTCTAATTTCTGCTGTTCTCTTATGCTTGTATTCTCTGTCCCTTCCTGTCACTCTCTGATTAATGTACGCTCCTTCACTATCCTGCACCTCTGCCTTCTCATTACTTTTCGACTTTTTAAACTTCCCTTCAATTGAACCCTCCCCCCCACTATTTAGTTTAAAGCCTGATCTGAAACTCTAGTTATACGATTTGCCAGGACACTGGTCCCAGCATGCTTCAAGTGGAGTACAAGAGAAAGTGAGCTCGAAATATAAAGACAGATAATAAGAGTTTCTATTGATATTTTAAAAAGAAAAGTGTTAACAAAGTGAGCATTGGTCCTATAGAAAGTGAGTCTGGGGAATTAATAATGCATAATAAGGAGCTGGCAGATGAATTAAACAGGTATCTTGCATCAGTCTTCACTATTGAGATACAAGTAACATCCCAGTATTAGCTGTAAGCCAGGAAATGGGAGGGAGGAACAAGAAAATTACAATCACCAGGGAAGTGGTACTGAGCAAATTGTTGGAGCTGCGGGCTGACAAGTCCCCGGGTCCTGATGTACTTCATCATAGGGTGTTAGAAGAAGTGGCTAGTGAGATAGTTGATGTATTAGTTTTAATTTTCCAAAATTCCCTAGATTCGGGGAAGGTTCCATTAGATTGGGAAATAGCGAATGTAACTCCTTTATTGAAAAAGGGAGGGAGACAGAAAGCAGGAAACTACAAGCCAATTAGCTTAGGGAAAATGTTAGATGCAATAGCAGGGCATTTAGAAAAATTCAAGGTAATCAGGCAGAGTCAACATGGTTTTGTGAAAGTGAAATCATATTTAACCAATTTATTGGAGTTCTTTGAGGGAGTTACATGTGCTGTGGATAAAGGGGAACTGGTGGATGTACTGTACTTAAATTTGTAGAAGGCATTTGATAAGGTGCCACATCAAAGGTTATTGCAGAAAATAAAAGCTCATGGTTTAGTGGGTGACATTTTGGCATGGATAGAAGATTGGCTAGTTAACAGGAAACAGAGAGTAGGCATAAATGGGCCATTTTCTAATTGGCAAGATGTAATGAGTGGTGTGCCACAGGGATCAGTTCTGGGGCCTCAACTTTTTACAATTTATATAAATGACTTGGATGAAGGGACCAAAGGTTTGGTTGCTAAATTTGCCGATGACACAAAGATAGGTAGGAAAATAACTTGTGAAGGGGACATAAGGGACAAAGGGTTATAGATAGGTTAAGTGAGTGGGCAAAAACCTGGCAAATGGAGTATAATGTGGGAAAGTATGAAATTGTCCATTTTGGCAGGAAGAATAAAAAAGAAGCATATTATCTAAATGGTGAGAGATTGCAGAACTCTGAGATGCAGAGGGAGCTGGGTGTCCTTGTGCATGAATCGCAAAAGATTAGTATGCAGGTGCAGCACGTAATTAGGAAAACTAATAGAATGTTATTGTTTATTGCGAGGGGAATTGAATACAAAAGTAGGGAGGTTATGCTTCAGCTATACAGGGCATTGGTGAGACCACATATGGAGTACTGTGTACAGTATTGGTCTCCTTATTTAAGGAAGGATGTCAATGCGTTGGAGGCAGTACAGAGAAGGTTTACTAGACTAATAGCTGGAATGGGCGGGCTGTCTTACATGGAAAGACTGGACAGGCTAGGCTTGTATCTGCTGGAATTTAGAAGAGGAAGAGGCAACTTGATTGAAACATATAAGATCCTGAAGGGTCTTGACAGGGTGGATGTGGGAGAATCTAGAACTAGGGGTCACTGTTTATAAATAAGCAGTCGCCCATTTAAGACAGAGATGAGGTGACATTTTTTTTCTCAGAGGGTCGTGAGTCTTTGGAATTCTCTTCCTCGAAAGCTGGTGGAAGCAGAGTCTGAATATTTTTAAGGCAGAGGTAAATAGATTCTTGATAAGCAAGGGGGTGAAAGGTTATCAGGGGTAGTTGGAAATGTGGAGTTATCAGTTCAGCCATGAATTTATTGAATGGCGAAGCAGGCTTGAGGGGCCAAGTGGCCTACTCCTGCTCCTGATTCGTATGTTCGTATCACATTAGCTGCACATAACCCCATTGAAATCAATGGAGCTGTAAAGCAGAGCACAATTCCCATATTGTGGCTTGAGCTATGCACTAAGTTCTCATTTTCTTTTATGATGAAACTTTTGATTAACATTTTTGAAAGATCGATCTGCTAGACTTTCCAAAATAATTTATTTGTACATAAATTAGTGCACACTTCATAATCTGGACTTCTGTAATAGAGATGTTGATGTCCTATAAGGTTTTCCAGCAGAGCTACAATGTAAGTATGGCATGCTGCAAATCATTGTGTTCAGCTTGATCTCATTTGCAATTTTAAGTGAGAGTAATGTTATATTTTAAAATATGAGGGGGTGGATCTTTGAAAATATTCCTAGGTTACTGCTAATTCACAAAAAACACAGAGCGAAAGCTATACATTTTTCTCATTTTGTAGATTAAGTATTATGTCTGAATATGCTTACATATGTCATACAACATCATCAGATATTAATCTCAAAATATTAGAACTGGAGTCAGTTATTCTGGTCATGTTGATTTTGAAATAATGGCTGGGATTTTGCGTGGCCCCCTGAGGTGGGGTCGGAGGGGCACAAGGTATCGTGACGGGATGGGGTGGGAGGTTTCAGAGGGCCAATCGCCTCCCTGTGGGCAAGCAATCCTTGTGTTTTGTGTGGCACTACCACCGTGCTAAATGGGATAGATTTCAAACAGATCTAGCAACTCAAAACTGGGCATCCATGAGGCACTGTGGACCATCAGCAACAGCAGAATTGTATTCAACCACATTCTGTCACCTCATGGCCTGGCATATCCCCCACTCTACCATTACCATCAAGCCAGGGGACCAACCCTGGTTCAATGAAGAGTGCAGGAGGGCATGCCAGGAGCAGCACCAGGCATACCTAAACTTGAGGTGTCAGCCTGGTGAAGCTACAACACAGGACTACGAGCATGCCAAACAGCGTAAGCAGCATGTGATCGACAGAGCTAAGCAATACTATAACCAATGGATCAGATCTAAGCTCTGTAGTCCTGCCACATCCAATTGTGAATGGTGCTGGACAATTAAACAACTAACAGAGGGAGGAGGCTCTGCAAATATCTCCATCCTCAATGATGGGGGAGCCTAGCACATCAGTGCAAAAGACAAGATTGAAGCATTTGCATCCATCTTCAGCCAAAAGTGCCGAGTGGATGATTCATCTCGGCCTCATCCTGAAGTCCCTATATTCACAAATGCCCGACTTCAGCCAATTCGATTCACACCATGTGATTTCAAGAAACAACTGATTGCACTGGATACTGCAAAGGCTATGGGCCCTGACAGCATTCTGGCAATAGTACTGAAAACTTGTGCTCCAAAACAAGCCACATGCCTAGCAAAGCTGTTCCAGTACAACTAAAACACTGACATCTATCCGACAATGTGGAAAATTGCCCATATATGTCCTGTACACAAAAAGCAGGACAAATCCAACCCAGTCAATTCCCGCCCTTTCAGTCTACTCCCAATCACCAGCAAAATGATGGAAGGATTTGTCAACAGTGCTATCAAGTGGCACTTGCTCAGCAATGACCTGCTCACTGACGCTCAGTTTGGGTTCCGTCAGGGCCACTCAGCTCCTGACCTCATTACAGCCTTTGTCTAAACAGGGGACAAATGAGTTAAACTCCAGAGGTGAGGTGAGAGTGACTGCTCTTGACATCAAGGCAGCATTTGACCGAGTATGGCATCAAGGAGCCCTAGCAAAACTGGAGTCAATGAGAATTGATGGGGACAACTTTCCACTGGTTGGAGTCATACTGAGCACAAAGGAAGATTGTTGTGGTTGTTGGAGGTCAATCATTTCAGCCCCGGGATATCATTGCAGGCATTCCTCAGGCTAATGTCTGAGGCCCAACCATCTTCAACTGCTTCATCAATGATCTTCCCTCCATCATAAGGTCAGAAGTGGGGATGTTCGCTGATGATTGCACAATGTTCAGCACCATTCGCGACTCCTCAGAGACTGAAGCAATCTGTGTAGAAATGCAGCAAGATCTGGACAATATCCAGGCTGGGGCTGATCAGTGGCAAGTAATATTCGTGCCACACAAGTGCCAGGCAATGACCATCTCAAACAAGAGAGAATCTAACCATCTCCCCTTGATGTTCAATGGCATTACCATTGCTGAATTCCCCCACTGTCAACATCCTGGGGGTTACCATTTACCAGAGATTTAACTGGACCAGCCACATAAATTCTGTGGCTACAAGATCAGGTGAGAGGCTAAGAATCCTGCAGCGAGTAACTCACCTCCTGATTCCCCAAAGCTTTCCACCATCAACAAGGCACAAGTCAGGAGTGTGCTGGAATACTCTCCACTTGCCTGGATGGGTGCAGCTCCAACAACATTCAAGAAGCTCAACACCATCCAGGAAAAAGCAGCTTGCTTGATTGGCACCCCATACACAACCTTAAACGTTCACTCCCTTCACTACTGACGCATAGTGACAGCTGTGTGTCGCATCTACAAGATGCACCGTAGCAACACACCAAGACTCCTTCGACAGTACCTTCCAAACCCATGACCTCTACCACCTAAAAGGACCAGGGCAGCAGATGCACGGGAACACCTCCACATTCAAGTTCTTCTCCAAGCCACACACCCTGCTGACTTGGAACTATATCGCCGTTCCTTTACTGCTGCTGGGCCAAAATCCTGGAACTCCCTTCCTAAAAGCACTGTGGGTGTACCTACACCACAAGGACTGCAGCGCTCCAAGAAGGCAGCTCACCACCACCTTCTCAAGGGCAATGAGGGTGGGCAACAAATGGCAGTGCCATCCACATCCCATGAACGAATAAATTAAAAAAATATTTGGAAGAGAGCTGATCAAGGCAGAAACGTTGGTTGTTCAAAAAACAGTAAGATCTCAGGATAGAGAGTTAATGTCCAGAAAAGATGAGTGTCAATGGGCTGAATGACCTTTTTACCCTCATGGTTTCTCTCGTGTTCTTAATGTTGGATCAGTATTATATGAAGTGTGCCTTTAAACCCTTCCTCAGTAAAATAATTAAATGAAGAATGCTTCAGTGTTGATCCTAACTGCAGAAACATGGTTCAGCACAATGATTCTCGCATTAAGCTTCATTTTATACTTGTGTGAATGAAACAGCTGGAGCATACTGCAAGAGAAATACATCTTTTTAAACAGAAATATCTGATTCACCGAGTACATTCAACTAATGTTGGAATTTATTCTGTTTAGACTCTAACTTCTGTTGCATTTTTTGAGATCAGACGCTGCTGGATATTCACATCAACTTCATTGGTATTATTCTGACCTCCCTTCTCATTACACAGGATTAATTAACGGACCGTTTTTGAATACACCTGAGACTGAAATATCCTCACTAACCTGATTTCCTCTCAATTCTGGTCTCCATATTATATTAAAAAAAATAGAGGCACTGAAGAAGGTACACAAAAGATTCTTAGGTATAACCTGTCAGCTCTGGTAACATTCTCCAGGAAAGACTGAACAGGTGGAGCTTTATTCTCTCGAAAAAAGTCCAAGTGGTGACCTGATAGAGTTCCTTAAGATAATTAAAAGGTTTGATAGGGTAGCTATAGAGAAAATGTTTTCACTTGTGGGAGAGAACAAAATGAGGGGTCATAAATATAGGATAGTCACTAATAAATTCAACAGGGAATTCTGAAGAAACTTCTTTACCCAGATAGTAATGAGAATGTGGAACTTGCTACCACAGGAAGTAGTTGAGGTGTATAGCCTAGATGTATTTAAGGGGAAGCTGGATAAACAGATGAGGAAGAAAAGAATAGAAGGATATGTTGATAGGATGAGAAGAAGAGTAATTGGAGTAGGTTCGTGTGAAGCATAATGACCTATTCCTGTGCTGTAGGCCTGATGTAACCGAGCTCAGCCTTGAGTCAGTCTGCACCTGGGCTCAGTGGAAAGACTGTGCTACTAAATCCAGTAAATAGGTTAGAACAGCAGTGACATGCCTTCTCTTGTAATGAATGTTAATGGTCAGCAAAGGTTTGAATCAAGAAGCTTGTCTTGTTTTACCTGTTTTCCTTTCGGACATTTCAAGTGACGGAGACCATAAAGTACATCACAGCCTCCTTGCTCCACTGTGGCAGTACATGGGAAATATCACCATTATTGTGACTCCCAAGGCTGTGGAACAATGCAAATGTAAAGAAGCTAGATAGGTTATTTAGTCTTTGAGGGACAACAATCAATGTGTTAGAAAGCTGCTGTCGAAGGTCGAAAGACTGCAGTAAAATTGGTTAATTTGGCATGACATATTTTAGTGTTTTACAGTAGCTAATACAATATTTTACACCAGCTAAGATATCACATTGCTTGATATTTAATAAAAATGTTTCTTCCCTGCCCCCAAATCCCACCAGTGAAGCGATAGATAAGATTTTTTGTGTCAGCTGTTTTGAAATTCCTAACATGTTGTTACGACCAGGTGAGAAAGGTGTCCAGGGATCTCCCTCAGCCTTCACCTGGTCTTACTGTAACAGGGTTTTGTTTTTAAATACACTGTGTTTTTAGCTCCCCCTAAATGTAGTCATAAGAGGGGATAGCACAGTTAGGGGAATAGATACTGTTCTCTGCAGTAAAGGTAGGAAGTCCCGAAGGCTGTGTTGCCTACCTGGTGCCAAGGTTAAGGACATCTCTTCTGGGCTGGAGAGGAACTTGGAGTGGGAGGGGAAGGATCCAGATGTTGTGGTCCACGTAAGTACCAATGACATAGGTAGGACTAGGAAAGAGGTTCTGCTGAGGGACTATGAGCAGCTCAGGGCCAAATTAAAATGCAGAACCACAAAGGTAATCTCCGGATTACTACCTGAGCCACCTGCAAATTGGCATAAGATAAGTAAGATTAGTGAGGTAAATGCATGGCTCAAAGATTGGTGTGGGAGAAATGGGTTCCGATTCATGGGGCACTGGCACCAGTACTGGGGAAAGAGAGAGCTGTTCTGTTGGAATGGGCTTCACTTGAACCATGCTGGGACCAGTGTCCTGGCGAATCGTATAACTAGGTTTGTAGATAAGGCTTTAAACTAAATAGTGGGGGGCGGGTTGAATTGAAAGGAAGTTTAAAAAGTCGAAAAATAACGAGGGAGCAGAGGTGCAGGGTAGTGAAGGGGCATACATTAATCAGAGTGTGACAGGAAAGGGCAGAAAATACAAGCATAAGAGTACAGCAGAAATTAGAACCAGAGTAGGTAAAAATGGTAAAAAGTCAAAGCTTAAGGCTCTTTATCTGAATGCATGTAGCATTTGTAACAAGACAGATGAGCTGACGGCACAAATAGAAAGAAATGAATCTGATTTGATAACTATCACAGAGACGTGGTTGCAGGATGACCAGGACTGGAAACTCAATGTTCAAGGATAGTCAACGTTCCAGAATAGGCAGAAAGGAAAAGGAGGTGGGGTAGCTTTGTTATTAAAGGATGTGATCAGTGCAGTTGTGAGTAATGATATAGGTGTAATAGATCGTGATGTAGAATCAGTTTGGGTGGAAATAAGGAAAAGCAAGGGAAAGAAATCACAGGTGGGAGTGGTCTATAGGCCCCCAAAGAGTTGCCTCTCCAGGACAAAATATTAATCAGGCAATAATGGAGGAATGTAAGAAGGGCACTGCAATTATCATGGGTGATTTTAATCTGCATATAGACTGGACAAATCAAATTGGCAAGGGTAACATGGAAGACAAATTTGTACAGTGCATCAGGGATTGTTGCTTCGAACAATATGTTGCAGAACCTACCCAGGAACAGGCTATTTTAGATTTGGTATTGTGTAATGAGGTAGGATTAATAAGAGATCTCGTAGTTAAGGATCCTCTAGGGGGAAGCGATCATAATATGGGAAAATTTCAAATTCAGTTTGAGGGTGAGCAACTCGGGTCTCAAACCAGTGTCTTCAACTTAAACAAGGGCAATTACAGATGTATGAAGAAAGAGTTGTCTAAAGCGGGCTGGGAAAATAGACTACAGGGAAAGTCAGTGGATGAGCAGTGGCAGACTTTTAAGCAGATATTTCATGACACACAGCAAAAATTTATTCCAGTCAGAAGGAAGGACTCGATGAGAACGATGAACCATCCATGGATAATGAAGTTAAGGAGAGTATCAAATCAAAAACAAAGGCATACAAATCTGAAAAGCTAGTAGTAGGTCAGAGGATTGGGAATTTTCTAAAAACCAGCAGCAGATGACTAAAAAACTAATAAAGAGGGAGAAAATTGATTATGAGAGTAAATTGGCAAGAAATATAAAAACAAACAGCAAGAGCTTCTAAGGGTATATTGAAGGGAAGAGAGTAGCTAAAGTAAGTGTGGGGCCCTTAGAGGATGAGACTAGGGAATTAATTACAGGAAACCGGGAAAAGGCAGATAATTTAAACCAATATTTTGCATCGGTCTTCATGGGGGGAGGACACTATAAACAAGAATAGATGAGCAAGATGTAATTGAGAGGAACGAACTTGTAACAATTTCTATCACAAGGGAAAAGGTGCTGGACAAACTGATGGGACTAAAGGCAGACAAGTCGCCAGGACCTGATGGCCTGCATCCAAGGGTTTTAAAAGAAGTGGCTGCAGAGATAGTGGAGGCATTGGTTATAATATACCAAAACTCACTGGATTCCGGTAGGGGACCAGCGGATTGGAAAACCGCTAATGTGACACCCCTATTCAATAAAGAAGGGAGACAGAAAGCAGGAAACTACAGACCAGTTAGCTTAACATCAGTCATTGGAAAAATGCTAGAGTCCATTATTAAGGAAGAAATAGCAGGACATTTAGAAAAACATTATGCAATCAAACAGAGTTAACATGGTTTTATGAAAGGGAAATTATGTTTGACAAATTTGTTAGAGTTCTTTGAGGGTTCCCTCTAGGGTAATAGGTAGGAGCAACAAGCCCAGAGAACCATGGATGACCAGAAACATTCAGGGTATGATGAGAAGGAAAAGAGAGGCTTTTAGCAAATACAAGGAGAGCAAATCAATGGAAGCATTAGTGGAGTACAGAAAGTGTAGGATGGAGCTTAAGAAAGCAATTAGGAGAGCAAAGAGGGGATATGAGAAAGCTCTGGCTGGTTAAAGTAGGGAAAATCCCAAGATATTCTATAAGTATATCAATGGGAAGAGGATAACCAGGGAAAGAGTAGGACCCATTGGGGACCAAGGAGGAAATCTGTGGGTGGAGCCAGAGGACATTGGTCGGGTGTTGAATGAATACTTCACATCTATCTTCACCCAAGAGAATGAGGATGTAGATATGGAACTTAGGGAGAGAGACTGTGACGTTCTTGAGCAAATTGTCATAGGGAGTGACAAGGTATTGGAGGTTTTGGAAGGCTTAAAAGTGGACAAATCTCCAGGTCCGGACGATTTGTGTCCCAGGATGCTGTGGGAGACGAGGGTGGAGATTGCAGGGGCTCTGACCCTAATTTTTAATTCCTTTCTGGCCACGGGGGAGGTGCCAGAGGACTGGAAAACAGCTAATGTGGTTCCACTATTTAAGAAAGGTTGTAGAGATAAGCCAGGGAACGACAGACCAGTGAGTCTCACGTCAGTGGTAGGGAAACTATTGGAGAAAATTCTGAAGGAGAGAATCTATCTCCACTTGGAGAGGCAAAATTTGATTAGGAATAGTCAGCATGGCTTTGTCAGAGGGAGGTCATGCCTAACAAATTTGATTGAATTTTTTGAGCATGTGACCAGGTGTGTAGATGAGGGTAGTGCAGTTGATATAGTTTACATGGATTTCAGCAAAGCCTTTGACAAGGTCCCACATGGGAGACTTATCAAGAAAGCAAATGCACATGGGATACAAGGTAATTTGATAAGGTGGATTCAAAATTGGCTTAGCTGTAGGAGACAGAGAGTGATGACAGACGGCTGTTTTAGTGACTGGAAGCCAGTGTCCAGTGGCGTACCACAGGGATCTGTGCTGGGTCCCCTATTGTTTGTCATTTATATAAATGACATAGATGACTATGTGGGAGGTAGGATCAGTAAGTTTGCGGATGACACAAAGATTGGCCGAGTGGTTAACAGTGAGGTGGAGTGTCTTAGGTTATAGGAAGATATAGACGGGATGGTCAAATGGGCAGAAAAGTGGCAGATTGAATTTAACGCTGAAAAGTGTGAGGTGATACACTTTGCAAGGAGTAATGTGACACGGAAGTATTCAATGAATGGCCTGACACTGGGAAGTTCCGAGGAACAAAGGGACCTTGGCGTGTTTGTCCATGGATCTCTGAAGGCAGAAGGGCAGGTTAATAGGGTGGTGAAAAAGGCAAATGGGACACTTGCCTTTATTAATCGAGCATAGATTACAAAAGCAGGGAGGTCATGTTGGAGTTGTATAGAACTTTGGTAAGGCCACAGCTGGAGTACTGTGTGCAATTCTGGTCGCCACATTATAGGAAGGATGTGATTGCATTGGAGGGGGTGCAGAGGCGATTCACCATGATGTTGCCTGG
This sequence comes from Heterodontus francisci, assembly GCF_036365525.1. NCBI lineage: Eukaryota > Metazoa > Chordata > Chondrichthyes > Heterodontiformes > Heterodontidae > Heterodontus > Heterodontus francisci. Next base: position 2,441,879 of record NC_090372.1, on the reverse strand, counting down.
GATGGAACATTTAAGCTATGAAGATAGGCTTGGGTTGTTTTCGCTGGAGCAGAGAAGACTGAGGGGTGACCTGATAGAGGTATACAAGATCATGAGGGGCATGGACAGGGTGGATAGGGAGCAGCTGTTCCCTTAGTTGAAGGGTCAGTTACGAGGGGTCACAAGTTTAAGGTGAGGAGCGGGAGGTTTAAGGGGGACTTGAGGAAGAACTTTTTTACCCAGAGGGTGGTGACGGTCTGGAATGCCCTGCCTGGGAGGGTGGTAGATGCAGGTTGCCTCACATCCTTTAAAAAGTACCTGGATGAGCACTTGGCACGTCATAACATTCAAGGCTATGGGCCAAGTGCTGGCAAATGGGATTAGGTAGACAGGTCAGGTGTTTTAATGCATCGGTGAAGACTCGATGGGCTGAAGGGTCTCTTCTGCACTGTATTATTCTGTGATTCTGTGATATAATAAGCAGAGTGGATAAAGGGGATGTAGTGTATTTGGATTTTCAGAAGGTGTTTGATAAGGTGCCACATAAAAGGTTATAGCACAAAATAAGAGCTCAGGGTATTGCGGGTAATGTGTTGGCATGGATTGAAGATTGGCTAACACACAGAAGGCAGAGAGTAGGTATCAATGGGTCTTTTTCAGGTTGGAAAGCCGTAACTAGTGGGGTGTCACAAGGACCGGTCCTAGGGTCTCAACTATTTACTATCTATGTCAATGACTTGGAGGAAGGGACAGAGTGTATGGTATCCAAATTTGCTGGCGATAAAAAAAATAGGTGGGAAGACATGTTGTGATAAGGACACAAAGAATCTGCAAAGGGATATAGATAGTTTGTGAGTGAGCAAAAACTTGGAAGATGGATTTCAATGTGGGAAGTGTGAGGTAATCCACTTTGGTAGGGAGAATAAAAAGGCAGATTATTATTTAGATGGAGAAAGACTACAAAATACTGCAGTACAGAGGGATCTGGGTGTTCTTGTACATGAAACACAAAAAGTTAGCATGCAGGTGCAGCAAGTAATTAGGAAGGCAGGTGGAATTGTGGCCTTTATTGCTCGGGCGTTAGAGTTTAAAAACAGGGAAGTCTTGTACAACTGTACAGGGTGTTGGTGAGACCGCACCTGGAGTACTGTGTACAGTTTTGGTCCCTGTATTTAAGGAAGGATATACTAGCATCGGAGGCAGTTCAGAAAAGGTTCACTAGGCTGATCCCAGGGATGAAGGGGTTGTCTTATCAAGAATGGCTAAACATGTTAGGCCTTTATTCACTGGAGTTTAGAAGAATGAGAGGTGATCTTATAGAAACATATAAGATTTTAAGGAGGCATTACAGGGTAGATTTTGAGAAGATGTTTCCACTAGTGGGGGAATCTCAAACTGGTGGACATAGTTACAGAATAAGGGGACACACATTTAAAACTGAGATGCGAAGGAATTTCTTCTCTCAGAGGGTGGTGAATGTCTGGAATTCTCTACCTCAGAGAGTTGTGGAGGCTACATCACTAAATGTATTAAAGGAGGAGGTAGATAGATTTTTGAAATCTCAGGGCGTCGAGGGGTATGTAGAGCAGTCCCAAAAGAGGAGTTGAGGCCTGGGACAGATCAGTCATGATCTTATTGAATGGCGGAGCAGACTTAAGGGGCTGAATGGCCTACTCCTGCTCCTATTTCTTGCTTGTAGGTAATTCTTGCTTTTTGTTTGGACCCAGTTTTCTTCTTAAACCTTGTTCACTGTAGGAGATATCTCTTTTGGGGTTCATGTGCCTTCAAATGGATTCTGAAGATGGTGAGAAAGAGATGGGAGCGGGCATGAGAGACTGCGGTAAGCTAGCATGAGAGATCTTTTCTATCCAGGAGCAAAGAGTTTTCTGTCTTCAAATACTGGTTCTCCAATTCAAAACTCTCAGTTCAAACTCTGCAACAATCAGTTAGTCATGTGACTAAACTGGTCTGACCATGTCTGTTCTGTGTATTGGGAGCAGGAGATAGTTCCTTTGTCTGCCAATATGCAAAAATGTCTTTCCAGCCAAGGGCCTGGCAATTCCTTGCAGCAGGCCCTCTCCCCAGCAACAATTTGAAGTTTAATGTCCATGTGGCAAAATTAATGTGCCTCATTCTTGGCAGCTGGGGGCCTGCATGACAATGTAAACCAGTTACAAAAAACAAATGTTTTTTAAATGCTAGTTGATCTTGCATGGTGATTCACATAGGCATAAGAATTGGTTTATGTCCAAAAACCAGCAAACACGTGTATTGCAAAGGCTGGGTCACCTGGTCCAAATGGGTGCTCGCAACTCATTGGTGCAAAAATTTCAGGAATGGAGCATTTCCCAGAAAGCAAAATGAATTGAACTTTTTTCTCATCCTTCAAGTCACAATTTGCTGGAACTGAGGATTGATAACAGTACATCAATGCCAATGTCACATCATCCCCAAAGGTCTATCTCCTTAATCAATGAAATAATAGGATAAAGAAACAGAGCAAATGACAGAAATGCAAATCGGGTAAATTAGAAACAGAAATAGAGAGGGAAAGAAAGAGTGGATTAAAAGAGAGATAAGAGACAAAAAGGAAAAATAAGAAAAGGATAATTAAAAAAGGAGAAAATATTCTAACCCAGTTATGTTTGGGAATTGTTGTGTTGGTCCTTGTGAAGTTGAGTGAAAGACAGAGTAGGTGTGTTAAGTCGACAAACACACCTGTTCCACGTAGCATTGAAGCAAACAGGGTCATTGTGATTTGGAACATAGGCATTGCTGGAAAATAAAGAACCAAGGCTTGTTCACCTTCTATATGAAGTTGCAGACTAATCACAGTGATCTATCTCCATCAATTTTGTTATGACAGAGCCAGACACATTAATTTCTGAACAAATTCTATCTTATTTGCATTTCTGAGTGTCGAAACAGCTATGCATCTTGAAGATTATTGCCTTCTGACACTGAAGAGTGTGGCTGGCAAGATTGGCACAAAAATACTGCCAAAAAAATATAAAATATAAATGTAAAAATATAAAAATGTTGAAGCATTTACTGCCCACAGGAGCGAGCCTTGACAGTTTCATTGTTCCCTTTTTGGGCCTCCAACATGGGTTCTCATGTCAGGACTGTAAATTAAATCATTAACAGGGTCCTCACCACATGAATTATCAGCCCAACTAGCTTGTTGAGAGTCATTTGCATTAATGGTGTAAGTCCTGAAATTTGATGACACGCAAGGAACTTCAATACAAAGGGTCACGGCGCGGTCTTAATTTTTTTGGTTTTGTTGTGTCTAATGGTGGAGTGACACAAATTGCTGGCAATTTTTGGAGAATCATGGCCAATCTCATCTTCACAAATGCTGATTTTCTTTTACAAACTAATAATGCTCAGTGCCATGAACTTGCTACTATTGTTTTTCAGCAATTTCAGGGCCATTATGACAGTTGAGGGTTGTAGCTAGCAATACCCACACTGGGGTGGTGGGAGGTGGGAATTCAGGCATCTGTGGGAGTTTGAGAAATGATGTGCTGTAGCAGTGGAGATTAGGATCCAATGGAGGTTAGCAATGACATGGCAGTAGAAAGGGCTGAGTTTGAATCATTGTTCAGTTGTTGGTATGTTGTGAAGGTATTGGTTGTGGTTCTTGGGTGTGGGTTGATTTCTAAGAGCTGCTGAAGAAAGAAGGAGAAATTTTTTTTCAGGAGATGAAGGAAGATTTTGTGCTGGTTAGAGAGACCCCACAGATGGCAAGCACACAGCCAATCTTCTGTGAGCATCTGCCTTGGCAACAGGGCCACAATGGATGAGACTCGAGCAGTTCATCAGTCAACCACCAAAACCCAAGTTCCCATATGCTGAAGATTCATCCTTGCAACAGCTGAGTGACAGCCATGGATCAAATGAATATTTGCGAAAGAAAGGTTTGCATTTATATAGCATCTTTCATGGGTTCATTGTGTCCCAAAGTGCTTTACATGGCAGCCAATTTGTGCATAGCAAGCTCCCACAAATAGTAATATGATAATGACCAGGTAATCTGTTTTAGAGATGTTGATTTGAGGGATAAAGATTGGCTTGGTCACTGGGGACAGCTCCTCTGACCTTCTTTGACTAGTGCCATGGGTTGTTTTACGTCTAGCTAAGAGGGAAAACGGAGCCTCTGTTTAATATCTCATCCAAAAGATGGCACCTCGACAGTACAGCACTCCCTTAGTACTGATACTGGAGAGTTACCCTCAGTTTTTGTGCTCAATTCTTCTGAATGGGACTTGAATCCACAACTTTATGACTCAGAGGCAAGAGTGCTGAGCCATGTCGGACACTGCAAAGAAGATGGAAGAGGAGCTTAGCAAATGGGGATGAGGTTTAAGGGGGATTTGAGGAAGAACTTTTTTTACCCAGAGGGTGGTGACGGTCTGGAATGCACTGCCTGGGAGGGTGGTAGAGGCGGGTTGCCTCACATCCTTTAAAAAGTACCTGGATGAGCACTTGGCATGTCATAACATTCAAGGCTGTGGGCCAAGTGCTGGCAAATGGGATTAGGTAGACAGGTCAGGTGTCTTTTAATGCATCGGTGCAGACTCGATGGGCTGAAGGGCCTGTTCTGCACTGTATTATTCTGTGATTCTATGAGATGGGATGCAGTCTTTGGATCTGCCAGCAGCCAAAAAATATGTAAAATTCTAATGATGTTTGCAGCCTAAAAACCATACCTGGTTTAATTACTGCTACCAACATGGCTGATGGCTGAGACAGCCCTCAGGTGCTCCATAGTGACACGATGGCCACAGTGTACAACTAGATGCAAATAATGGGGCCCATTGCCAGTTTGAATCCTCTCCCCAATACTGGGTTGCTTTGAGGCAGTTGTGACATTCAGGAAACTAGACTGATATGCAGATGGACGGCCAACAAAAAAAAAGTTTTTAAAATAGGCTCCTAACTTCATATTCAAAGTACACAGGCCTCTGTTAACCACATGACTCCTCATCACAACCTCGACCCCTGCGCACTCCTCATAACATACGAATTAGGAGCAGGAGTAGGCCATTCGGCCCCTCGGGCCTGATCCGCCATTCGATAAGATCATGGCTGATCTGATGTAACCTCAACTCCACATTCCTGTCTGCCCCCAATAACCTTTCACACCCTTGCTTATCAAGAATCTATCTACCTCTGCCTTAAAAATATTTAAAGACTCTGCTTCTACTGTCTTTTGCAGACCAGAGCTCCAAAGACTCACCACCCTCAGAGAGAAAAAAGTTCTCCTCATCTTTGTCTTAAATGGGTGTCCCCTTATTTTTAAACAGTGACCCCTAGTTCTGGATTCTCCCACAAGGGGAAACATCCTTTCCACATCCACTCTGTCAAGACCCCTCAGGATCTTATATGTTTCAATCAGGTCGCCTCTTACTCTTCTAAATCCTAGTGGATACAAGCCTAATCTGTCCAACCTTTCCTCATAAGACAGCCCGCCCATTCCAGGTATTAGTCTAGTAAACCTTCTCTGAACTGCTTCCAACACATTTACATCCTTCCTTAAATAAGGAGACCAGTACTGTACACAGTATTCTAGATGTGGTCTCACTAATGTCCTGTATATCTGAAGAATAACTTCCCTACTTTTGTATTCAATTCCCCTCACAATAAACAATAACATTCTATTAGCTTTCCTAATTACTTGCCGTACCTGCATATTAGCCTTTTGCAAATCATGCACTAGGACACCCAGATCCCTCTGCATCTCAGAGCTCTGCAATCTCTCACCATTTAGATAATATGCTTCTTTTTTATTCTTTCCTGCCAAAATGGACAATTTCTCTGGGAAAGAATCTTGGCAAAGCCCACCCATTTGGAACTTAGGTTCCTGACCCAAAGACAGTCCAGTCATTGCAGCAAGGGTTTGAGTTTGGCATCCTTCCATCTACGAAGGATGATGGACACGCAGCAAACAATCCATTTCGGTGCGGTGTCTTCTCTTGGTGCACCTTTGCTGAGAGGCAGCTTCTGCCAACAGTGCCGCACGTGAAGCTGCCAAGTGATGCTGTGAATTGTTGATTTTGATGTTAGCGCCTGTTGCCAAGCTGCTGTAGCAACTGGTCATCGTGGTAGTGTACACCACTCCACAGGATGTGTCACCATTTCCCTCTTTCGCCAGGCAGTGACTCCCAGGTGTGATTGTCAACATTTAAGGCTTTCATGTCATGCTTGAAAGCAAGGGCTAAGTGCAGAAGATTCCATCCTTTTATGTGGCAATTCAGTGTAGAACACTTCCCCAAATGAGTTACTAGAAAAGGATTCCTATGACTAAAGATTATGAATAGCTTGTACCCATATTTGTGGTGCTTACCTTGCTGCTCAGTGAGGTGCTGAAATGAAATGTAGTAGTGACCTTTACATGGACAGGTAGTGCATTACTTCTGTCAGGGCTGGACTTGAGATATCCCTTCTGCTCATCCCAGAGGACAATCATTGCTTGCTTATTGAATTCAGTACCTCCAGATGGCAAATGTCTATCTGATCTGAAGAAGGAAAATATTAACGCTACAGTGAACCAGCAGCAGCTGGACTGGAAATTCACCTTGGTTTACTCTAATACCTGAGGGTGGGCATTGAAGATGTCCTTAGTGTATCCTGGGCTGTTAGCAACTTTTAGGGAATTCATAAGAGAGTGCATTGCTGTTTGTCATATGTACCTCCTCCTATCGTACCGTGATATTAGAGGCCCGATATGGTTGAATAATCTTTGATTGAGTCTTCTAAAAATTTACATAAAATAAAAACAATTTTGTCTCCCCCTCTCCTGAAGCTGTTGATATTGGCTCTGGTAAAATTCCAAGGAATTCTGTCAACCTCTGTTTCAGCAGAAACATTGAGGGCTGAAATTTATGAGCATGCCGCAAATCACGTCAGCACGCTCTGATCTCAGCCGTCTTCAGGAACGGATGCGCTGTCGCTGAGCCCCTGTCGCGCGGGGGCTCATTTAAATGGAGTGAGCACAGTGGCCACCCCTGATGACATAGAGGGTGCGGCCACTTCGTCCCGGCGTCCGGCACCACTGCACAGGTGCTAGCGCCATTTTTAAAGGTCTTCAAGCTCTGCAGTGACAATTGAAATTTTAAAGGGACATTAATTTGAAATTTGAGTAAAAACTAATTAAAAGCTGGAAACCTTCTCCCACCACTCCAATGTTTGTTTTTGGGACTATCCCATCCAAAATAAACTTTATTCCCAACATGAACTTCCCCCCACCACCCCCCCCCCCCCCACCAAACCTTGTTACCTTTGCCCTTCAACCATTTCCCACCATCCCCCCAGCCTATCGAGTAACTTTCCTCCATTCCCCCCCTCCCCACCAGTGGGGATCGGAAGGCGAGGGACTTCTGGCCAGCGGCTGGAGTATCGGTGTGGGATAGCTGCATGGTCTAGGTATGTTTATTTACATTCATTTGCATAGATACAGCAACACAAGTAAAGACCCTGCCATGCCGTGCCGTGCCGAGGCCTCACAGCCGCCGGTAAAATGCGGCGGGGCCTTCTCGGCGTCGGGGATTGTGGCATGCCTCTCCTGGAAGAATTTTCCAGGCCCTTCCTGCCACAACCCCCAATGCTGGAGGACTTATAAAATTGAGCCCTGAGTGTCAGCAGCTATCTGTCCATGATCCCTGATACTCATTAAAGCCAAGCTAATCTGAACACACACTTTACAGCAAGGCTCAATGGTTAATGATTGAGAACAGGAATTATGGCTGATTTCCCCACCACCACTGCCCCCCCAAAACCCCACCCCCCCAAAACCCCACACCACCCACACCCCCCATTATCTTCACTAGTTCAGCTGCTCAGATTGAAATCAGTTAACACACCACTGGTTGGCGATTCAACCTGGGATTTTCCTGACCTGTATGATGCAGCATGACACTGAGCAGTTCAAAGTCAGCCTCTCACATCTGATTGCAGCAATTGGTGGAATAGGAAAAAAAAAATCACAGGATGGTAGGAAACAACCATTCAACTTCGAACATACACAGGAAAATTCAATGGCCATTCAACAACATGTTGTATTCTGCTGAGCTAGCCATTGATTTGTCAGTGATCTGCCCCACATCAGTTGTCCGAGCTGGTTCATTACACATCCCCCGCTGATTACATGTATAATGATGCCTATCAGAGGTGCTGCACAGATGCTTCATTAATTATACCTTCACCAGGGTATCCATGGTGCTGGGTAAAATCACAGCTGTTGTTTAGTCTTACAGTACTTTTCATTCAAACTGAAGGAGACAGTAAGTGGAAGAAGGTGCCGATTTCACTATGAATTTTACATGAACCTATCTGAATTGTTGTCCTTATATGACAAGAGTATAAATTATATCCAGCTCTGTGATTTCAGAGATGGGTTCAAACAAAGATGCAGCTGATCTTTTTGCATATTTTCCCATTTGCTCTTGCCCCGATGGGTTTAGGTGCAATTTGGCAAAATGATTTCTATTTGCCTTGAGCTGCTCCCAATCAGGGCACTAAAGGATATCCTCTGAGCTGAAGCGTACAGTTAGTGGTGGACTGTGGCTTTCTGATGAATGAGCTATAAGTTAAGTGTTTAGTAGATGCAACGGCTTTGCACAGTGTGTGAAATTTATTATCGGCTCTCTTCCAAAGGGTTCATATCTCTCCGTCTGTACGCTTTGACTCCACCTGACTAGTAAAACCCTTCTGCCCGGGATTGATGAGTTTACAGTGCTGCTCAGATTCTACCATTTTTCAGAAGGGCTGCAACTTATGCTGCAAGTCTTCTGCTTTTATTAATTAACTTTCTTGGACAGAGACATTGTGCTTCCCGCCATCATTTTTATTTTGCCCTGAAGTATTCGAGAAGAAAAGAAAAGGAAGGGAGGGAGAGAGAGAAAGTACAGCCCTAGCCAATCCGAGAGGGAGCTCTTTAGACGTGCAGAAACTGTTCATCTGAGGTTAGAGATTTGAAATCACACAGTCGCATGCCTCTCTAAAGACTAGGATCAGCGGAGACGCTGGTGAAGTAAAAAGCCTGAGTACTTTATTAAAAATGAGGGAGAATTAGACAAGGTAAGACTGATTCCATTAGTATATTGTGAAATACAGTAGAATAATTTATTGTAATTTATTTTTGGAGGAGAACATGGCAGGTTTGAGGTATGAAGTCAAGACAAGCTATTGGATGGATTTTTATAATTGATTGCTTGCATTCTGATTTTACTGGACCGCTGTTTTAAATATTAATTCGATATTTGGTTGATCAGGCATTCAAGTGTGATTTCCCCCGGTGTATTGAAGACTAACATTTCCACTTCAAATGAGGCACTACAAGCTGTATGAGACTGCAGCTTCCAGTAAAGAAAGAAAAAAGTGAATCTAAAAAAAAGGCTTTTAAATAGATAAGTGAAATTATTTAGATGCCAATCCCCCACAAATGCTTTATAAAATGTCTCTGAAGTGTTTATTTTACGCAATGAATATTCTATTTTTAACAACAGGGACAATTAAATATGAACATACGAACTAGGAACAGGAGTAGTCTAGTCGGCCCCTCGAGCCTGCTCCTCCATTCCATAAGATCATGGCTGATCTGTTTGTGGACACATCTTCACTTTCCTGCCTACCCCCCCCGATACCCTTTGACTCCCTTGTTTGTCAAGAATTTGTCTACTTCTGCTTGAAAAACATTCAATGACCCTGCCTCCCCCGTTCTCCGGTGAAGAGAGTTCCTCAGACTCACGACCCTCTGAGAAAAAATGTCTCCACATCTCTGTTTTAAATGGGAAACCCCTTATCTTTAAACTGTGTCCCCTGGTTTTCGTCTCGCACAAGGGGAAACATCCTTTCAACATCCTTTCAAATTTGCCAAGAACTTAGGATTTGTGACTTCTAACGAACTATGTAAAAGTTTTAAATATATTTTCACTCTCTTACTTAGTTTTGACATCTGTTTCATCTTTTATTTGTAGCTGTTCCCTGCAAGATTATGTTGATGTATAAAATTAACACATATTGGGAGGGATAATTTGCAAGGCAGTGATTTTTATCACCATCTTATTGGCATACAGCGAATGATAATGGTGTGGCTCACTTCATATGGCATGGGGCAAGCATGGTGGTAATGCTTTGTTGCCGATTAGTTAAGAACTGCAATTGTGGCAATTGCTTGGAATGGATCATGTTCATTTTAGACAGTAATTCCAAAGGGTCATCTGGCATTGGGCACTGTACTGAAGATCAGAGTTATCATCTTGCATAATCATAGGAATGGCAACAGATAACCTTGCTATGCCGATAGATGGGAAAACATGCATTAATGTAGAAAATTGGCATGCATCTTGTCAAACAATGTGCTCTGTGCGTCAAACCTGGTTTGAGTTGCATTACAGTGCATTGATTGAATGGGTACATTTGGCATATAAATATTACAAGAACATAATTGCACATTTCTAACTGACATCAGTCAGAATGCCCTTCATATGAATGTCAACAGATATTCAACAAGAGAAATGGAGTCAAACCAAACAGAACATTTCAGAAATAGTTGCAGATCTACACACCTGCCATCTTGAAAGGAGTAGTTTACAGTTAGGCTGTGTTTCAAAGAGTAGCAATGGAAGGCGAAGAGACAACATTGAAGACAAAACTGAGAAATTGTGCCTTACACAATGCAAAAGTAATTCCGGTAAAATGAAATTTTTATTTGGGATAGAAATGCAATGCTGTATTAGTGTGCATCCTGGCTTGCCATATCAGGTGACCTCTATCATAAGGCACTCACTGCAGGAAGCCATCACAAGGCAGTTCAATAAAGACACAGTACACGCAAGACTGTTGTCCTGTGAGCTCGTAACATGGTGTCAGAAGTGGAGCTGAGATTGAGTGTTGAAGAGCTGTATAGAAGCACAGCTACTAAAAGAGGATCACAGGAATATTCAGAGCTGCTAAAAGCCACAGGAAGCCACAGAAAAGGAGCAAAGAAGCCACAGCTGACAGCACTGAGTAAGACATAATGGCTGCAAATTTCCCTCTCCCGGCGCCAGTTGAAATGAAAGGTGGTATGAAGCAGAACTGGCAGTTTTTCGACTCGCAATGACAAAATTACAAAATTGCGACAGATTTACCAGAGCAGCTATGAGTAGCTACACGTTTATCACTGTTGGAGAGAAACTGTTACAAAATGTATTCCACCATAAATCTCTCTGAAGAAAAAAAAAGGACAGCAGAAATTTTGAAAGGCTTGAAGGCATGCTTTGAACCCCAAGTGAATGTAGCTTATGAACGGTATGTTTTCAATGATTGGGGTCCAAGGTGCGAAAGAGAATATTGATCTATATGTGAATACATTAACACAGCTCGCAGAATCCTGTGAATTAGCGCAACTAAAAGATGATCTAATTAAAGACAGGATTGTATTAGGCTTAAGAGATCTTGCAGTGAGAGCACGTCTACTGAGAGAGGAGAAACTGACTCTCAGGACAGTGATCAACATGTACAGAAGCACTGAGGTTGTAAATCAGCAGCTAGAACATATTCATGGCAGAACAGACCAGGCATTGCATTATGCTGATGGACATTCCTGGCAGAAAGATTATGGACAAAGGGCAGGATGCAAATACTGTGGAGCACATCACACACAGGAAAAGAAGGCATGTCCAGCGTGGGGAAAGCAATGTTCTCACTGCAAGAAACCGAATCATTTTGCACACAAGTGATTGGATAGAAGGAAGCACATCAAGCAGGTACAAATGGCAACTGGAGAGATATCAGCTGAAGATTCTGACGAATCACTATACACCATACAACAGGTCGGTTCAGTCAGGTTGATAGATGATAAATGGTTTGTGACTGTTGGAATGATGACTTCAGAAGGAGAATATCAAGTCAACGTCAAGTGTCAGACACTGGTGCGTCACGCAACATCATTACGTTCACAGATACGTACAAAGTGGCTCAACATAGAGTCATAGAGTGATACAGCACTGAAACAGGCCCTTCGGCCCACCAAGTCTGTGCCGACCAATAATCACCCATTTATACTAATCCTACATTAATCCCATATTCCCTACCACACCCCCCCCCCCCCATTCTCCTACCACCTACCTACACTAGGGGCAATTTACAATGGCCAATTTACCTATCAACCTGCAAGTCTTTGGCTGTGGGAGGAAACCGGAGCACCCGGAGGAAACCCACACAGTCACAGGGAGAACTTGCAGACTCCGCACAGGCAGTACCCAGAACTGAACCTGGGTCGCTGGAGCTGTGAGGTTGCCGTGCTAACCACTGCGCCACTAAAATGAAGCCCTTGAAAGTAAGGTTGAGGCTATATGATGGCACCATACTAGTACCAAGAGGACAAGTTACTCTGAGAGCCCAATGCAATGGTAATAATGAAGATATGGAGTTCCAGATCATAGACGGCAAGCAAAAGCCACTCATCTCAGCCGAAGCAAGTCTCAAGTTTGGACTGATAACCCTCAACGTGCAAAAAGAGATTTGCAACATGTCGCAGCACACTAAATCATTGACCGCAGAACAGATCCTAGAGGAGTACAATGATGTATTTACAGGTTTCAGATGTCTTCACACAGAATTGTTACGGCGCAGAAAGAGGCCATTCGGCCCATTGTGTCCGCACTGGCTCTCTGAAAGAGCAATTCCCTCAGTTCCATTCCCCTGCCTTCTCTCCATAACCCTGCACATTCTTCCTTTTCATAAGACTGTCTAATTCCCTTTTGAATGCTTCAATTAAACCTGCCTCCATCACACTCTCAGGCAGTGCATTCCAGACCTTAACCACTCGCTGCGTGAAAAAGCTTTTCCTCATGTCACTTTTGCTTCTGTTACCAAATACTTTAAATCTGTGCCCTCTCATTCTCAATCCTTTCATGAGTGGGAACAGTTTCTCTCTATCTACTCTGTCCAGACCCCTCATGATTTTGAATACCTCTATCAAATCACCTCTCAGCCTTCTCTTCTCCAAGGAAAACAGTCATAACTTCTCCAATCTATCTTCATAACTGAAATTCCTCATCCCTGGAACCATTCTCGTGAATCTTTTCTGTAATCTCTCCAATGTCCACACGTCTTTCCTCAAGTGTCGCTCCCAGAATTGGATGCAATATTCCAGCTGATGCCGATTTAGTGTCTTATACAAGTTCAACATAACTTCCTTGCTCTTGTACTCTATGCCTCTATTAATAAAGCCCAGGATACTGTTTGCTTTATTAACCGCTCTCTTAACCTGTCCTGCCACCTTCAATGACTTATGCACACATACACCCAGGTCCCTCTGCTCCTGCACCCCCTTTAGAATTGTGCCTTTTATTTTATATTGTCTCTCCATGTTCTTACTACCAAAATGAATCACCTCACATTTCTCTGCATTGAACTTCATCTGCTACCTGTCTGCCCATTCCACCAACGTGTCTATGTCCTTTTGAAGTTCTACTCTATCCTCCTCACAGTTCACAATGGTTCAGGTTTTGTATCATCTGCAAACTTTGAAATTGTGCCTTGTACACCAAGGTCTAGGTCATTAATATATATCAGGAAAAGCAAGGGTCCCAACAACATCAAGGGATCACCCTGGGGAACTCCACGACAAACCTTCCTCGAGTCCAAAAAACATCCATTTACCACTACTTTTTGTCTTCCTGGAGAATATCACATCAAAGTAGATGAGAGGGTGAGACCAATTCAGCATCTGCCAAGGAAAGTTCCAGCTGCCCTCAAGGCTAGCCAGAAAGACAAGATAGAAGAGCTGGTAAAGAAGGGAGTAATCAAGAAAGTATCAACGCTTACAGAATGGATTAGCAACATGGTAGCAGTGAAACAATCTGGAAAGCTAAGAGTATGCATCAATCCCAAGGATCGAAATAATTCTCTGAAGAAATCTCATTACCCCATGCCAACCATCAAAGGAATTTTGCCACAACTTGCAAAGGTAAAAATCTTCACTACTTGAGATGCGAAGGATGGTTACTGGCAAGTGAAGCTGGATGAAAGCAGCAGCTTTCTAACTACATTCTGGATTGCCGTTTGGGAAATACAGATGTTACACATGCTGTTGGCAGTTCCACAGCTCCAGAGGAGTATCAACGCAGGCAGAATGTGATCTTCCCAGAGTGGAAGCTATAGTGGATGATCTGCTGGTTTATGAATGCGGAGACTCAATGGAAGAAGCCATTGTTGACCAGGATCAAAATCTAGTGCGACTGCTAGACAGAGCTCGCCAGACGAACCTGAAGCTGAACAAGAAAAAATTGCCATTAAAGATGCCTGAAGTCAAGTACATAGGTCATGTATTGGCAGCAAAAGGTCTTCACCCAGATCCTGAAAAGGTGAGAGCAGTCGCAGTGATGCGGTGACCGACAGATGTAAAAGCAGTGCAATGATTTGTTAGATTTATCAACTATTTTGCGAAGTTCTTGCCCAATTTGTCATCGGAGTGTGAACCATTTCACTAGCTCACTGCCAAGGACATGCAGTGGTATTGAGGCACAGAACAAGAAGCAGCATTCACCAACATCAAGCAACTAGTGACGGCAACGTCAGTGCTGAAATACTATGACGTAAATGATGAAGTTACCCTGCAGTGTGACGCCAGCGAGACAGGACTTGGAAAAACCCAAATGCAGCAAGAACAACCGGTTGCATTTGCATCTAGGGCATTAACGCAAACGGAACGGCGCTACGCTCAGATTGAGAAAGAGTGCCTGGCAGAAGAGGTTAATAGCCATGGGGCCATCCAGTATCAAAGGGTCCAAAGCTGGAAAGGGATGAATGAGCACTCACTCAGCCAGCCGGGGCCCCCTAGTCCTCGTGCGCATAGGGTACAAGCACCAAAGTCATCCACAACCAAAGGGCAATCAGATCAACAGTTTTCCTCCAGTCAGGCTGCTAGCGCAGAGATTGCACCAAGAAGGAGCAACCTCTCCATTTACAGAGAACACACTGACACAGGGGCCACGCAGTGGTTAGCACCGCAGTCTCACAGCTCCAGTGACCTGGGTTCAATTCTGGGTACTGCCTGTGTGGAGTTTGCAAGTTCTCCCTGTGTCTGCGTGGGTTTCCTCCGGGTGCTCCGGTTTCCTCCCACAGCCAAAAGGCTTGCAGGTTGATAGGTAAATTGGCCATTATAAATTGCCCCTAGTATAGGAAGGTGGTAGGGGAATATAGGGACAGGTGAGGATGTGGTAGGAATATGGGATTAGGATTAGTCTTAATGGGTGGTTAATGGTCGGCACAGAATCGGTGGGCCGAAGGGCCTGTTTCAGTGCTGTATCTCTAAATCTAAAAAAATCTAAATGGGAATGCACGGGTGTCACAGCAATGTAAAGACATCTTCCAGGAAATGTTCCTCACCAACATGTGTGTCCTTTTCTCTGTGCGAATGATGTGTGCCAGCATGTAGCGCCAATGTCACATCACTTTCCACCGTATGCCCTTCAGGAGAGCCAACATATGCAATAACGTCTGCCATGCCACCATTATTCATGAGCGTCTCCACAGACTCAGTGACATGGACATTGGCTCAGTCAGCTGCTGCCTCTAACCGTTTACACAAGGATGCTGCAGATGTGGACTGGTGCACAGCAGGTGAGCGAGGGTGATGTATGGCTTGCAAAGCTCAGGTCAGTTCCTCTGGAGCAGACAGCCTTTGTCTGATAAGTCACTGCCGTACATTCCCAGCTCACTGCTCGCCATGCGTGCAGAGCCTGGGTGCCATCTGCCCTCAGATGCACCTTTCCTGTTGTAGTTCCTCAGTATCCTCTTAGTCCAAGGAGGAATCCTGTTGATGTCTCTCCTCATCATCATGCCAAACCTGCCCCCTATTGGGTGCGTAGTTCTGCAGAGCACAGCAAGCAGCAAAGAAAGGAGCTAGTCTTTACGGCCCATAGTGCAGGGTATCCTATCTATCCAGGCATTGGAAGCACTCTTACAGCATGCCAATCGCCAGCTCGATGGTGGTTCTTGTAACTCAGTGGCTGGCGTTGTATCTCTCCTCTGCAGCAGTGTTGGGGTCTCTCACTGCTGTCGGGAGCCATGTCTGCAAAGGATAGTCCTTGCCTCCAAGAAGTCGCCCTCTATCTCAGCCAGTTCAGTGAACAGCGGTGGCAGCTAAGACTGGCACAGGGCTCAGGTGTCATAGCAGCTGCCTGAGAAGTGGGCACAGATTTGCATGAAGCATCTGCAGTGATCACATACCAGCTTCACCCAGATTGAGAGGGCTCCTTTAATGGTGTCGTCTGCAGGTGGTAGCCTGGCGGGAGGCCTGATGGCCACATGAATGCAGTCTATGAACCCTAAAACCTTTGATTATCCGGCAATGGTGCTGAAACTGATGGCCATCTGGGCCTGGCTGTGAGAGTCCGTTCTGAAACAGACATCCTCACTGGTCCTCTGGTGTAGGACATTGGTGACCTCCCTGAGGCAGCGGTGCACTGATGACTGTGTGCCCCCACAAAGGTCTCCAATGGGTCCCTGAAATGCTGCATAGGCGTCAGGCTTGAGAACCGCTGCCACTATGAGGACCGCAAGCATAGGATGTTCACTGAAGCCCATGGGCTGCAGGTCATCCTTGAGCAGGGCACAGAGACATGTCACCACCCTCTCTACATGGTAATCTTCTCTGACACTGGTGCGCTGACATCCGATGACATGTCATGTGGAGTCTGTAGATGCACGGCAACCGTAATGGCGAGCTCCCCTTGGGAGCTGCTGCTCACGACCAAGACCCTCTATGTGGATCACACCTGCCTTTTGATTTTGGCTCCGGCACAAAAGGATCCTCAGGAGCAGAGGATCACAGGATGTAGGATGAGCCAGACCCATTTCTACGTGATAAAGTTGAACCCTTCATTTATTCGAAGGTTCCTAACAGGGCAGGGATGGGTGTTGACGGGTACATCGGGTGCTTTCATGAATCAACTATGTGGAGTGCCAGGGCATTACCCATCTTGGCTAACAGAGTGGCACAGCATGACCACATCAAGATCCTATCAGCTGCAGCGATTGCCCCCACCATCCATATAACCTTAACACTCCTATCCTTTCTGGCACCCTCCCCACACACAGGGTGACTAGAGTGCCATTGCTCCTTCACACACACAAACAAACACAGAGCGTACACTGTTTACGGAGGGAGGATGCACAGTACCTCCCTTCATGCCTGCAGAGCTTTTCTTCCAGTAATCCCAGACCCTCTCCCTCCTCCCTTTAAGAATGCAGAGCAAGACCCCTGAATATCCCCCCTTCCCTCCTCCCTTTAAGAATGCAGATCGAGACCCCTAAATATCTGAACTTACCTTCCGTAGTGAAACCTTCCACCTCTGATGAACTGTCGGCTTTTCTAATCATGAACGGGACGGCATGTGACGGCCACCCGTTCAACGTAAAATCCAGAAGAGTGCATTGAGAGGCAGCAGGCTGCTTAATCTGCAGAGGTAAGTGCCATTTTACATATGGTAATTGGAGTGCCGCTGCCGAGTGACAGCGGGGCCGCACCGAGATCCCCCCGCTGTCGGCAATATGCGGCGGGCCCTTCTCGACTTCGAGGGTTGAGGTGGGCCTCAACTTAGAATTTTACAGCCCCCGTGCCGCGACCTGCAGCGTCTAGGGGCTGGTAAAATTCAGTCCTATGTGTGAAATGCATGTGCAGAGACTGACAAGAATAACAAACTGATAATGCGTAAGAACAGTTGTGTGCATAGTGGGTAATGTGGGTAACTCACCATGGAAATGGTAATGCATGCAAATGTTTTTGTGTATGAAAAACGGGATGTTTGGGATAGAAATGCATTACAGCACTAATGTGCCTCCTGGCTTACCCTAGTCATGTGACCTCTACTATGAGGCACTCACTGCAGTCAGCCATCACAAGGCAGTTCAATAAAGACACAGTATAAGCAAGATTATTGTCTTGTGAGCTCGTAACAATATTACTAGTCTGTTGAATAAGACACATTTCATTGTTGTTTTCCCCATTACAATCACCAGTATCTTGTTTGGCTGGACAGATGATGTGTACAAGGCAATCAATTTGTAATGTCCAGCTAATTAAATGTAAAACTAACAAATGCCTTTTCTTCAATAGGAAATGACTGCCAGACTTTGGCAGGATTATCCACTGAAGTATGAATCCCAGGCTGGTACCAGGAGAATTGAGAGCAACATCACGGTTACAGGAAAGCGGATGTTTGACTCCCCATTCCCTGTGAAAAAGCCTTAATGGAACTTTGAACAACTAAGACCTGAAACATTGTTGAATAGAGTTGCAATTACACAACAACGGATGGAGCAGATTGCCCAGGGAGTGCATCTGTTTTTCCAACTGTCTCGACTGAATGATGTCATCCAGTCTCACTCTGTCATTTAGTATCTGGTTGTTGCCACATTGTACACTTGCATGGAGGTTGTTCATAGCGTCCTCCACATTATTCTGAGATGTTGAAGATAGACACCTTCCCCTTAGTGATGACGTACTTCCTTTGTGCGCTGTAACAGAGGTTCAGGGTTAGTCATGGGAGATGAGGTGGAATATCTGACAACAGCTGACTTGTCTTCCTGTCACTCAGCAACAGATTATGTACCTGCTTCCTTCAGTGGATATTTTACTGGGGCTTCAAACAACAATCCCCTCTCCTGCTCCAGTGAGCTTCTGGCTCTTTGGTGCAGAGCCAGTGTCATGGTTAAAATCTCTACAGCAGATGGAGCAGAGTTCAGGAAGAAATAACTTGCATTTCTATAGTGCATTTCATAACCTCTGTTGAAATACTTTAGAAGTGTAGTCACTATTGTAACGTAGGAAACACGGCAGTCAATTTGTGCACAGCAAGCTCCCAAAAACAGTAAAGTGATACTGACCAGATAATCTGTTTTAGCAATGTTGGTTGAGGGATAAATATTGACCTGGATACGAGGGTTAACCCCCCTGCAGTGTCATAGGATCTTTTGCACCCACCTGAGAGGGTCTATAAGATGGTACCTCCAACAATGCAGCTTGTCCAAATAATATTGTAGGCTGAGTTTTGAAAGTTAACAGTAGCTTCCAAAACTTTAGAAAGTAATGGGATTGGGTAGGAATTTGAAGGATAATAGGATCACCTTTCTCAGAATGGAGTGAATGCACATGAAGGAGGAAAGATGGAATAGGACTTGGAACAATTGAAGAAATCATGAAGAATAAGGGTAAGTTTTTGAGGTGCACAATTTAAAGACAACAGGGAGGATGTCATCATGAATCCAGAGCGAAAAAATGTAAAAAATTGGGATAATGGTCAAACAGGAATACAACAAAGGAACAAATTATTTACCAAGATCATGGAGATTAGATTTGAGGAAGAGTACTGAGCAAAATGATCAGTTTTTTTTTTAATGTAGAAGCAACAACTATCAGGGTAGACAAGAAATAGAAAGGAAAACTCTTAGAAGTTATGAGAAACAGTTTAGAATGAATTGTCACTGGAGGGACAGTAAAACAGAAATTGATGATTCAGTTAACTTGTATTTTAATACTTTGAACAATGGAATTACACAAGTTGGGAGCAAGAGTGAAGTTATTTTTTTATGTTGCATCTTCATGAGTTTCTTTTTCCAAGTATTTTTGATATACAAGGAGTTTGGATGGGAGGGGAGACTGGAGTGTAAACTGTGAAAACATTTGACACCACTGAGTTGTTCTAACTTTGGGTACTATCTTATACGTAAGGTATTATGTTGAAGATCTCTGTGATTTGCTCTTCCTGTTCGATTAAATTTTGTCGGTTGCAATGTGATAACAACAGTTTTCATCCCATGAATCCAAGGAAATTGCTGTCTTTATTTCCCACAGTTTAAAATAGTTCTCCTTACTCAATTTCACAATGCATTCCTGAAGATGTGTCTATGGGACTCAGACCAGGTTATTCATTCTGGAGATCTGTCAGGTCACGAGAGCTTTAACACATAAAGTGTGAACACTTTCTCATTAGCATGGTATCCCCTAATATTGCTGCAATAATCAAGGACAATTGGCAGGCCTGGCTGTAGGGACCAATAGACTTTATGGGGCAGATTTTCCTTAGCAGTGTCTAGGCTTAAGAATTTCATGAGTCCAAAGCACTTATCGCAGGTTCAGGCACAAACTGCTCATGAATTTCCAATCACTAATACTAATGAAGAACACAGGCACTGCAGATGAAAATCGGCCTTGGTTTAAGTCTGAGGAATGCTTCCATTGACTTTCAGCCTAATTGAAGATCTGGGGTAAATGAACTCTCATGCGCACAGAGTTTCATAGACTGTGGGTGCAGATTGTAAAATTGATCAAGCAGCCTATTCCCGCTGAGATGGTATCTAAAGGGATTTATTGCTTCAAAGTTAAATTGTAACAACATTTTCATTGGAAATCCCAATATTTGGATAAGACTAGAAGAAAGGTGACTTGTCAATGTAATTGCAGGAAGGTGATCCAAAACATAAACACTGAATATTCCTAATAGATTGATTATAAAAGGATCAGTTATTAATCAACTAAGCATTATTCTTGGAAATTCACTAGTTAGAATGATAAATTGTCTGAGTAATTAGATCCAGACATTTCCTTGGTCATATATACAAATATATTGTGAGAAAACAGCCAAAGGTTTATGCGTAAAACATAATCGATGAGAGTGAGGCTTAAACATCAAAAAATAAATGTTGTTTTGATTGGTAACAACCAGCAGCTTATGAGTTGGCAGCAGAGACAAAACAACCAATTATTATACACATTCCCCTCCCTATCTGAAGTATTCAGAAACAGTTTTAGATCAAGCAATAAAGCAGCAACATTTGCTAAAAGGAAAAAGCATCTTTTCCAGACAGGAATGTGGTCCCTGTGGTGAAGGAAGCTCCTTTTCTTGACATAGGAAAGAGATAAATGTACAATTTCTTGTCTGCACTTGTTTCTGATTTGATTTGGCGGGAGCGTAGCTAGCCGTTGCTAACTGCTGCAATTTGTGCATGTTTGACCCCTGAGTGGGAAATAGTGAACTCTGGGGAGGTGCTTTTTCCTGCCGTGTGGGGAAAAAATATTTGGGTGTGCGGCGTTACCTTGGCACCGAATTTCTACAAAGTGGCTGTGAAATAGATGGTGTGTGAAATTAAGCAAACTTGTGGAGCACATCAGGCCTTGTATAAAAAAAAACTATTTTCTTTTTCTTAAGATTAGGCCTTGGGGCTAACAAAGACGTGAAAGGACTGATATTTTCTTCACAGCAAAGGACAAATACTAACAAGCTATTTAAAGGTATTTACCTGGACCCATAAGAACACAAAAACCTAAGAAATAGGAGCAGGTGTAGGCCATTCAGCCCATTGAACCTGCTCCACCATTCAATATGATCATGGCTGATTTGATTGTGGTCTCAACTCCATTTTCCTGCCTCCCTTAACTCTTTACTCCCTTGTAGATCAAAAATCTGTCTAACGCTGCCTTGAATATATTAAATGGCCCAGCCTCCACTGTTCTCTGGAGAAGAGAATTCTAAATACAAACAACCCTCCGAGAGAAGAAATTCCTCCTCATCTCCATTTTAAATGGGAGACCCCTTAATTTGAAACTGTGCCCCTTAGTCCTAGATTCCCCCACGAGGGGAAACATCCTCTCAGCATCTACCCTGTCAAGCCCCCTCAGAATATTATTTATTTTAATAAGATCACCTCTCAATCTTCTAAACTTCAATAAAGTATAGGCAAAACCTGCTCAACCTTTCCTCATAAGACAGCCCCTTTATCCCAGGAATCAGCCTAGTGAAACCTTCTCTGAACTGTTTCCAATGCAAGTATATTCCTCCTTAAATAGGGAGACCAAAACTGTATGCCGTACCCTGGTGTGGTCTCACCAATGCCCTGTACAGTTGTAGTAAGACTTCCTTACTTTTATACTCCATCCCCTTTGCAATAAAGGCCAACATTCCATTTGCCTTCCTAATTACTTGCTATACCTACATGCCAACATCTTGTCATTTGTGTACAAGGACACCCAGATCCCTCTGTACCACAGCATTCTGCAGTCTCTCTCCATGTAAATAATAATCTGCTTTTCTGTTCTTCCTGCCAAAGTGGACAACTTCACATTTTCCCACATTATACTCCGTCTGCCAAATATTTGCCCATTCGCTTAACCTATCTATATCTCTTTGCAGAGACTTTGCGTCCTCCTCAGAAGTTGCTTTCCCATCTATCTTTGTATCATCAGCAAATTTGGCTGCAATACACTCGGTCCCTTCATCCAAGTCATTAATATAGATCATAAATATCTGAGGGTCAGCAATGATCCCTGTGGTACTCCACTAGTTACAGTTTACGATCCTGAAAATGACCCATTTATCCTGACTTCCTTGATAATTAACAGGAAACAATCCTCTATCCATGCTAATATATCACCCCTAACACCATGAGCTCTTATCTTGTGTAGTAATCTTTTATGTAGCACCTTATCGAATGCCTTTTGGAAATCCAAATACACGGTATATACTGGTTCCTCTTTATCCACCCTCCTGTTACATCCTCAAAGAATGCTAATAAATTTGTCAAACACAATTTCTCTTTCAAAAAACCATGTTGACTCTGCCTGATTGCTTTCTTATTTTCTAAATGTCCTGCTACTACTTCCTTAATAATGGATTCTAGCATTTTCCCAATGACAGATGTTAGGCTGACTGGTCTATGGTTCCCTGCTTTCTGTTGTCCCCCTTTCTTGAATAGAGATGTTACATTAGCAGTTTTCCAATCCACTGGGAACCTTTCTAGAATCTAGGGAATTTCAGAAGATTACAACCATTGCATCTACTATCTCTGCAGCCACTTTTTCTAAGACCCTAGGATGCAGGCCATCAGGTCCAGGGGACTTGTCAGCCTTTAGTCCTATTAGTTTTCCTAGTGACAGTGATTATGTGTTTTAATTTCCTCCCACCCTTTTGCCTCTTGTTCTGCTATTCTTGGGATGCTTTATGTATCTTCTGCTGTGAAGACAGAGACAAAATATTTGTTGAAAGTCTTTGCCATTTCTGTATTTTCTATTATTAATTCCCCAGTCTCATCCTCTAAGTGACCAACACTTACTTTTGCTACTCTCTTCCTTTTTAGATATTTGGAGACGCTTTTACTGTCTGTTTTTATATTTCTTCCCAGTTTACTCTCATACTCTAAATTCTCCCTCTTTTTTTTTTAGTAATCCTTTGCTGGTTTCTAAAATTTTCCCAATTTTCTGGCCGACTACTAATCTTTGCAGCATTGTATGCCTTTTCTTTCAATTTGATGCAATCCTTAGCTAGCTACAGGTGGTGCATCCTTCTCAAAGAGTATTTCTTTCTCAATCGAATATATCTTTGTTGAGAGTTATGAAATATCTCCTTAAATGTCTTCCACTGCTTCTCCACTGTCTTGCCTTTTAACTTATTTTCCCAGTTCACTTTAGCCAACTCTGTCTTCATACTTTTTAATTGCCTTTAATTATATTTCAGACACTGGTTTCAGACCCAAACTTCTCATCCTCAAACTGAATGTGAAATTCATCATGTTATGATCACTCTTGCCAAGAGGATCCTTTACGATGAGGCCATTTATTAATCCAGTCTCATTACACTACCAGGTGTAAAATAGCCTGCTCCTGGATTGGTTCCAGAATGTATTGTTCTAAGAAACTGTCCCTAATACAAAGAACAAAGAACAGTACAGCACAGTAACAGGCCATTCGGCCCTCTAAGCCTACGCCGATCTTGATGCCTGCCTAAACTAACACCTTCTGCACTTCCGGGGCCCATATCCCTCTATTCCCTTCCTATTCATATATTTGTCAAAATGTCTCTTAAACGTCGCTATCGTATCTGCTTCCACCACCTCCCCTGGCAGCAAGTTCCAGGCACTCACCACCCTCTGTGTAAAAAGACTTGCCTCGCACATCCCCTCTAAACTTTGCCCCTCGCACCTTAAACCTATGTCCCCTAGTAACTGACTCTTCCACCCTGGGAAAAAGTTTCTGACTATCCACTCTGTCCATGCCGCTCATAACTTTGTAAACCTCTATCAGGTCGCCCCTCCACCTCCGTCGTTCCAGTGAAAACAATCCGAGTTTATCCAACCTCTCCTCATAGCTAATGCCCTCCAGACGAGGCAACATCCTGGTAAACCTCCTCTGTACCCTCTCCAAAGCCTCCACGTCCTTCTGGTAGTGTGGCGACCAGAATTGCACGCAATATTCTAAGTGTGGCCTAACTAAGGTTCTGTACAGCTGCAACATGACTTGCCAATTTTTATACTCTATGCCCCGACCGATGAAGGCAAGCATGCCGTATGCCTTCTTGACTACCTTATCGACCTGCGTTGCCACTTTCAGTGACCTGTGGACCTGTACACCCAGATCTCTCTGCCTGTCAATACTCCTAAGGGTTCTGCCATTTACTGTCTACCTCCCACCTGCATTAGACCTTCCAAAATGCATTACCTCACATTTGTCCGGATTAAACTCCATCTGCCATTTCTCCGCCCAAGTCTCCAACCGATCTATATCCTGCTGTATCCTCAGACAATCCTCATCATTATCCGCAACTCCACCAACCTTTGTGTCGTCTGCAAACTTACTAATCAGACCAGCTACATTTTCCTCCAAATCTTTTATATATACTACAAACAGCAAAGGTCCCAGCACTGATCCCTGTGGGACACCACTAGTCACATCCCTCTATTCAGAAAAACACCCATCCACTGATACCCTCTGTCTTCTATGACCGAGCCAGTTCTGCATCCATCTTGCCAGCTCACCTCTGATCCTGTGTGACTTCACCTTTTGTACCAGCCTGCCATGAGGGACCTTGTCAAAGGCTTTACTAAAGCCATATAGATAACATCCACTGCCCTTCCTTCATCAATCATCTTCGTCACTTCCTCAAAAAACTCAATCAAATTAGTAAGACACGACCTCCCCTTCACAAAACCATGCTGCCTCTCGCTAATAAGTCCATTTGTTTCCAAATGGGAGTAAATCCTGTCCCGAATAATCCTCTCTAATAGTTTCCCTACCACTGACGTGAGGCTCACCGGCCTATAATTTTCTGGATTATCCTTGCCACCCTTCTTAAACAAAGGAACAACATTGGCTATTCTCCAGTCCTCTGGGACCTCACCTGTAGCCAATGAGGATGCAAAGATTTCTGTCAAGGCCCCAGCAATTTCTTCCCTTGCCTCCCTCAGTATTCTCGGGTAGATCCCATCAGGCCCTGGGGACATATCTACCTTAATGCTTTGCAAGACACCCAACACCTCCTCCTTTTTGATAACGAGTTGACTGAGACTATCTGCACTCCCTTCCCTAGGCTCATCATCCACCAAGTCCTTCTCTTTGGTGAATACTGATGCAAAGTACTCATTTAGCACCTTGCCCATTTCCTCTGGCTCCACACATAGATTCCCATCTCTGTCCTTGAGTGGGCCAACCCTTTCCCTGGTTACCCTCTTGCTCTTTATATATGTATAAAAAGCCTTGGGATTTTCCTTAATCCTGTTTGCCAATGACTTTTCATGACCCCTTTTAGCCCTCCTAACTCCTTGCTTAAGTTCCTTCCCACTGTCTTTATATTCCTCAAGTGCTTCGTCTGTTCCCAGCCTTCCAGCCCTTACAAATGCTTCCTTTTTCTTTTTGACTAGGCTCACAATATCTCGTGTTATCCAAGCTTCCCGAAACTTGCCAAACTTGTCTTTCTTCCTCACAGGAACATGCTGGTCCTGGATTCTAATCAGCTGACGTTTGAAAGACTCCCACATGTCAGATGTTGATTTATCCTCAAACAGCCGCCCCCAATTTAGCACCTCCACCCGAGGACTACTCTTATCCTTATCCACAAGTACCTTAAAACTTATGGAATTATGGTCACTGCTTCCGAAATGCTCCCCCACTGAAACTTCGACCACCTGGCCGGGCTCATTCCCCAATACCAGGTCCAGTACAGCTCCATCCCTAGTTGAACTATCTACATACTGTTTCAAGAAGCCCTCCTGGATGCTCCTCACAAATTCTGCCCCATCCAAGCCCCTAGTACTAAGTGAGTCCCAGTCAATATAGGGGAAGTTAAAATCACCCACCACCACAACCCTGTTACCTTTACATCTTTCCAAAATCTGTCTATATATTTGCTCCTCTAACTCCCGCTGGCTGTTGGGAGGCCTGTAGTAAACCCCCAACATCGTGACTGCACCTTTCCTATTCCTGAGCTCCACCCATATTGCCTCGCTGCATGACCTCTCTGAGTTGTCCTCCCGCAGTACAGCTGCGATATTCTCCTTAACCAGTAATGCAACTCCCCCACCCCTTTTACATCCCCCTCTATCCCGCCTGAAGCTTCTAAAGCCTGGAACATTTAGCTGCCAATCCTGTTCTTCCCTCAACCAAGTCTCTGTAATAGCAACAACATCATATTTCCAAGTACTAATCCAAGCTCTAGGTTCATCTGCCTTACCTGTTATACTTCTCGCATTGAAACAAATGCACTTCAGACCACCAGTCCCGTTGTGCTCAGCAACATCTCCCTGCCTGCTCTTCCTCTTAGTCCTACTGGCTTTAGTTACTATGTCCTCCTCATTTATTTCACTAGCTGTCCTACTGCTCTGGTTCCCACCCCCCTGCCACGCTAGTTTAAACCCTCCCGAGTGACGCTAACAAACCTCGCAGCCAGGATATTATTGCTCCTCCAGTTTAGATGCAACCCGTCCTTCTTGTACAGGTCCCATCTGTCCCTGAAGAGAGCCCAATGGTCCAGATATCTGAAACCCTCCCTTCTGCACCAGCTGCTCAGCCACGTGTTTAGCTGCACTATCTTCCTATTTCTAGCCTCACTGGCACATGGCACAGGGAGTAATCCAGAGATTACAACCCTAGAGGTCCTGTTTTTTAACTTTCTACCTAACTCCCTAAACTCCCCCTGCAGGACTTCATCACTCTTCCTGCCTATGTCATTGGTACCGATGTGTACCACAACCTCTGACTGTTCACCCTCCCCCTTCAGAATGCCCCCTGTCCGTTCAGAGACATCCTTGACCCTGGCACCAGGGAGGCAACATACCATCCTGGAGTCTCTTTCACAGCCTATCTGTGCCCCTGACTATAGAGTCCCCTATAACTATTGCTCTTCTGCACTTTGTCCCTCCCTGCTGAACAACAGTGCCAGCCGTGGTGCCACTGCTCTGGCTGCTGCTGTTTTCCCCTGATAGGCCATCCCCCCCAACAGTATCCAAAACGGTATACTTGTTAGAGAGCGGGATAGCCACAGGGGATTCCTGCACTGACTGCCTGCCCCTTCTAGCGGTCACCCATCTATCTGCCTGCACCTTGGGTGTAACCACTTCTCTAAAACTCCTGTCTATGACGCTTTCCGCCACCTGCATGCTCCTAAGTGCATCCAGTTGCCGCTCCAACCGATCCATGCGGTCTGTGAGGAGCTGCAACTGGGTGCACCTCCTGCAGATGTAGTCGCCCGGAATGCTGGAAGCATCACGGACTTCCCACAGCTCACAGGTGAAGCACTTCACCCCTCTAACTGTCATTTCTAGTACTAATTAGTTAATTAATATAAAATAAATAAATACTTTTTAAATCCTTACTAAGTTATGATACACTTAACTATATGGTCCCTGGTGCTAGATTCCTACTAGAAATATTAAATGCTGCCTAAATACAGTAATCTCCTCCCTCTGGTTTAGTTACTCTACTTATTAATCAGTTAATTAGTCTTTTAATCAATTTTTATCAGTTTTATTTTCAAATTTGGTACAGATTCCCTACCAGCCAATCAGGTCACAGCTTTTCAGTGACGTCACTTTTTCAGGTTTTTTTCCCCACCCGAGGTAACTTACCGGTCCGGAACTCCGCCCTCCAAGTCTGCTCCGAGAATTCCCGAGGTAAGTTTTTTATACTTACCAGTCTGGAACTCCGCCCTCCGAGTCTGCTCCGAGAATCCTCGAGGTAAGTTTTTTATACTTACCGGTCTGGAACTCCGCCCTCCGAGTCTGCTCCGAGAATCCTCGAGGTAAGTTTTTTATACTTACTGGTCTGGAACTCCGCCCTCCGAGTCTGCTCCGAGAATCCTCGAGGTAAGTTTTTTATACTTACCGGTCTGGAACTCCGCCCTCCGAGTCTTTCTTTGAACTCATCCTCCAGGCTATCTTTGCCAATTTGATTAGTCCAATCTATATGAAGGTTAAAATTGCCTACAATTTTTGCAGTACCTTTCCTACAAGCCCCCATTATTTCTTGATTTATATTGTCCTACACAGTCGCTCCTTTTAGGGGGATTATAAACTATTCCCACCAGTGATTTCTCTCCTTTGCTATTTCTTATCTCCACTCAAATTGATTCTACGTCTTGATCTTCAGAGCGAAGACCATTTCTCACCACTGTGCTGATCTTATCCTTTATTGACAGAGCTACCCCACCTCCTTTTCCTTTCTTCCTCTCCTAAAATATCAAATACCCTTGAATATTTAGTTCCCAGCCTTGGTCACCTTGCAACCACGTATCTGCAATGTCTGTTATATCATTCCAACTTATTTCTATTTGTGCTATCAATTAATCCATCTTGTTATGAATGCTGCCTGCATTCAGATAAAAAGCCTTTAATTCTGTCTTTTTATCATTTTTCCTACCCTGACCTTATTTGCTGGTACAGTCTAATGTTTGTTCGTTCTGTCCCTTCCTGTCATGTGCTGGTTATCATTATCTGTATCGCTACCCTGCACTATCGCCTTGTCCTTCCTCATTAACTTTCTAAATTTCCCCTCATCTGGTGACAGTGGGGGAATCCAATAAAGAACAAAGAACAAAGAAAATTACAGCACAGGAACAGGCCCTTCGGCCCTCCAAGCCTACGCCGATCCAAATCCTCTATCTAAACCTGTCGCCTATTTTCTAAGGGTCTGTATCTCTTTACTTCCTGCCCATTCATGTATCTGTCTAGATACATCTTAAAAGACGCTATCGTGCCCGCGTCTCCCACCTCCTCTGGCAACGCGTTCCAGGCACCCATTACCCTCTGCGTAAAGAACTTTCCACGCATATCAGTAACGCACACATATATTTAAATGTGTTGTATTACTGCTGTAAATTATTGAACATTTACATTGATTTTGTTTTACTATTTATAATGTCATTCAAACAGGGAACCCAAGGGACAGTGACTGTTATGGTCAGCAAGGAATGTTTGTTTTCTATTTTACAGTATATTGAATTGAAATGTTGTACTAGTGACACTAGCCATCATTTTCTCAATCTCATTCAAAACAACACAGGACTTTCTGCAGTTATGCTTTGATCAGGGTCAGGTTCTGTGTTTGAGCTAGATAAATAATGTAGATTTTAAACTGCTCCGCTCGTACATGCACGTGTATTTGATAATGGAATGATACCAATTACAGTGATCTAGACTTGTAAATCTTCATCAAGACCAGCAAACTGATGGAAGAAACTGGCCTCAGTGTATGTTTACTATGTTAAGTAAATAGAAAAGGATCTCAATGGCACATGGTTAAGCTGCTAGTACCCAAATGTGACTCTGGCCCTGCATGCAAATACATGCACCTGTACAATTGTGCTGATTGGTGTTCACTTATTAGTGATCTTTTATTCTTCGTATTCAATACCGTCATACCAGATTTACTTTACAGGGTTTTCTCTGAAGGCAAATGTACCATTAGAGACAATCTTGGAAAGTTAGCAAACTGTGATGTTGATGACACTGACTCCACTTGAGATTACACTGAGATAGACGTTGGGCGGATGGGAGTTGGCCACTGATGTAAAAGTCGGTGGTAAACCCACTTCCGCCTGGCCCGGGGATCTGTCCTGCATTTTACAGGTCCCCGGGCTTTGACTGTTCTGAGGCGGGACTTCCACCTACTTAAGGGAGCAAGTCCCACCTCATTGAGCTGCCAGCCAATCATCGGGCCGGCAGCTCTTAGTCCCAGCAGCGCCACCAGGTGTGGTGGCCACTGCTGGGACTGCAGCCCAGCCGAAGACATGGAGCCAGGACTACAGGTAAGTTAGGGTTGTCCCGTGGGGTGATCTGACTCGCTCTCGCGAGGCAACCCTAACTTACCTGTAGTAAGTGTGGTCGTGTGGGGGGAAAGGGGGCGTCGTCTCTGTTACTGGGGGTGATTGGGGAAGTGGGGGCTACCCTCAATCGGGCACCCTGTGCCCGTTGGTCAGGGCCCACCCCCAGGGCCCTGAAAGGCCACCAGCTTTCAGTGGACGGCCTTTCGCGTCTCCCGGATGCCTGCTTGCCATGGGTAAAATCCATGCGGAGGCGGGTGAAGGCCCACAAGTGGCTTCTTAAGGGCCTTCATTGGCCTGCGGCAGGCGGCTCGTTTCTCGCTCCCCACCTCCCCACCCCCGGCCCACATATAGTGGGGCAGCGGCAGGAGTGGGTCGGGAAGGCTCCCGGAGCCTCCTGCTCAATTTTACGCCACCCCATCCTCCACCACCAGCCAGCTCGCTGGGGTGGCATAAAATTCTGGCCAGAATGTCATTACTACTAATGACTCTGTGAAACTCCTGGGTTTGGGTTGGGTTTATTTTGCTGTTGATCTATGAGCTAGATTTGGATTGTATCATCTTTGAGTCTGTGCAGAGTACCTAATTTCCCAGAAATTCCAAATGGAAAACAAGAAAAATTTCAAAAACTTTTTGTGAGGTAACATTTTTATTTCATTTAAAAAGAAAACAAGAGGGACTCTGTGTGTCGATATGTATTTATGTGCATATGAGAGAAAAATAACAGCAACAAAAGCAATACCACAAGAAAATTAACATTGAATGTCTCAAAGATCCTGCTCAAGTGGCTCTTCTCAGTCAACGCTTTGCCACCAACCTCTCAACCTCCAACCACCAGGAGCCACTGTGTGCCATTTAGTGCATGGTTGACTCTAAAGGCTACCATAACAACCAGCTATAAAGAGGTCCTTGGCTTCTCTACCAGAAGCATTGTGACTGGTTTGACGAGAATGACCAAGTAATACAGGACCTAATCGAGTGTAAGTACAAAGCCTTTGCAGGCCAGAAACTTCACCACACATCCAAGGTAAAGCAGCCATCCCACATGCTCCTGGGACATTAAAAACAAATGCTGGATAGAAAGAGTGCAAGAGATCCAGTAACTTGCATACAGCAATGACATGTGAGGTTTCCTAGCGCTGTTGAGGTGATCTATGGCCCAAGCACTCAAGGTCCCACCCCATTGAGGGCGAGCATGGAGGAGAGCTCATCAAGGACAGCGAAGCAGTCAGTGCTCACTGGAGGGAACAATTTGAAGAACTCCTCAACCGAGACTCTGTCTTCGACTTGAATGTCCTCGAATCCATTCCTCAACAACCCGTGTGGCTTGGCCATGGTGTTACTCCAGTCCGGAGTGAGTTCAAACAAGCCATTCAACAGCTGAAGAACAATGAAGCCTCTGAAGCAGATGGAATCCCTGCTGAAATCCTGAAGCATGGCGGAGATACAGGTGTGGAGATAATCTATAGAACAGACAGGAACCCAAGGCCGCATTCAATCCAAAACCAAAATCATTCCAACCTCAGTCGCGAGCTTCAGTTTGCAGATGACACTTGTGTGTGCATTCACTCTGAAACTGAACTCCAGACCATTGTCGACTCCTTTTCTGAAGCATATGAAAAAATGGGTCTTTCATTAAACTTGGAAAATGAAGGACTTCTTCCAACCAGCTCCCAAAGCACAACACCTCCCCCCATCAATCAAGATCACTGGTAAGATCCTCGAAAATGTTTTCCATATCTTGAGCGCCTCCTATCAGTGAAGAAGACGAGGTTCATCATCGCCTTCAATGTGCCAGCTCAGTCTTTGGCCGACTGAGTAGGAGAGTATTTGAGGATCAGGATCTCAAAGCCGAGACTAAAATCGTGGCTTACTGGGCAGCAGTGATCCCTGCTCTCATATGCTTCAGACACTTGAATAGTCTACAGCAGGCATCTCAAAGCACTGGAGAAGTACCACCAGAGGAGCCTCAAAAAGATCCTCCAAATCCAGTTGCAAGAAAGGCAGTCCAATGCCAGTGTCCTCTCCCAAGCCAACCTGCCCAGCATCAAGGCGCTAATGACCCAAAATCAGCTCCGCTGCATGGGACATGTTGTTTGCCTGCCTGACACCAGACTCCTGAAGCAGCTGTTGTACTCAGAATTTGGTTTCAGCAGGACACTCCCAGGAGGACAGCATCCCTGAAGAGGCTTGTGATTCTCCTAGATGAAGAATGCACATTTGGGAAGGTATCGTACGCTTTAGGGTCTTTGTCGGGAACATGTGCAGGGGAAGTTGAGGCATTGGAGGGAGCACACAAACTTCTAAATTACTCTTCTGCATGACCCTTCAAGCACCACCTGCCCCTCATGTTTTAGTTTTAGAGATACAGCACTGAAACAGGCCCTTCGGCCCACCGATTCTGTGCTGACCATTAACCACCCATTAAGACTAATCCTACAGTAATCCCATATTCCTACCACATCCTCACCTGTCCCTATATTCCCCTACCACCTACCTATACTAGGGGCAATTTATAATGGCCAATTTACCTATCAACCTGCAAGCCTTTTGACTGTGGGAGGAAACCGGAGCACCCAGAGGAAACCCACGCAGACACAGGGAGAACTTGCAAACTCCACACAGGCAGTACCCAGAACTGAACCCAGGTCGCTGGAGCTGTGAGGCTGCGGTGCTAACCACTGCGCCACTAACCACTGCGCCACTGTGCCGTGAGTTTGCAGATCACACATACGGACTTATCAGCCATCTCCAAACCCATCGAACCAGAGTGCAGAGGGACTGCATGAGAAGAGTGTTCTGATTACACGCTTGTACATAGAAACATAGAAAATAGGAGCAGGAGTAGGCCATTCAGCCCTTTGGGCTTGCTCTGTCATTCAATAAAGATCATGGCTGATTGTCTAATTCAGTACCCTGTTCCTGCTTTCTCCCCATATCCCTTGATCCCTTTGGCATTAAGAAATATATCTATCTCCTTCTTGAATATATTTAATGACTTGGCCTCCACTGTCTTCTGTGGTAGAGAATTCCACAGGTTCACCACCCTCTGAGTGAAGAAATTTCCCCTCATCTCGGTTCTAAATAGCATACCCCATATCCTGAGACTGTGACCCCTGGTCCTGGACTCCCCCGCCATCGGGAACATCCTCCCTGCATCTAGCCTGTCTAGTCCTGTTAGAATTTTATAGGTTTCTATGAGGTCCCTTCTCATTCTTCTAAACTCTAGTGAATATAGGCCTAAGTGTTTTGTGTACTCTAAAGTTCAGAAAATGTTTCGAACTAAGAGACAGACAGAGAGAGGCAATTTTACCCAAACTCACTGGGTGTGAAACCACGAGATCAGGTGAAATGCTGATTTTACACCTGCCCAATGGGGGTAATTTTAACTCATTCCTCCAGTCGGTGATTGGGGGAAATGTTTTTCCACCTGCCAGTAAAGTCAATGAGTAATATTGGATAGGTGTAAAATCAGTGTTCCACCCAACTGATGGGTTTCCCACCACATAGAGGGGGGTTAGGATAAAATTCCCCCAGCAGAGACAGAGGTTGAGGTCATAGAGATGGGCTAAAAGAGTATCATATTACCTGTTTTACATTGTCACTAAAAGTTAAAATTTCCCCCCCGGTGTCATTTTTTAATTTACTGTAAATTCAACTTTCTTGGAATAAAAGCTGCTTAAACTTGAAATCAACTAATTATCTCACTTGTGTTTTGGTGACCTTTAACATTTTCTCATCAGTTATATCTGTGATTCCAATTCCATAACCCATGAGGACAGAAAGAGGGTGAGAGATGCACAATGGGGGTGAAATGAAACTTCGAGAATCCACCACTGTTAGTTTTGCGAAAAATAGGAAAAGGGGAGAGAGGGGAATTTATTGAGTTTGGGGCGGGAGCACTTGCCTCTCAGTACCTGCACTTGGGAGGTGTGAGTGAGATTGAGGAGTGGGTTAAAGGTGAGGTGAGTGACCGTAGAGCGAGGAGACAGGACGTTACAGAGGTTGAGTGTGTAGTTCAATGGAGGTGAGGTCGGGCTAGTGGGAGTAGGGGATCGTAGAAATGGAACTGGTTAGTGGGAAGTTGAAGGGATAAGGTGATGTGATGGGAGTGAGGGGTG
The DNA here is from genome assembly GCF_036365525.1 of Heterodontus francisci. NCBI lineage: Eukaryota > Metazoa > Chordata > Chondrichthyes > Heterodontiformes > Heterodontidae > Heterodontus > Heterodontus francisci. The sequence goes on along the minus strand of NC_090372.1, from coordinate 2,407,699 downwards.
GGAGCAGCATGTGTGACTGGGAAATGGGCCACATTTTCCCCAGAACTGCACCCCAGTAGTGATTAACACACATGCTGTACCATGTAAAATGCAGCATCTCAGTAGGAAGCGAAGCCATGTTTGGCTAAAAACATTATAACATCGATATACCAAGATAGTGTCTCCCTGAGATAGCTATGACATTTATTAATAAACATGAGTGGTTAATAGAAACTGAACAAGAAATGGCACATCATTAAAATTATTCAGCAACTTGCTGCCTTTGGCTCCATTTATTTGCTGATGTAGTTTTGCAATAAAAATAGTCACACTGTTTTGTAAATGTGCATTGATTAGTAGACTGTACATCAGACACTAAACAACTCTTGATCGGGTTCTGCAGTCCCCAGTGTATTAACTTAATGTGCTCGGTGTTCTGGATGGTGAGTCAGGCAATTGCTAGAATGATAAATGGTGCAACCCAGTTTGAGTGAACCATAAGCAGGATGGTAGAAATACTCATATATAATATAATATGGTAGAAATACTCAGCAGGTCGGACAGCATCTGTGGGGACAGAAACCGAGTTAACGTTTCAGGTCTCTGACCTTAGATCTGACACGTTAAATCTGTTTCTCTCTCTCTACAGATGCTGCCTGACCTGCTGAGTATTTCCAGCATCTGCAGTATTTTGCTTTTATACATTAGCAGGATGGTAACTGGTTTTACAGCATTTTGAGGTTGACCAATACATTGCTTCCAACACCATGTGAAGTGCTGCAAAATACCAGTTAATTTTCTTGTAATATGCTGAAATCTGCCCTCGAGAACATGATTTTTTAAAATTGCCTTTAATATATCTATTTTGTGCACTACACTTTGTCTGTTTATATCTAATAGATCATTAATAGTATCAACAATCCAACAATGAACGTGGGATCGTGCTTCAGGGTGAGATCATGTGTTTCAGAGGGGCTGCTTTTCATCTGTTGATCATTGGAGGGTGGGGGGTCGGTGAGGTTGGGGTGGGAGATGGAAATGTGTATCGGGGGGTAAGGGAATGTGATGCAAGACTGTGATGTGTAACAGGCGAGAAGCTGTTTAAATACAACCATGACAATTTGTATTTATATAGCACCTTTTAATGTAGAAAGATGTCCTTCCCTATTGTTGTAACCTCCTCCAGCCCTACAACCCTCCGGGATCTCTGCACTTCTCCAATTCTGGCATCTTGCACATCCTCAATTTAATTGACCCACCATTAGCAGCTGTGCCTTCATCTGCCTGGACCCTAAGCTCTGGAATTCCCTCCCTAAACCTCTCCATCTCTTTCTTCCTTTAAGACGCTCCTTAAACCTACCTCTTGGACCAAGCGTTTGGTTGCCTGTTCCCAATATCTCTCTATGTGGCTCAGTGTCTAAAGGTATTTGATAAACACTCCTGTGAAGTGCAGCAGGACATTTTCGTGGAGGTGAGGTTACAATCAGATCAGCCATCATTCTTATTGAATGGCGGAGCAGGCTCGAGGGGCCGAGTGGCCTACTCCTGCTCCTAATTCATGTGTTCATGTGTTCGTATTTGGTTGCCACATTTTAAAGGTGCTATATAAATACAAGTTATTGAAGTGAAATCATACCATAAAATTGACACCAATATGCAAATTGGATCCTAAACCAGCTTTCAGATCCTGCTTCCAATTTTCAGGTACAAACGAGCAGGGCCTGCGCCACAAAGACTCTAGTTAGTTCTGCTCTGTGTTGAGAAGCCGAGAGCGAGATCCTTAAAGAGATCACTGGAGGCACTCAAACAGTGGCCCAGGAAACTTTACATTGACCTGCTGGAATATTAATGTTACCAGTCTGTCTGAGACCCCTGTGGATCTCCTCTCCCCCACTCCCCAGCCCACAGATCTGAACTGTCAGCTGGCTCAGTTAGAGATACAGCCAGTTTCCAGAATCCCACAATGGGCAAGCAGCTGACTTGGGCCCTACACAGGCATGAATGGATGGTTGTCATGCTGATTTCACCGCCAAGGTACTTCAGGTGGAAGTTGTAGATTGTCTCCCCATGTAAACTGAGTTGGTACCAGAAAAACCACTCCCATTCCAATGGCAGGAACGCTGTGCGCACAAGCACCGGAATGGGAGGCACACTTGGGGAATGTGGAGGCACGGTCAGTCTTAACGGCCATGCCATGTCACCATAACTTTCACCAGAGCCCCGGCCGACCCTGGCCAATCCACTACGTGGCTGGTTGGTGGGTGGGCACAGGAGGCTAGGACCTGTGGGATCAATCCCCAGCTAGTGAGAAGTGGGAAGAGGGTTTAGCCGGGAGGTGAGGCGGGGGGTGGGGGGGGGGGGGGGGGGATTGTCCTCCAGTCCTCCTGGTGACTAATGCATTTTTTAATCAAATAGATGAATTTAGGATGTATTTAAATACGAGAGTACATTTCACTTTTCTCATCTACCCAATTAACAAAGGAAATAGTCACTGTGCTCTCTTCATAATCTTTCAATCTCATGGGTCCACAGAGCAACTGCACAATCAGAAAGATTATTGATCAGAAGAATTAAAGTAAAGTATCTGCAGCATGAAATTAGCACTGAAAGATTTATTGTGATGTAAAAATGTTCTGCAAATTTACCATGTGATTCAGGAAATGGAGCAGATTAGATTACTGTCATTTGGTTGACTAAGGAAGTATTCAGGAAAATATACAGTCAAAATGCAGCAGATTCTTTCTCATTTTTGTTCCCACTTACAGGTATGAGTTAAGGGCAGAGTAGAGAATCAGAAGGATTAATTCTAATCTTTGATTTTTTTTTGGTACTAAGACATCCATTATCTGACGGGAATTTATTTTTATTTGTGTATATATGTGCGTATGGCAGGGGTGGGGTTGATAGGGAGGGTATTGGGGGGAGGAGGATCTGGAGGGAGGATTAGGGGAAGGGAGGAGGACTGGGGTGAGGAAGATTGGAGAGGGGGAACTGGGGAGGGGGATTGGGGAGGGAGAACTGGAAGGGAGGATTAGGGGAAGGGAGGGGGGATGCTGAGGGTAGGGGAGGGGAATGGGGAGGAGGATGGGGAATGTAGTGTACATAGATTAATGGAACAAAACTCTAAAATGGATAAGGCAATGAAATTGCTGTATCTTTACAACAGTTAGCAAATGCTCAGACGTGTCCGTTAACCTGTACCCTCAGGGCTTTTGAATACCTCATTCAAAAATATGAATTCTAGAAAAAGGAAGAGGAATTGGTAAACGCAGAGTTATTTTGCATCTTCTTATGCCATTTCTCTAGAACGTGAGATTCAGACAATCGCTGTAGCAACATTGATAACTCAGTGCTGACTACTTGGGGGAGGTGGTGGCGTAGTGGCATTGTCACTGGACTAGTAAACCAGGGGCCTAGGCTAATGCAGTTGGGACATGGGTTCAAATCCTACCATGGCATATGGTGAAATTTGATTCCAATTAATAAAAATCTGAAATTAAAAAAAGCTAGTCTAATGATGACCATGAAACTATTGTCAATTATTGTAAATACCCATCTGGTTCACTAATGTCCTTTAGGGAAGGAAATCTGCTGTCCTTACCTGGTCTGGCCTACATGAGACTCCAAACCCACAGCAATGTGGTTGACTCTTAATTGCCCTCTGAAATAGCCTAGCAAGCCACTCAGTTAAGGACAGTTTGGGATGGGCAATAAATGGTGACCGAGCCAGCAACGCGCACATTCCATGAACAAATCAATAAAATAAACTTCTTCAAATAATTCCAAATTCAACAAACTAGTACGTTCTGAGCATGATCTTAGGTACCCAATGAGCTCCAAGGCAATTCCAACACTCTCGTTACCTTGATGAAGTACCGTTGATTGCTGATATATGGAAATGAAACACCACCTGAAGAGGGTCAGCCAAGAGTCCAGGTGATATAGACAACCCCTACATGAGCATCAGTGTAGCACACATCATTAATAAATGATACTACTACATAAATATTCAATACTTTCAGATTACAGAAATATGACTTCTCATGTTCATGCCTGTTATTGAGAAACCACCCATAATACTTCTATACTGCAGCAGTCTGTAACACTTTCACTTTTTGATGATCCCTTTGTGACCATTGCTGATAGTTTCACTTAGAAATCCCCACAAAAAGTGTAGATTCAAAGAAGCTTATTCCACCCATCCATGGCAGCATGGAACACACCACAGAGATACTAAAACAATTGTTCCCTTATGTATTCTGCTTAGGCTGGGGAATGCTTCACAATCCATTTCTTGAAGTAGTTTTTGATCACAAAACTCTGCACTTAGCTCCCTTCTTGTACATCATCTCTATTGATGTTGTCCTTCTCCAGTGTTTGGCTGCTGACCGACTTTGTTTCTCTGAAGAACTGCTACAAAAGTTTGTCCAGAGAGTTGCTCAACATTTCCTCTGCTCAAGCTGAGTTACCATTTTTGAGCTAGCTCTGCATACTTATTCTCTTTTCACATCCCTACTCAACAAATAGAAAATAAAAATAAAAATCTGATCATGTTATGCTCTCTACATTCTCTAAGCCCTCTGCCCAGGCTTTGTTTGGTAATGTTATACAGTGAGCTTTCCCTACTTCTCAATCTAAGGCTGCATCAGAATGCTCCCTGAATGGAAGAAGTACTTGTGCTTGCAGATTGCTGTTGGGTGGTACAGCTATGTTGGAATAGCTGTAGCCCAGACCCTATGGGTGCAGCATCCCTGTGGGTAAATCCCTCACGCAGTACGACAATGATGTTCGAGTTGCACTAATGTACGTCCTCCACTACTTGTTGCAGTTTTCTCCGGCAGACTCACTCAGGATGTTTTGGCCTTATCTACAGCCCAAAGCATGCCACCCATTACTTGTACACTTGTTGTCTGCTCACGACCTGCCCAGATCTTTCTTCCTGCTCTCCTCCCACTTCCACTTGTCCTTTTTCACCGTGACTTCTGATTTGCTACTTCTTCAAAATCCCTGATTACGTTTTGCAGGTACTATTACCTGTGTTGGTGTTAGGGGCAGGCACAGTACAAGTTGCAATGTGTTGTAAAGTTTTGCTTTATTCACTGTTCTGATGAAGGCAGAAATTATTGTCCATCCCTAATTGCTCTTGGGAAGGTGGTGGTGAGCCTTTTTTTTTACAAAAATATACTTTATTGATAAAATTTGCAAAAATACATTACGTAACAGTTCAAATTTGACATTACATAAATGCAATACAGATTACTTTCTTTCAATACATTACATGTCTCACTACACTTGCCATTACAGGTTATATTTACAATGTACATTTACATTACACATCAAAAATTCTCTGGTACATACACAGTTTCCAGCCCCTCGGTATACTATGGTGCCATGATTGTTTTGAACGGTGGAGGAGACTCGATGGGCCATATAGTCTACTCCTGCTCCTATTTATTGTGTTCTTGTGTCCTTACACAGCGGCCTATTCCCATTGAGCCTTTGCAGTGGCTGCCCCAAGCTTTGGTGCGTCCCTCTGCACCAAGTCCTGGAGCTTGGAATGTGCCAGTCTGCAACACTCAGTTGTCAACAGCTCTTTGCATTGAAACACCAGCAAGTTTCGGGCAGACCAAAGAGCGTCTTTCACCAAGTTGGCGGTCCTCCAGCAGCAGTTAATGTTTATCTCGGTGTATGTCCCAGGGAACAGCCCATAGAGCACTGAGCCCTGTGTTATGGAACTGCTTGGGTTGAACCTCGACAAAAAACACTCCATCTCTTTCCGGACTTGCTTTGCAAAGGCACATTCCAGAAGGAGGTGGGTGATGGTCTCTTCCCCGCTGCAGCCACCTCAAGGACAGCGAGGGGAGATGGTGAGAGTCCGGGTGTACAGGATGAAGGATCTGACAGGGAAGGCCCTTCTCACTACCAGCCAGGCTACCTCCTGGTGCTTGTTTGGAAGTTCTGGCGATGAGGTATTTGCCACATAAGTTTGACAGTGCAACAGGATCCACCATCTCCTTTTCCCACAAGGCTTCAAGGACACTACATGCCTGATGGACATGTGGTCAAGTGTTCTTCTATACAAACCTTTCCATAAGGGACAGGTGGTATGGCACGGTCTAACTGAATGGAATTTTCCATAGGAACATGACCAGACCCATTCTTCGCAACACTGGGTACAGATAGAAACTCCTTCGTAACAACTGAATGGTTCACTAGGCTATTTCAGAAGGCAGTTAAGAGTCAACCACATTGCTGTGGGTCTGGAGTCACATATAGGCCTGACTGGGTCAGGACAGCAGGTTTCCTTGCCTGAAGGACATCAATGAACCAGTTTGGTTTTTAATGACAATCTGGTAATTTCATAGTCACCATTACTGATACTAGCTTATTATTCCAGATTTATTTAATTGAATTTAAAGTTTTACAGCTGTCATGGTGGGATTTGAGCTCATATTCTCTGGATCATTCGTCCAAGCCTTGGATTACTCATCCAGTAACATAACCACTGCACTTTGGTACGCTATCATCCTCTGATCTGCTCGCCTTGAGCCAAAACTAAATGAAGAGAAATAGAGTAAAATTCGTGATGCACCCCCTGACATCTTGTGCCCTCTCCCTCTAACCTAAATTGGCAATGCCCACCTCTGACGGTGGAGCTGCCACTCTTTCAGTGCTGGAGGGCTTCCTGTTGGCCCTCCAGCATCAGGAGCCTGCTCACCGTCCATTATTGGATAGTGAGCACACCCTCTGGCCATCTCCTTCAAAACTGCATCGTGTGTCAGACACTGACACTGTGCAGGATTGGGACCATTTCCACTTTCCGTCTCCAAAACGAAAATTCAGCCCATAGCATTTAAAATTCACTTCAGGTTTCACATCAGTTAATTTGTTACTGTATACTTCATTCTCTCTCTCTTTGCCATAGGCTGTGTTTCTCACATTTCAGTCACTGGAAGGAAAATTTAGTAACAGCTCTAACAACTTTTCTTATGACTTGCATATCATGCCCACGATGTTATTTTTATTATAAACAACCACATCATTTCTCTCCTCTTGTGGGAGTTCAATGACCTACTCATTAGTCATTTCTTTTGTCCAATAACATTTTCAACATTCATTTCTAATCCCTTAACTCAAACACCTCCAGACTTCTTACTTCTGTGTTCATTGTTCAATTATGATAACCGTATAATGTTGGTGACCACACATAACACTAAAGCATGCTACTGCCTATCAGCAGTTTGATTTAACAGTTGTACAGAAACACTGTCATGTTGTTAAATACCTTGTCTACAATTGCTAGGCTCCATTTACCTTCCTTGTTTCTCCATTAACAAGTCTGTTAATTGTCATCTTTTCTCAAGAGATTTGCAGGGGTCCCTTTACAAAATTGAGCTTGTAAGCTGGGGTTTAGATTGCTGAGAATGAGAGTTTCGAAAATTACCCATTACAGTTTGAAATTCTTAGATTTGTTGCAAATTAAAAGAAAACACATTGATCTTGCAATCTTACAATTTTAATATTCTACATATTACATAAACACCTACAACTTATTCATACGAACATATAAATTAGAAGCAGGAGTAGGCCACTCGGCCCTTCGAGCCTGCTCCGCCATTCAATAAGTTCATGGCTGAACTGCTTACTCCACATTTCCACCTACCCCCGATAACCTTCCACCCCCTTGCTTATCAAGAATCAATCTACCTCTGCCTTAAAAATATTTAAAGACTCTGCTTCCAATGCCTTTTGAGGAAGAGAATTCCAAAGACTCACGACCCTCTGAGAGAGAGAATTTCTCCTCATCTCTGTCTTAAATGGGTGACCCCTTATTTTTAAACAGTGACCCCTAGTTCTAGATTCTCCCACAAGAGGAAACATCCTTTCCACATCCACCCTGTCAAGACCCCTCAGAATTGTATATGTTTTAATCAGGTCACCTCTTACTCTTCTAAATATGAGCGGATACAAGCCTAGCCTGTCCAATCTTTCCTCATAAGACAGTCCGCTCATTCCAGGTGTTGGTCTAGTAAACCTTCTCTGTACTTTCTCCAACGGATTTACATCCTTCCTTAAATAAGGAGACCGGTACTCCAGATTAGAGGCCTGCTTTAGGTCGACCCGAACCCGACTGAACCACAGCAAGCCTGAGCCCGACCTGGCCCGAGTCCCACTGATTTTGCCCCGAGCCCGACCCGAACCCACCACTACTCAACCCGCCGTGAACCCGACCATCCCTTTACTTACCTTCCTGACACTGAACCTACAAGAAGCTGCAGCGCATGTGCGATGACGTCATAGTGATGTCACTCGCTCACTGCACAGACTTGGTTTCGTCCCGGACTCCCAGCTCAGGTAAGTGTTTTTTTATTTTTCATATTTAGTAGCAGAGCACTTACCATGTGTGTTCGGCCCGACCCGACCTGACTCGATCTGGACTCGACCCGAGCCCGAAAGCCGGCCCTGGAAGATGGGCCCGACCTGACGCGAACCCGTCACATGTTATCGGGTCCCGTCAGGTTCGGGTTGAGTAGCAGGCCTCGACTCCAGATGTGGTCTCATCAATGCCCTGTGTAGCTGAAGCATAATCTCCCTACTTTTTGTGTTCAATTCCGCATGCGATAAACAATAATATTCTATTAGTTTTCCGAATTACGTGCTGTACCTGCATACTAACCTTTTGCGAATCGTGCACTAGGACACCCAGATCCCTCTGCATCTCAGAGCTCTGCAATCTCTCACCATTTACATAATATGCTTCTTTTTTTATTCTTCTTGCCAAAGTGGACAATTTCACACTTTCCTACATTATACTCTATTTGCTAGATCTTTGCCCACTCATTTAACCTATCCATATCCCTTTGTAGCCTCCTTATGTCCTCTTCACAGGTTACTTTCCTATCTATCTTTGTGTCATCAGCAAATTTAGCAACCAAACCTTTGGTCCCTTCATCTAAGCCATTTATATAAATTATCAAAAGTTGTGGCCGCAGCACTGATCCTTCTGGCACACCACTCATTACATCTCGCCAACCAGAAAATGACCTATTTATGCCTAATCTCTGTTTCCTGTCAGCTAACCAATCTTCTATCTATGCCAATATGTTACCCCCGATACCATGAGCTTTTATTTTCTGCAATAACCTTTGATGTGGCACCTTATCAAATGTCTTCTGCAAATTTAAGTACAGTACATCCACTGGTTCCCCTTTATCCACAGCACATGTAACTCCCTCAAAGAACTCCAATAAATTTCACTTTCACAAAACCCTTTTGACTCTGCCTGATTACCTTGAATTTTTTCTAAATGCCCTGCTATAACATCTTTAATAATAACTTCTAACATTTTCCCTAAGACAGATGTTAACCTAACTGGCCTGTAGTTTCCCGCTTTCTGTCTCCCTCCCTTTTTGAATAAATAAGTTACGTTTGCTATTTTCCAATCGAACGAAACCTACCCCGATTCTCGGAATTTTTGGAAAATTAATACTAACGCATCAACTATCTCACTAGCCACTTCTTTTAACACCCTATGATGAAGTCCATCAGGACCCGGGGACTTGTTAGCCCGCAGCTCCAACAATTTGTTCAGTTCCTCCCTCCCTTCCATTTCCTGACTTGCAGCTAATTTTGGGATGTTATTTGTATCCTCGATAGTGAAGACTGATGCAAAATATCTGTTCAATTCATCTGCCATCTCCTTATTATCCATTATTAATTCCCCAGACTCACTTTTTATAGGACCAACACTCACTTTGTTAACTCTTTTTTAAATATCTATGGAAACTTTTACTACTATCTGTCTTTATATTTCTAACTAGCTTTCTCTCGTATTCTAATTTTAGCTTCCTTATCAATCTTTTAGTCATTCTTTGCTGTTTTTTGTATTCTGTCCAATCTTCTGACCTGCCTCCCATCTTTGCACAATTAAATGCTTTGTCTGTAAGTTTGATACTATCTTTAACTGTTTTGTTAACCACGGATGGCAGGTCCCTCCCTTGGAATTTTTCTTTCTCGTTAAAATGTATGTATTTATTTATTTATTTTTATTTAGAGATACAGCACTGAAACAGGCCCTTCGACCCACCGAGTCTGTGCCGACCAACAACCACCCATTTATACTAACCCTACAGTAATCCCATATTCCCTACCACCTACTTACACTAGGGGCAATTTACAACAGCCAATTTACCTATCACCTGCAAGTCTTTGGCTGTGGGAGGAAACCGGAGCATTATTAAAGTATCTATTCTGTGTATTCTGAAATATCCCCTTAAATGTCTGTAACTGCATCTCTATTGACCTATCCCTTAACATGATTTGCCAGTTTACATTAGCTAGCTCTGCTTTCATGCCCTCATAACTGTCCTTATTTAAGTTTAAAATACTAGTCTTGGACTCACTCTTCTCTCCCTCAAACTGAAGGTAAAATTCAATCATATTATGATCGCTGCTACCTAGGGGCGCCTTAACTATGAGGTCATTAATTAATCCTAACTCATTGCACAGTATCAAGTCCAGTATAGCCTGCTGTCTGATTGGCTCCAGAACGTACTGTTGCAAGAAATTATCCCAAAAACATTCTATGTACTCCTCATCTAGGCTACCTCTGCCCATCTGATTTTTCCAGTCTATATGTAGGTTAAAATCCCCCATAATTATCACTGTACCTTTCTGACAAGCTGCCATTATTTCTTCCTTTATACCCTGTCCTACAGTGTGGTTAATGTTAGGTGGCCTGTACATCACTCCCACAAGTGACTTCTTGCCTTTATGATTTCTCATCTCTACCCAAACCTCTACATCCTGGTCTCCTGAACTTAGGTCATCTCTCTCTATTGCACTAATACCATCATTAATTAACAGAACCACCCCTCCACATTTACTTTCTTTTTTTATTCATTCACGGGATGTGGGCGTCGCTGGCCAGGCCAGCATTTATTGCCCATCCCTAATTGCCCTTGAGAAGGTGGCTGTGAGCTGCCTTCTTGAACCGCTGCAGTCCATGTGGGGTAGGTACACCCACAGTGCTGTTCAGAAGGGAGTTCCAGGATTTTGACCCAGCGACAGTGAAGGAACGGCGATATAGCTCCAAGTCAGGATGGTGTGTGACTTGGAGGGGAACTTGCATGTGGTGGTGTTCCCATGTATTTGCTGCCCTTGGTAGAGGTCGCGGGTTTGGAAGGTGCTGTCAAAGGAGCCTTGGTGCATTGCTGCAATGCATCTTGTAGATGGTACACACTGCTGCCACTGTGTGTCGGTGGTGGAGAGAGTGAATGTTTGTAGATGGGGTGCCAATCAAGCGGGCTGCTTTGTTCTGGATGGTGTCGAGCTTCCTGAGTGTTGTTGGAGCTGCACCCATCCAGGCAAGTGGAGAGTATTCCATCACACTCCTGACTTGTGCCTTGTAGATTGTGGACAGGCTTTGGGGAGTCAGGAGGTGAGTTACTCGCCTCAGGATTCCTAGCCTCTGACCTGCTCTTGTAACCATGGTATTTATATGGCTACTCCAGTTCAGTTTTCGGTCAATGGTAGCCCCTAGGATGTTGATAGTGGGGGTTTCAGTGATGGTAATGCCGTTGAATGTCAAGGGGAGATGGTTAGATTCTCTTTTGTTGGAGATGGTCATTGCCTGGCACTTGTGTGGCGCGAATGTTACTTGCCACTTATCAGCCCAAGCCTGGATATTGTCCAGGTCTTGCTGCATTTCTACACGGACTGCTTCAGTATCTGAGGAGTTGTGAATGGTGCTGAACATTGTGCAATCATCAGCGAACATCCCCACTTCTGACCTTATGATTGAAGGAAGGTCATTGATCAAGCAGCTGAAGATGGTTGGGCCTAGGACACTACCCTGAGGTACTCCTGCAGTGATGTCCTGGAGCTCAGATGATTGACCTCCAACAACCACAACCATCTTCCTTTGCGCTAGGTATGACTTCAGCCAGCGGAGGGTTTTTCCCCTGATTCCCATTGACCTCAGTTTTGCCAGGGCTCCTTGATGCCATACTCGGTCAAATGCTGCCTTGATGCCAAGGGCAGTCACTCTCACCTCATCTCTTGAGTTCAACTCTTTTGTCCATGTTTGAACCAAGGCTGTAATGAGGTCAGGAGCTGAGTGGCCCTGGCGGAACCCAAACTGAGCATCATTGAGCAGGTTGTTGCTGAGCAAGTGCCACTTGATGGCACTGTTGATGACACCTTCCATCACTTTACTGATGATTGAGAGTAGGCTAATGGGGCGGTAGTTGGCCGGGTTGGATTTGTCCTGCTTTTTGTGTACAGGACATACCTGGGCAATTTTCCACATTGCCGGGTAGATGCCAGTGTTGTAGCTGTACTGGAACAGCTTGACTAGGGGTGCGGCAAGTTCTGGAGCACAGGTCTTCAGTACTATTGCCGGAATATTGTCAGGGCCCATAGCCTTTGCAGTATCCAGTGCCTTTAGTCATTTCTTGATATCACGTGGAGTGAATTGAATTGGCTGAAGTTTGGCATCTGTGATGCTGGGGACTTCAGGAGGAGGCCGAGATGGATCATCAACTCCGCACTTCTGGCTGAAGATTCTAGCTTCCTGTCCTTCCTAAATGCCATGTACCCTTCAATATTCAGGTCCCAATCTGTCGTCCTGCAACCATGTTTCTGTAATGGCTATCAGATCATACTTATTTATTTCTATTTGCACTCTCTATTCATCTATTTTGTTTTGAATGCTACGTGCATTCGGAGACAGAGACTTTAGTTGTCTCCTTTTATTATTTTTGTAACCTCTAGCCTTATCTGTTGATTTACTCTTAGATTTTTCCCTTCCTGTCATCTTCTGTTTATCATTTCCCATATTGATACCTTTCTCTCTTGCCTTGTCTCTACTCTTTGATTTACCATATCTTCCCAAATTTGATCCCTTGCCCCCACTATTCTGTTTAAAACCCTCTCTACTTCCCTAGTTATGGGCTGACTAGAACACCAGCCCCAGCATGGTTCAGGTGTCGACCATCCCAACGGTACAGCCACCACTTTCCCCTGTGCTGTGCCAGTGCCCCACTAACCGGAATCCACTTCGACCAAACCAGTCTTTAAGCCACACAATAAATTCTCTAATCTTATTTGCCCTATGTCAATTTGCACATGGCTCAGGTAATAATCCAGAGATTATTACCTTTATGGTTCTGCTTCATAATTTGGTTCCTAGTTCCTCATAGTGACTGTGCAGAACCTCTTTCCTTGTCCTGCCTATGTCGTTGGTACCTACATGGACCACGACGACTGGATCCCTCCCCTCCCACCCCACTATATGTTCCTCTCCAGCCCTGAGCAGATGTCCCGAACCCTGGCACTGGGCAGGCAACACTGCTGTCTGGACTCTCGCTCTTTGTTGCAGAGAACAGTGTCAATCCCCGTAACTATACTGCCCCCTACTACCACTACATTTCTTTTTCCTCCCTCCACTTGAATAGTTTCCTGTACCATGGTGCCATGGTCAGGTTGCTCATCCACCCTGCAGCCCCCACTCTCATCCAAACAAGCTGAAAGAACCTCAAACCTGTTGGACAATCGCAAAGGCTGAGGCCCCTGCACAGCTGCCCTCTGGGTCCCCTTACCTGCCTCAGCTGCAGCCACATTCTCCTGTCCCTGACCACTGACCAAATCAGAAGACCCTATCCTAAGGGGTGTGACTGCCTCCTGGTACAAAATGTCCAGGTAACTTTCCCCCTTCCTGATGTGTCGCAGTGTCTGCAGCTCGGACTCCAGTTCGATGTCTCTGAGCCAAAGCTCTTCGAGCCGCAAACACTAACTGATTGCCCTGGATCATACTGGCATCTAGGAGTTCCCACATGCTGCAGCCGTGACACATCACCTGTCCTGCCATCGTTAATGTGTTTCAGTTAACTACTTAGTTACGTTATTCAATTATTTATTTTACTTTCCTTTTTTATATATATTTTATGCAGCTTACCACTTTACTATTTTAAACATTAAGTGATTAAAGTCCATTCTAATCCTAACAGATACCAAACAGATAGCTTCTTCCTTGTTCTCTTTGTTGATTGCGACGTCACTCTGATGTCACTTTTTGATTTTTCCCTGACTCCTCTCTCTCTCTCTCTCTCTCGCTCTGTCTCTGGTCTCTGACTCTGAGCTTTTGGCACAATGTTTAAACCTCCATTCCCACTATGCTCCTCTCTCTCTCGCTCTGTCTGTCTCCGGTTTCCGACTCTGGGCTTTTGCCGTGCTTTTTAAACCTCCGCTCCCAGCGGGCTCCTCTCTCTCTCTCGCTCTGTCTGTCTCCGGTCTCAGACTTTTATAAATTAAAGCCCCCACTGCCTAAACACTCCTGCCACGATATCTCTCCTGAACTCCCATTGTAACAAAACCCTGTCTTTGAGCAGATATTTCACTCAGCAAGTTGTTAATTTCCTCAAAAAGTGTTAATGCCAAGATATGCATAGTTCTAATGTTTGGCATGATAAACACAATCTGCAGAAAATGTTATAAAAGTTTAATATTCTGAAGATGGAAAGCAAAACACTTTAAATGTATTCTGTCCATTGTGGATGAGAACATGAATGTTAAAAGGGTTTACACAAATCTCTGAATACAGTGACACACAAATCATTCAAATTGAATTCAGATTGTCTTGATTGTGTAAGTATCCCATTACTCACTCTTGACTTCATTATTTCCTGTCACATAACTAGTACTCTCTGACCTATGTACTCATGACAAGTTAAAGATTATGCAAAATAGAAAAATACTTCTGGAACTTAGTGTAAGGCAGTTTGGGTACTTTCACCTTAGCTGAGCTGGTGACATCTTTGAAAATGTTCCTGCTTGAACCATAGCTTTGGAGTGGTTGACGCAGCATTACTGCACAGCAACACCTCCTCCAACATGTGCAGCGCAGATCACTTTTGTTTACAGTGTCTTTCAGTCCTTTCAGGGCAACCCTCATGTGACACAATATATCCAAAAGCTGCTCGACAGGTGAATCAGTGAAGCTTGTTGTTCTGGTCTACTTCAGCTCATGGGTTTGTCTTGATGGAAACAGAAGATCTTGGAGTAACTTCCTCTTCCTTCAATCAGGCTGCAAATGATTTTCCTGTGTAAACCATTGTCTCTGCCAAGGCATACAAGAAACTCTCATACAAAGCTCATTTTGTGTTCCTTTAAAATTGCTCCTTCAAAGTGAAAATGCAATGCGAATCTGTAAAGCCAAGAAATCCTGAACAATGATACAATATGCAAACGATGCACGCTGGTCTGAGATAATACATTTCCCAATTGATTAAGGTATGGAATACATTTATGTAGGAGCTTATTTTAATCTTTATAATCAAACAGAATGTAAATGGAATAACTTAGTTCCTTCATTGCTATGTTTTCTAATCTTTTCTCCACAGCCTAATGTTTAAAGTTCCTGACGTTCTATTTATTGAAGATCAAGTAATACTTCAGATGTGTATTTGCAACAGCTTAGGTGATGAGCAGCTTCTGTCTTGGTAACAGTAACACGTGCAAGAAATTCAATACGTGTTTGCCCTATTCTTTAATTCTCAATTGCAGTTCAAGCAAATCTTTCACACGCAGTTGCCTGCAGCAGCTTAATTATGACTCAGTTCACTCTTCCTCTCATCTGCTTTATAAACTCATTTATCTTGACATTTCTTCAGCTTGATGTAACCTTTTCCTACCACCTCCTAAGGTACTGGGGATTTTAGATTCATTGAAATACATAGAAGTTACAAAATGGAAACAGGCCATTTGGCCCAACCAGCCCACATCAGTGTTTACACTTTATGTGATCGAATAGTTCTAACCACATTTCGCCTGATCCTACATTCTTTTATGCCCTATTCCGTCTTGCACCTAACAGTTTAATCTTTAAATGTTGACATAGATTCTGCTCCAACCACTAACCCTGGAAGTGAATTCCACATTTTCACAACAATCTGTGTAAAGAAGTTTCTCTTGTCCTCTATTATAAATCTGTCACATTTACTCTTGTATTTATGGACTTTCATTCTCACTGAGATCCCTCAAGAGTCAACAACACCTTGTATTTATATGTTGCCTTTAATGTAATGAAATGTCCCAAGGCACTTCACAGGAGGAGAATAAAGCAAAGTTTGACACGGAGACACATAACCCTAGATAAGGGGCGATCATTTAGGACTGAGATGAGAAGAAATTTCTTCATTCAGTGGTTGTGAATCTTTGTAATTCTTTACTCCAGAGGGTTGTGGATGCTCCATCGTTTGATTATGTTCAAGGCTGAAATAGACAGATAATTGGTCTTTCAGGGAATCAAGGGATATGGGGAGTGGGCGGGAAAGTGGAGTTGAAGCAGAAGATCAGCCATGATCGTATTGAATGGAGGAGCAAGCTCAAGAGGCCCACTCCTGCTCCTACATTTTATGTTCTTATGTTTGGAGATATTAGGGCAGATGGCCAAAAGCTTGGTAAAAGAGAGAGGTTTTAGGAGCGTCTTACAGCAGGAAAAAGAGGTAGAGAGGTTTAGGGAGGAAATTCAAGAGTTTAGAACTCACTAAAGTGTAGGGTGAATGCCCATGAATTCTGTGATTTTCCTGATATTAGCTCCAGTATCCCATCCTTTGATTGTCTCTTTTGTTTCTGTATTGTTTCTGCTGCGAGTAAAATTTTTGATGCCTTTTAAGATCATGTATTCTAAACACCAAAAATTCACCTTCCTGTTTGAGAGAAGATAAGTTTTCTTACAAGTAGGATTCAGTGTTAAGTGGATAAATCTCCAGGCCCAGATGAGATGTATCCCAGGCTGTTATGTGAGGCAAGGGAGGAGATAGCAGGGGCTCTGACACAAATTTTCAAATCCTCTCTGGCCACGGGAGAGATACCAGAGGACTGGAGGACAGCGAATGTGGTACCATTATTCAAGAAGGGTATCAGGGATAAACCAGGCCGGATTATAGGCCGGTGAGTTGAACATCAGTTGTTGGAAAACTATTGGGAAAAATTCTGAGGGACAGGATTAATCTCCATTTGGAGAGGCAGCGATTAATCAAGGATAGTCAGCATGGCTTTGTCAGGGGGAGATTGTGTCTAACTAACTTGATTGAATTTTTCGTGGTAGTGTTTAGATGTGTAGATGAGGGTAAAGCAGTTGATGTAGTCTACATGGACTCAGTAAAGCTTCTGATAAGGTCCCGCATGGGAGATTGGTTAAGAAGGTAAGAGCCCATGGGATCCAGGGAAATTTTGCAAATTGGATCCAAAATTGGCTTAGTGGCGGGAAATAGAGGGTAATGGTCAAGGTTATTTTTGCGAGTGGAGGCTTGTGGCCAGTGGTGTACCACAGGGATTGGTGCTGGGTCACTTGCTGTTTGTAGTGTACATGAATGATTTAGATGTGAATACAGGAGGTCTGATCAGTAAGTTCACAGATGATACGAAAATTGGTGGTGTCGTAAATAGTGAGGAGGAAAGCCTTAGATTACAGGACGATATGGATGGGCTGGTAAGATGGGCAGAGCAGTGGCAAATGGAATTTAATCCGGAGAAGTGTGAGGTGATGTATTTTGGGAGGACTAACAAGGCAAGGGAATATACAATGGATGGTAGGATGCTAGGAAGTACAGAGGGTCTGAGGGACCTTGGAATACTTGTCCATAGATCATTGAAGGCAACAGCACAGGTAGATAATGTGATTAGGAAGGCATATGGGATATTTCCCTTTTTTAGCCGAGGCATAGAATATAAGAGCAGGGAGGTTATGCTGGAGCTGTATAAAACGCTAGTTAGGCCACAGCTGGAGTACTGTGTACAGTTCTGGGCACCACACTATAGGAAGGAAGTGATTGCACTGGAGAGGGTGCAGAGGAGATTCACCAGGATGTTGCCTGGGCCGGAGCTTTTCAGCTATGAAGAGAGACTGAAAAAGCTAGGGTTGTTTTCCTTAGAACAGAGAAGGCTGAGGGGAACAAGATTGAGGTATACAAAATTATGAGGGGCATTGACAGGTTAGATAGGAAGAAACTTTTTCCCTTAGCGAAGGGGTCAATAACCAGGGGCACAGATTTAAGGTAAGGGGCAGGAGGTTTAGAGGGGATTTGAGGAAAGAAATGTTCACCCACAGCATGGTTGGAATCTGGAACATACTGCCTAAAGAGATGGTAGAGGCAGGAACCCTCACAACATTTAAGAAGTATTTAGATGAGCACTCGAAACGCCATAGCACACAAGGCTACAGGCCAAGTGTAGGAATATGGGATTAGAATAGTTAGGTGCTTGATGGCTGGCACAGACACGATCGGCTGAAGGGCCTGTTTCTGTGCTGTATAACTCAATGACTCTATGACTGTTGACCTAACACATCTATAAGAAAAAGATAGACTATATGCAGACACAGTGTTACCCATAATCTTGTTTAGATCTGAATCTAAACAAGAGTTAATATAGAAACCGTATTTGATCCATGTGTTGGCTCCAGCTGTTTTTACTACCTAACATGTTTGTTGCTGTTTAATGCACTTTATGTATGAAATATGTTTGCTACTGTTAGTCCTTTGAGACTGTGATCGTGGTTCATTATTCCACATTGTCCTCCTTGATCACTCCACTGTGTTGACTCTGCTATCCTCCTTCAATGCTGCTTTTCCTTTGTCCCACTCCATGGGACTTCCTGACCTGATTCAACACCTACCTTTCTGAACATAAGCAGAGTATCTCCAGTAAAGATTTCTCTTCCCACCCTTTTGTCATCTCTAGAATCCCCTGAGGATCCATCCTTGGTCCTTCCTCTTCCTCATCTACATGCTGGACCTCAGTGACATCAATCACAGAGCCAGTCACGGCTTCTGCATGTAAGTCTATCCAATACCTCTCCTGACCTGTTGACTGCCTCTGTGTTGCCAATTGTTTGTCCAGTTGCTTAGAACAACCTAGGGAAGACTGAGGCCATTGTCCTTACCCCCATCACAAACTTTACTGCCTTGCCACTGATTCTATGCTCTCCTCTTGACACCCTCTCAGACTGAATCAAACTGTTCACATACTCGGTGTCTCACTCAAGACTCATTAGAACTTCAGATCTTATACCCTCTTCTTCACAAAGACTGTTAACCTCTCCTCTGCAACCTTGCTCACCTCCATCCTTCAGCCCTCCCACCACTAAAATCCTTATCAACAAGCCTTTGTACTTCCACACACTATTACATTAGGCATCCCCAATTCATGTTATTTGAGGAGTGAAATTCTATACTGCTGTGCCCATTTTTTGGTCATAAAGGGCCACAATGACGATCAATTTAACAGTGTGCTGAATCTATGTGGGCCATTCAGCCACTAAGAAAAAGGGTCAGGAAATAGAACTGAAGTCTTGCACCTCATTCAGGATCCATTTGTAAAATGCGTTAAATCTGGACAGAACTTGCGCTGCGCAGGGTTTGCCTAGTTTCCTGGATATACAACAGCTTAACCAGTGGAAATAAGAATCCGTGGAATTAAAAACTGGGGGAGATGTAGAACTGTCTGCCAATTTACTGTTACCCATTTTACAAAGTCAATATCAGCCTCGATTGCCCATGGGCCACCTAGCCTGTTGGATCGTGCAGATGCATACTCATCACAACAATGGGGGAATACCAAAGATAATTTTCGCAACTTAATACTGGTTAAACTATGGTAGCACACTGCAAATTGCATGATATATTAACCTATTGCATGGAGCATTGGAGCATGGAAAGTGACATTTTAGAGGATAGAGTGTTCAATGGTCGATATTTGTCTCAAATTCAGGTTTTCACAAAACCCACACATTGGGGGGAATTTTATGTTCTCCCTCATGTTTGGTTTGGAGCTGAGGAGCGCATATAATCAGGTGGGATGGTGATTGGGAAGGTTCCTCCTCCACCCAAATTAAGTCTGGGGTGGGAAAACTGTTCACTGCCAATTGAGACCCTTAAGTGGGCAATTAATGCCCAATTAAGGGCCTCATCCCGCCTGTCACTGGAATTAGCCCAGCAGCAGGTAGTCCTGTTGCCTCACGGGGAGCACGACAAGCAAGACCAGCCTCAAATGCTCTCTGGGGAAGAGAATTCCAAAGATTAGCGACCCATTGAGAGAAGAAATTACTCCTCATCTCCATCTTCAAAGGGACTTTGATTTTATGAATTGTTTTGAGATAGTCCAGTGATAAAATGTTATTTAAATATAAATACTCCTTTAGATTTGTGTGTAGGATAGGAAAATCTTAATGATTCAACTGAGACATTAAGAATCCTTACCTTGGACAGAGAACTTGATGGTGTTCAGGTTGAAAAGGAAGAGCAAGACATCCCAGGGGCGCATGCAGAAATTTCAATGAGTATTGAGAAAAATCTGTCGATCTGCCTCAGTGTCGAAATCTGAAACATACTATAAGAAAATTGAAGATTTCTTCCACAATTGCTTAGGATTATTAAGAGTTCAGACTGGAACCTGCCAGTCTTCTGTGATTTGTTGAAGTGTCATTTCTCAGCACTGCTGGCTGACAGCTGACAGTTACAAAACAGAGCAGGTTTTTACGGATGTTCTTTAGAAATAATTATTATTTAGCAATTCAAAGGTACAGTATGCATCTGTAAAGATAGATGTGTGACATTGTTTTGTGAGTGTTCTTTGAGTAAGCGCATGATGCTTGGCACCAGGAATTGAAACTCACAACATTCATTTAGTTAACGAGCATCTAACAGCAATATTCACATCAACCAAGCACTTTCTACCATCACATTGATTAGATGAACTGAGTTACGTTGATTGCCCAATGTGAAGAGCACGTCTTTCTTGAAATATGTTTTTTATTATTCATTCATGGGATGTGGGCAACACTGATAAGTCCAGCACTTGTTGCCCATCCATAATTTCCCTTGAGAAGGTGGTGGTGAGCTGCCTTCTTGAGCCATTGCAGTCCATCTGGTGTGGGTGCACCCTTGGTGCTGTTAGGAAGGGAGTTCCAGGATTTTGACCCAGCAACAGTGAAGAAACGGCTGATATAGTTCCAAGTCTGGGTGGTGTATGCCTTGGAGGGGAACTTGTAGGCGATGGTGGTCTTATACGTCTGCTGCCCTTGTCCTTCAAGCTGGTACAGGTCACTGGTTTGGAAGATGCTGTCAAAGGAATCTTGGCAAGTTGCTGCAGTGCATCTTGTAGATGGTACACAGTACTGCCACTGTGCGCCAGTAGCGGAGGGTGTGAATGTTTAAGGTGGTGGACAGGGTGCCAATCAAGCAGGCTGCTTTGACCCGGTTGGTGTTGAGCTTCTTGAGTGTTGTTGGAGCTGTACTCATCCAGGCAAGTGGATAATATTGCATCATACACCTCACTTTTGTCTTATAGATGGTGGACAGGCTTTGGGGAGTCAGGAGGTGAGTTTCTCACCGCAGAATTCCCAGCCTCTGACCTGCTCTTGTAGCCACAGTATTTATGTGGCTAATCCATTTAAGTTTCTGGTTAATGGTAGCCCCCAGGATGTTGATGGTGAGGGATTCAGCGATGATAATGCCATTGAACATCAAAGGAAGATGGTTAGATTCTCTCTTATTGGAGATTGTCATTGCTTGGCACTTGAGTAGTGTGAATATTACTTGCCACTTATCAGTCCAAAGCTGAATGTTGTCCAGGTCTTGCTGCATATGGACACGGAATGCTTCAGTATCTGAGGAATTGCAAATGGTGCTGAACATCGTGCAATCATCAGCGAACATCCACACTTCTGACCCTATGATGGAGGGAAGGCCATTGATGAAGCAACTGAAGATGATTGGGCCTAGGACGCTACCCTGAGGAACTCCTGCAGTGATGTCCTGGGTCTGAGGTGATTGACCACCAACAACCACAACCATCTTCCTTTGTGCTAGGTATGATTCCAAGCAGTGGAGAGTTTTCCCCTGATTCCCATTGACATCAATTTTCAATGTGCATTCCCCATAGTAATAAAATAACCAAGTTCAGTTTAATTCAAGCTTTAGGGGCTGTCAGAGAGGGGTAAAAATATGTCAACACTTGGCTATGAATATAAGTAAAATGGGGTTCATTTCTAGAATTTGAAAACAGAGAAGTTATGTTAAACTTGAATCGACCCTTGGTTTGACCACATTGGAGCACAGTGAACAGTTCTGGTTTCCTTACAATGAAAAGGATATAGCATACTGCAGAATGTGCAAACAATGTACGAGAATGATAGCAGAACTGTGGGATTATACATATCAAGAAATATCAAACAGACTGAGGCTCTTTTCTCCAGAAAAGAGAAAGCTGTGGGGTGACCTGAAAGAGGTCTTTAAGATTATGAAAGGGTTTGATAGGATAGACATAGAGAAAATATTTCCATTAGTCGGGTGGCCAAAACTAAGGGCTATGAATATACAGAAATCTTTGCATCCTCATTGGCTACAGGTGAGGTCCCAGAGGACTGGAAAATAGCCCATGTTGTTCCTTTGTTTAAGAAGGGGAGCAAGGATAATCCAGGAAATTACAGGCCGGTGAGCCTTACGTCAGTGGTAGGGAAATTATTAGAGAGGATTATTCGAGACAGGATTTACTCCCATTTGGAAACAAATGGACTTATTAGCGAGAGACAGCATGGTTTTGTGAAGGGGAGGTCTTGTCTCACTAACTTGATCGAGTTTATTGAGGAAGTGACGAAGATGACTGATGAAAGGAAGGCAGTGGATGTTGTCTACATGGACTTCAGTCAAGCCTTTGGCAAGGTCCCTCATGGCAGACTGGTACAAAAGGTGAAGTCACACAGGATCAGAGGTGAGCTGGCAAGATGGATACAGAACTGGCTCGGTCATAGAAGAGAGAGGGTAGCAGTGGAAGGGAGCTTTTCTGAATGGAGGGATGTGACTAGTGGTGTTCCGCAGGGATCAGTGCTGGGACCTTTGCTGTTTGTAGTATATATAAATGATTTGGAGGAAAATGTAGCTGGTCTGATTAGTAAGTTTGCGGACGACACAAAGGTTGGTGGAGTTGCGGATAGTGATGAGGATTGTCAGAGGATATAGATCGGTTGGAGACTTGGGCGGAGAATTGGCAGATGGAGTTTAATCTGGACAAATGTAAGGTAATGCATTTTGGAAGGTCTAATACAGCTGGGATGTACACAGTAAATGGCAGAACCCTTAGGAGTATTGACAGGCAGAGAGATCTTGGCGTACAGGTCCACAGATCACTGAAAGTGGCAATGTAGGTTGATAAGGTAGTCAAGAAGGCATACGGCATGCTTGCCTTCATCGGTCGGGGCATAGAGTATAAAAACTGGCAAGTCATGCTGCAGCTGTACAGAAACTTAGTTAGGCCACACTTGGAATATTGCGTGCAATTCTGGTCGCCACACTTACCAGAAGGACGTGGAGGCTTTGGAGAGGGTACAGAAGAGGTTTACCTGGATGTTACCTGGTCTGGAGGGTATTAGCTATGAGGAGAGGTTGGATAAAGTCGGATTGTTTTCACTGGAACGACTGAGGTGGAGGGGTGACATGACAGAGGTTTACGAAGTTATGAGTGGCATGGACAGAGTGGATAGTCAGAAGCTTTTTCCCAGGGTGGAAGAGTCAGTTACTAGGGGACATAAGTTTAAGGTGCGAGGGGCAAAGTTTAGAGGGGATGTGCGAGGCAAGTTCTTTACACAGAGGGTGGTGAGTGCCTGGAACTTTCTGCCGGGGGAGGTGGTGGAAGCAGGTACGATAGCGACGTTTAAGAGGCATCTTGACAAATACATGAATAGGATGGGAATAGAGGGATACGGTCCCCGGCAGTGCAGAAGGTTTTAGTTTAGACAGTCAGCATGATCGGTGCAGGCTTGGAGGGCCAAATGGCCTGTTCCTGTGCTGTACTGTTCTTTGTTCTTTGATAGCCACGAATAAATCCAGTATTAATTCAGGAGAAACTTCTTGAGCCAGACAAATGTCAAGAAAAGGTCACAGACTTGAAACATTAACTCTGCTTCTCTCACCACAGATGCTGCCAGACATGCTGAGTATTTCCAGCACTTTCTATTAATCAAGTATAATTTAATCACATTAAAAATAAAGCAATGACCTTGGGACAAAAATTCACAATGCTTCAACACACCTGTATTAATAACAAATACAATTCATATTAAAGTTCATTTGAAATCAGTGTCATTGATTTCCTCTGGTCACTAACCAGAGGTCATAGATTTGAAAGGATGACCAAAAGATCTAGGCCTGAATTTTATTCACGCGCCGCGCTTTGCCGCAGCTCGCATTGAACTCAGCGACCTTCCGACACAGAAGTGCTGCCAAGGAGCCCACGTGATATTACGCTCGGGGGCTCATTTAAATGGAGGGGGAGGAGCGCTGGCGCCATTTTTAAAGGGCTTTAAGCCCTTCGACGTCATTTTACATTTTGAAGGTACGGTATTAAGGAATTTTTTATGAACACATAATAAAGATATGGAGGCCCTTCTCCAACCCCACAATGGTCATTTCATTGGCCCTTATTGACAAAACTGACTTCATTCCCTACCTGAACCTTCCCCTCCAACCTGCTAACATTTGACCTCTAACACCTTCCCACCATCCCCACAGACAATTAAAATTGTCTTCCACGCTCCCCCACCCCTCCCGCCCTGAAAATTTTATTCCTCCCCCCTCCCCACCTGGTTCTCGCCTCGGAACTCTGTACCAAGTTTCGATGGCACGCAAAGGATGAATGGCGGCCGTAAAATTGGCGTGGGATGGCCGTTGCTTGCAGATAAGTTTATTTGCATCTCATTTAGGTTCATTTTAACTTGCAGATGAAGGGCCTGCCGCCAGGCACCGAGATTCCCCCCCCACCCACCAGTAATATGCGGCAGGCCCTTCTCGATGTCGCGGGACGAGGCAGGCCTCTCCCTGCAGAATTTATAGGCCCCTGCGGTGCGACCCAGGGCATCGAGGGGGCTGGTAAAATTCAGCCCCTAGAGGGAGATGAGGAGAAACTTTTCATTCAGATAATTTTTGGGATCTGGGATGCTCAACCTGAAAAGGTGGTGGAAGCGGATTCCATAAATAATTTCAGAAGTGAGTTGGACAGGTACTTGAAGATGAGGAACTTACATGATTATTGACAAAAAGGGGGGATGTGGGAGTAAATCGGATTGCTCATTCGACAGGCTGAATGACTTCCTTCAGGTGCTGTAAGCGTCTATCATTCAATGATTCATTTATTCTGGACAGACTGAGCAGCAAGTTCAAATCAATCTGTTGCTTTAATAATAAAACCCGTCTGTCTAATAGTTGATGCAGGTAGTCAGCAGATTGAATTTGGGAACGTTCCAAATGGACAGGAGTCCACATCACAAAAACACTCTTCTCATTCACAATAGGTGCAAAACAAACAACAAAGCACTTGCGTTAATATAAGAATAGTCATCGGTACGTGCAATTGTTCAAAAGAGATGTAAGTGGCCTGTCATGCAATGTGATAGTAATTGTGTTGTTGATATTATATTAATATGATGGGTAGTGGTAGGTGGACTAAATAACACATTACTGGATTTGTTACACCAGAGAAAGACTTGAATAAAAAGGCCTGTATTTTTGTAGTGCCTTTCATGACTTCAGGATGTCTCTACTCACTTTACATTTCAAAGTACTTCATGAACTGTAGTCCCTGTTTTAATGTAGAGTACTGATGTATGTAAAGAACTTTAAGTAAATAAGAATGTACTGATGTTTGACCAAATGGGGAGTTAAGGCCCTGAAAATGGTGTAAAAGAACTTATTGTACCATAACCACCTCTCACTGTTGTCTTCCCTATTTTGCTGTGTTTTCCATGTAAATAGCCCAGGCTGATGCCAGAATAAGGCACAGCTGATTTTAAACCCTGTCTCAATTATCTGCCATTAAATGTGTGCTTTTTTAAATAAAATCTCTTCTTTTCTTCTCCAAACTAGTATTAATATAGGAGTTGGCCTATTTACTATATTCAAACTATGATATTTAAATGAACATTACTTAATAAACTTAACATTACATTACAGTAAGCTTAACATTACTTTAATTGATAAATCAGAACCAGTAGTTTGAATTATTTTTTTCTCAGTAAGATGTGCACCATCACAACATAATCCTGTCACTTGGTTTCCATTCACAGAAAGAATCAACCCAGGTTGCACTTCCTCTACAAATGGAGGAGCAAATCTCACTGAGACAGGATGGACCCTGATTCTGTAATAATATTATAATTCCTTAGCATCAGTGTGACATTGGAGTGCTAATACATCTTCAATTCTTTGTGTGTCAATTCAAAAATATGCCCAAAGCGGCACCCATTGCCAATGTTGAAAAATGCCCAAGTTTCCTCCCAATCTCCTTGGAATACATCCGGACTCAAGATGGGCACAAATTGTCATAAATTAGTGTAAACAATCAAAATTCAAGGAAATGCTGAACCCAGACCTGTATATTATGTCTTTGGGACTTAAAATGTAAATTAATGGTCAGGAAAACATCCAACACCCAAATTTCCAATGTGCGCTTCTGGAGTGATAGGTTCCCTGTTGGGAGCACAAATCAGAACATTTCGCCTCCATCCTTGGAATACTCCAAGTGTTCCAAGCGTGAAGCTCATAAACAAGTGAACATGTCATATACCGATGTCATTTCAATTCTGAGACAAGTAAGTGCCTTGAATCATCTTCCCCTATGTGTATCTGTGTGTACACAAATAGAATTGAGGCTGGGAGGCATCTTTAATCTGTTTTCAGCAAGATTTTGTTCATTTTTGCCAATGGTAAATGTCACGGTAAGCAGTGATACATTGAAATCTCACAGATTCAAATCATTATTTGGATGGAGTTGAATTGCTATTTTACTCGTTCATTGGAACTTCAATGATGCAACTCAAATTCTAATCAGATCAGAAAAGGGTTCCGATGGGTTTAGCTTGGAGATAACTATACCTTGGACTGAGTTTATAATAGTTATAGCCACTGATGTAGGTAGCCAATATACTCTGAAGAATATATATATATATATTTGTATGTGCGTGCATGTGTCTACACACAAAAATAGAGTAGTTTCACGTGAGAAGACAAGGCCCAAGTATAGCGTTCAGGTGAAGCGAGCTTTGAGAGTATTGGATAACAATATCAGGATACTCAGATGTAATTCAGTCTCTAAATTAAAGTCCTTACTTTTAAATAATATTTTGATTTTACCTCATTACTCATTATTAAATAGTAAAGTTTGAGACAGTTTGATGAGCAGAGTGGAAGAACTGGTTGGCACAATTTCTTTGTAGTATAGGCGGAGGAGCTTGGAGATTGAAAACTGATGCCACAGCACTGCTGCTAGTAGCAGGGTATAATTACACCATGACAAATTTGCAAATTTGCACAGCAAGGTCCCATTGTAAATGTGGACGTGGGAATTTATCATGGGAAATGGTGAAGGTAAGATATGGTCCTTCTTTATTCAATCAATCTGTTACTTACCAAAGATTTTATGGATCAAAGACCTTCCTTAGTTAACCATGCTGTAGAAAGGACAACATTAATGTGCTATTTGCAGGCATTCTGATATAATCTAGTGTCCTATTTTCAATAGAAAGGTATCACAAGTTATATACCAGGTCTTTGCTATTTTGGTTATTTTAATATTTCAAAGCCAAAATATTTAGACCCAAACAAACACTATTGTCATGACAAGACATGTGACATGAAAACTACCTACCCAAAATGGCAGATACAAAATTGACTTAGAAGTATTGGACAAGGTAAAAGGCTTTAGTGTTATTCAAACTTGCTTAAACCAGTGATTTCTAAGGCTATTTTGAGGTCAATTTTCAGATTGATGATAAAAGCTTTAAACTTTCGATGAGGTAATTTAATTTTCCATGTCCTAGATTCAAGTTTTTAAAAATTAACCAAACTCTATCTGAGAAATTACCTGCAAAACCAAGGCAATGGATTAATCTTTCTAACCTCAGGATATAGCACAATTGATGCACTCTGAGGATAAAAACACTAATAAAAAGGATTTGAAGCAAGATGAAGAAAACTGTTGCCTAGCATGAATGACTGTGGGTCAATTCCTGACATCACTTTCATTGCTTATACTGCTCACTTTTAGGAACAAACACATACATCAGCCTGGGCTGGATTTTACACTACCTGCAGCACCTCGAGCCTGCACCACCATTCAATAAGATCATGGCTGATCTGATCTTGGCCTCAACTCCACTTTCCTGCCTGTTCCCTAGAACCCTTTACTCCCCTATCATTCAAGCATATCCTTCATTATTTTATGTTACTTTTCACAGCGTGTGAATTCTGCAAGTTATGAGTGAATTAGAAGATAGAGTATTTTTTCAATACCCAGGAGATCAATGAAATGTAATAAAAACAGATTAATGCATGGTGAAAGCTTGCATTCCAAAACGATTGTTGGTGATTATAATGGATATTTCACTATTTTTTATGTTGGAATAAAAGACCTTGAGCTGATTAAAGCACTCAGTTTAAGTCAGTGCATGATGGTGCTCTTGGTTCTCTATCCCTTTCAACTGTGCATTCCAACAATCATTGTAGGTACATGGTTGAGCTCAGCTGAGTTGAGCAGAAATTTCCAATTGTTTGTGAAGATATTTAGGTTAAAGCATTGATTCTACATTCACAAATAGTAAGAAGATAAAAATAACATTCTAGATGAAAATCAAATTCCTTTCCTGCCAAGAAGGAGAAAAAAAAGATCAGAACTAAACTATTCATCAAAGATTATTTAAAATGGCAGATCCATAGCCAAGTGTTAACGACTGTGGTGGTTGACACAGTGGGTTCTAAATTGGAATAGGGTGCCGTGTGCTGTATTAAGATTTATTTTGCCTAATCCAGCGCAAGATCTGCTTATTATGGTCTCAATGATCTCATGATACTACAAGTAAACGGTTAGGTTGTTGACGAGAAATGTGATTGATAATACTTCAGCATTGAGCCTTTGGTACAGTAAAAGCTTATGTCAAATTCTGAAGGGCCTTGACAGGGTTGATACTGAGAAGATATTTCCCCTAGCTGGGGAATCTAGAACATGGGGGTCACAGTCTCAGGATAAGGACTCAGCCATTTAGGACTGAGATGAGAAATTTCTTCACTCAAAGCATTGTGAATCATTGGAATTGTGCCATCCTGTCCAGAGACCAATTGAGGCCTTAAGTGGCCAATTAAGGGACACCTAAGAGACTTTTCCCGCTGTCACTGATCACCCCACAGGGGTGGGGGTGGCCCCCCCTGATCAGGCACTCGCAGAGGGGCCACCCAGCGGCAAGGGCCACCCCTTCAGAAACACCCTCCTCTGCCTTCACCAACTGCCCCCCCCCCCATCCCCACCCCTTGTCAGGGTCTACCTGATCGGTTCTGGCAATCCCTGACTCCACTTACTTTGTGGGGATGTTCAGGTCCATTTTTGATATTGCAGTCCCAACGGTGGCCATCACTCCCAGTGGCACTGCTGAGACTGAAGAGATGCCGGCCCTCCGATTTTACAGGGACGGGACCCCCGGTGCCAGGCAGTTAATTGCCTGAGCGCTGAAAAATGTGCCCGGGGGGTCTCCCAAACAGCCAAGGTGGGGTTGCCCCCCAGCTCGATGTTGGAACCCCAGCTGTGCCAACGAAAGTCAGTCCATTATGTGCACTACTAACATATGAAAATGTCACATTTATTTTAATAGGTTCACACCTATTAAATTCGTGGGCAAAGTAATGTGTTACAAATATATTAAGCATTTAGATGCTAATTTTGCAGGCATTATTTCCGGGCTAAAATCTCTAGATTGAGGAAGTCAGACTAAAAAGTGCATCTCTAATCATATTTATAGTTTTAATCTCTATTTGTCAGTTTGGTGGAAAAAATATGATGAATCACCAAATGATAGCATTGATTTAAAATGTTATAAAATATAAGAACGTAAAATGTAGTGGCTAGAGTAGGTAATTTGGCCCTTCGAGCCTGCTCCACCATTCAACATGATCATGGCTGATCTTCTACTTCAACTCCACTTTCCCACCCGATCCCCAGAACCCTTAATTCCATTAGTACGCAAAAATCTACTGACCTCTGTCTTGAATATACTCAATAATTGAGCATCCACAGCTCTCTGGGGTAGACAAGCCCAAAAATTCAAAATCCTTTGAGTGAAGAAATTTCTCATCTCAGTCCGAAATGGCCGAGCCCTTATCCTCATCCTTGGAAAGAAAGGGGATGTTGTGTGATCACCTTTAAGAGTGATGTACTTTTAAGATCTTTGTATGCTAATGAGCTAAGTACCAGGATATATCCATGTGACTCAAAGCCAGAGTCACTCTGCAACTGTAACACCGAGAGTAAGATTCTGTAAATAGTTTGCTCTGCACTGGATATAATAGTTTAGCTGTTAATAAACCTGTTTGAGATCTTCAACCAACTGAACCCCACACATCTCATTTATGTTGCATCAAACAACATAAAGAACTCATTACATGGTGGCAACTGTGGTGAGAAGACAAAATCTAAGTGAAGACCACGGGTAACACAGCTTTGAAAATGACCTCCCTACAGCCAAAAGAGAGAAAGTTGCACAGAAATACTGGCTCAAACAGTAGACAGGAAAAAAAAACTGGAGAAGACAGAGCACAAAATGACAGGCTGCAAGTAAATCGGGTGAGTCTATCCCTTGCCGACAGTCAAGGGATACTGCTTTAAAAAAACAAGTTTTGAAGTGCTTAGACTTGTTTTGTAAAGGGTCCATTAAAAAAAGGGGGAAGACCTGACTCCTTTCCCATGGTGATCGAAATCAGTACCATTACAGGAGGCGTCTGTTAGAAAAAGCACGGGAAAGTCCCGATCACTGCAGAATCCTCATCCATGCAGCCAAAGCCAAAGAAAAATGCATTAAATCACTTGAGTATGAATAAGAGCTTTCATTCATGCAGCCACAGCTCTAAAAATACCATTAACCCATTCAAGCATGAATAACATAAACAAACTCAAAAAAACAATTGATCTGCCTATTGAACAGCTGTGTAAAGAGACCAGCTTAAGTGCAGCAAGCAAGATAAACACAGAACATGACCAAACACCTGCTCCTTTCAATCTAAGCAACTAGTCTAAACAACAGAGAATTTCTTAAAGGGGAAACAGTGCAGAGTCATAGAACAAGCCATAAAACAAGTTTTAAGCACAAGAACAGGAGGAAGATGGATACCAAATTTCTCAGCATGAACTGGAAAGCCATTGGTATCCTATCTAAGTTCAAGCTTTTCAAACAAAGAATGTAATTATGCTTCACCGACCAAGTGATTACAGAACCAGAGAAGCAGGCTGTAAAAATAATAACAGCAGTTGGAAATGAGGGGTTACACAGAATCAATACCTCTGCCTTATCTGAAGAAAACCAGAGAGATCAACTCTGATTACGAGTGAATTTTAGAATTCACCGGCTGGAATTGTTGTCCTATAGGCAACAGCCACAGGAATCAATAGACCAATTCATCAGTAGATGCTGTAGTAAGGGCAAAGAATATGATTTCTCTGAAACTGAACTGTCAGAGTGTCGAATGGAGTAGCTACAATGACTTGATATTTCCTGCAATCTTCAAGCAGCACGTCAATGCTTTGACCTTTCTTTTTCCTCATTGTAGCTGGACAACAGCACCTGCAAGCACTAGGTACAGCCAACAATATCTGCATGATAATCAGATCAAAAAGAGCAAGCAAGCTGTGTGGTGCCCACTCACCATGAAGTTGTCCTGCATTTCAAGACCTCTGCAAGATGTGTGGTGCAAAAGGACAATAGGCCCACCTATGCAAGAAATCTGGCTCCAAAGATGCAGCCAGAAGTCACAGTAGGACACAAGCAAACAGAAGCCAGATGCAACAACAGGGCAACAGCAGCAATGAGAGCTCCAGAGGCCTGTGCAAATGTAAGCCTATACATTAAGTCCACAGTGAAACAGACCTGAGACAAGACTCAGAAAGAAGCGATTCTTGATCAAAAGAGAAGCAGGCGTTCTACATTGTGAATCTGATGCATCATGTTGATGAAGTCAAACAATGGAAACTTTGACCATAATTAACATCACAAGTATTAACATCAAAGAAAGCTGGCAAACATACACTCAGGGCTAAGACTGACATTGGAGCTAGTGAAAATATCCTACCTGTCCGGAAGGATATATCCCGGAGTCATTGGAAATCATTTATACAAAAGACAATTGCAAAGTTATCCACATACAATGGGTCACCCATCCCTTGCAGTGGCACACTACCAATGCAATGCAGATATGGGCAAGTCAGCATGGAAACCATAAGTTTTCTATCTGTTAGACATGAGTGGACCAGCAGTGGCAGGTCTACCAGAATGTCACGACCTCAACATCATGACCATCCATGAGGTCACCAAGTTATCCATTACAGCAGAAGAGACCAAGGGTATCTGCATTGAGTCAGCCCATGAACTACAACAAATGTACCCAGACAGATTTGACACCATAGGAGATTTCAAAGGAAATGCCATACTGCGTCTCAGAGATGATGCAATTCTGTCAAATGACCATCCAAGAAAGTTCAGCGTGCACATACAAGAAAAGCTTAAGCACGTGTTAGATGACATAGAATGCAATGGTATCATCTGTCATCATCTCACAGACTGGTGCAGCTCAATTACGTGTGCACTGAAGAAGGATGGAACAATTGGTATGTCTAGATCCGAGATGGCTAAACCTCTCCCTAAAGAGATGCCCCCACAAGATTCTGACATTAGGGAAATTGAATCCCAAGTTCACAGGAGCCAAATACTTCTCCAAGTTGGATGCTAAACATGGATATTGGTCAAAGAACAAAGAACAGTACAGCACAGGAACAGGCCATTCGGCCCTCCAAGCCTGCGCCAATCTTGATGCCTGTCTAAACTAAAACCTTCTGCACTTCGGGGGCCCATATCCCTCTATTCCCTTCCTATTCATGTATTTGTCGAGATGCCTTTTAAACGTCGCTATTGTACCTGCTTCCACCACCTCCCCCGGCAGCAAGTTCCAGGCACTCACCACCCTCTGTGCAAAGAACTTGCCTCGCACATCCTCTCTAAACTTTGCCCCTCGCACCTTAAACCTATGTCCCCTAGTAACTGACTCATCCACCCTGGGAAAAAGCTTCTGAATACCCACTCTGTCCATGCCACTCATAACTTTGTGAACCTCTATCATGTCGCCCCTCCACCTCCGTCGTTCCAGTGAAAACAATCCGAGTTTATCCAGCCTCTCCTCATAGCTAATACCCTCCAGACCAGGCAACATCCTGGTAAACCTCTTCTGTAACCTCTCCAAAGCCTCCACGTCCTGCTGGTAGTGTGGCGACCAGAATTGCATGCAATATTCCAAGTGTGGCCTAACTAAGGTTCTGTACAGCTGCAGCATGACTTGCCAATTTTTATACTCTATGCCCCGACCGATGAAGGCAAGCATGCCGTATGCCTTCTTGACTACCTTATCAACCTGCATTGCCACTTTCAATGACCTGTGGACCTGTACGCCCAGATCTCTCTGCCTGTCAATACTCCTAAGGGGTCTGCCATTTACTGTATACTTCCCACCTGTATTAGATCTTCCAAAATGCATTACCTCACATTTGTCAGGATTAAACTCCATCTGCCATTTCTCCGCCCAAGTCTCCAACCGATCTATATCCTGCTGTATCCTCTGACAATCCTCATCATTATCCGCAACTCCACTAACCTTTGTGTCATCTGCAAACTTACTAATCAGACCAGCTACATTTTCCTCCAAATCATTTATATATACTACAAACAGCAAAGGCCCCAGCACTGATCCCTGTGGAACACCACTAGTCACATCCCTCCATTCAGAAAAGCACCCTTCCATTGCTACCCTCTCTCTTCTATGACCGAGCCAGTTCTGTATCAATCTTGCCAGCTCACCTCTGATCCCGTGTGACTTCACCTTTTGTACCAGTCTGCCGTGAGAGACCTTGTCAAAGGCTTTACTAAAGTCCATATAGACAACATCCACTGCCCTTCCTTCATCAATCATCTTCATCACTTCCTCAAAAACTCAATCAAGTTAGTGAGACACGACCTCCCCTTTATAAAACCATGCTGCCTCTCGCTAATAAGTTCATTTGTTTCCAAATGGGAGTAAATCCTTTCCCAAAGCATCCTCTCTAATAATTTCCCTACCACTGATGTAAGGCTCACCGGCCTATAATTTCCTGGATTATTCTTGCTATCCTTCTTAAACAAAGGAACAACATTGGTTATTCTCCAGTCCCCTGGGACCTCACCTGTAGTCAATGAGGATGCAAAGATTTCTGTCAAGGCCCCAGCAATTTCTTTCCTTGTCCGCACAACTAGCTAAGGAATCTCAAGAAGTCACAATCTTCAGGATACCATTTGGAAGATATTGCTTCCAGAGACTACCCTTTGGCTTATCCGTCAGTCAAGATCTGTTTCAGTAGCATATGGACAGAATTATAGAAAATGAGCCTGGATGTATATGCACTGCCAATGGTAGTGCGATAATGAGCAAAACCAAGGAAGAATATGAGCGAAATCTTCTTTCACTGATGGCAGTAGCTCATCGCGAAGGGCTCGTTTTTAACGGCAAGAAGTGCCAGGTGAATGTAAGTCATTTCTTTGGCTCTATCTATTCCGGTTGCAGAATCCAACCGAGCCCAGGAAAAGTCAAAGATGTAAGGGAGATGCCTACCGCACAAGACAAGGAAGATCTACAGAGATGTCTTGGATTTTTCAACTTCTTGGCACCATACATTCAAATTTTTTTGACAAAGCATCATTGCTGAGAGAGTTTTTAAAGAAAGACGTACCATTTGTATGGCAGGAGGACCATCAGCATATGTTTGAATCTCTCAAACAAGCATTGTCAGGAGAAACCTGTACCCTGCAGTACTATGATCCAAGGAAGAAAACAATCCTGGAAGTTGCACCTCACAGAAAGGGCTAGGAGCCACCAGCCATAACAGTGCAAAGAGCCTTTACACCCTCACAAGATTCCATCAGTACCTTGGTCCAAAATCATCATTGACATTTTTTCATTAATGGAGATGACTTCATCTTAGTCACTGATTATTTTTCCAAATTTCCAGTTGTCAGACACTTTAAGCACAGCCATTACAGACACATACGAGCATACAAATGAGAAGCAGGAGTAGGCTATTCGGCCCTTTGAGCCTGCTCCGCCATTCAATAAGTTCATGGCTGAACTGATTACTCCACATTTCCACCTAACCCCGATAACCTTTCACCCCCTTGCTTATCAAGAATCTATCTACCTCTGCTTCAAAAATATTCAAAGACTCTGCTTCCACCATCTTTTGAGTAAGAGAGTTCCAAAGACTGACGACCCTCTGAGAGGAAAAAATTCTCCTCATCTCTGTCTTAAATGGGCGACCCCTTATTTTTAAACAGTGACCCCTAGTTCTAGACTCTCCCACAAGGGGAAACATCCTTTCCACATTCACCCTGTCAAGACCCCTCAGGATTTTATATGTTTCAATCAAGTCGCCTCTTACTCGTCTAAATTCCAGCAGAAACAAGTCTAGTCTGTCCAATCTTTCCTTATAAGACAACCTGCCCATTCCAGGTATTAGTTTAGTAAACCTTCTCTGTATTGCCTCCAACACATTTACATCCTACACATTGAGTTCCATATTCAGTCTATTCGGTGCATCTGAAGAAATCATTTCTGACAATGGGCCCCAATATACAGGCAAACCTTTCAGGGATATGTGCGCCAAATGGGGTGTAAACAATATGATGTCCTCATCATGTTACCCTAGATCTAATGGTCTTGCTGAGCGAATAGTTCGCACAGTTAAATCACTTATCCTGAAGTATAGAAGAACAAAACAACATTTTTGTGTTGCCATGCTCCACCTCAGAGCTACACCTATGGATATGGGCTTCCCGTCACCAGCAGAGATCATGTTTGGCAGACAAGTAAGAATGACTCTGCCAAACCATCATCTGTCCAAATTCTCAGAGATACAGGAGACACTGTTCGAAAAGCAAGGGAGAATGAAGATGGTACATGACTGACATGCAGGGACGGAACTACCTCAACTACACGTAGGACAAAAGGTCACAATGAGAACATGTTTACCAGCAGTGGTATCCAGATTTTGCAGTGAGCCTAGGTCCTACGAGATTACAACATCTAGCAGAGTGGTGTTGAGATGGAACCGAAGCCAACTAAGGGAAGTGTACAAAACTGCAGTGAACTCGAAAGAACACACTTCAACGATGAGGATGTGACAGAACAACAGATACCACATTGAAAACATACCTGTAAACCCAAAACAACCAAGGATAAAATCCACAGCTCCAGAAGGTTATACCATAACCAGATCTGGAAGAGTTGTCAAACCACCGAAACGATATATGGACTCTTAAGGTTCTATACTTGTAAATTTCATAATCTCTATACCTGTGTAAATAACTTTGATATCTAATTTTATGTTTTTTTTTAATTGTAGCATACAAGACTTATCTTTGAAAAGAAAGGGGATGTTGTGTGACTGCCTTTAACAGTGATGTGCCTTTAAGATCTTAGTATGCTCATGAGCTATGTACCAGGATGTAGTCATGTGACTCAAAGCCAGCGTTACTCTGCAACTGTAACACCTAGAGTAAGGTTCTGTAAATAGTTTGCTCTGTACTGGATGTAATAGTTTAGCTGTTTGAAATCATCAACCAACTGGACTCCATGCATCTCATTTATGTTGCATCAGACAACAGAAAGGACTTATTACATTTCAGGTGTCAATTGGCCTCTGGACAGGATGGCTGTTCTCAACCTTTCCCACCACTGTTAACATTCCCTGGCATCAGGAAGGTGACGGGCACTCTACCACCCACCTTCCCTCACCATTTTATGTCACCTCCCCCTGCCTCCCAGCCCATCCCTAGAGGGCTAGTAAAATTCAACCCTACATGTTCTCAACTTGTTGTAATTCACAATAGTTACTTGCTTGGAATTAAAGGGTAGAAGGCTGTTTTACCATGTTCTGTTTTGAATAACAAAGAGGATCGATAAATAAAGGACCTATTATATTGAAATGCTGAGCTAAATGGAAGGTGCAGAAACTATCAGGAGGACTATAATGTTTAACTTTGTCAGGGATGTAAATGCTGCTCGTTATATTGCCCACCTGCCAACTTCAGTGGAAAGTAATATTCAGCGAGTTGTTTAAACTGGTGGCTGATCCAATACCACTAACTTTATGCCCCCCATCTGATGTTGTCCATCAGAACATTGGGCAGTATTTTTAAATGTGTGTAAAGCTAGAAGTAATTTCTTGAGTCTGGTTTTTGAGCCTTCGATAGGGTAGCATGGTTAGATGACATGATTTTAATTGTTCCACCATTGGTGGAGCTGCCTGAGCCCTAAACTCTGGAATTCCCTCCTTAAACCTCTCCATCTCTTGACCTCACTCTTTCCTCCTTTAAGATGCTCCTTAAATCCTACCTCTTTGACCAGGCTTTTAGTCGTCTGCCATAATAATGCCTTATGTGACTCTGTGTCAAATTTTGTTTTATATTGCTCCTGTAAAGCGTCTTAGGATGTGGAAAATATTTCCCAGCTATCTCTGTGTGACGTAACTAGTTTTGTGGCAGTTTTATACCGAGCATACATACCCATTGGGAACTGAATTTTGCTGAATTTTTCATCTAAGTCCAAAATAGATAACAACTGATGAAACTTAAATCCTCTTAGCTCGGGATAAATTTGATCCCGGATCTCAGATCCCAGAAGTGAACAATTGCTATCTAACCCTGTGCTCTACACAGTCCTCAGAAAAATCTGATATATTTGTGTATGCTACAGTCAGGTGAAGAGGGGTCAAAGGGCTTCCCTCTTTTCCCTCTCTTTGTTTTACCACAACAGGTTTATTTCTTTTTTAAAGTGGATATTCTTGCCAATTCAATGTGTGTTTAACTATTTGTGTGCTATCATGAAAAGGACCAATTGGACAGGTTTTCTTGAGTTTAACAAAGAAAGAGGTTAGCTTTATTGTACTTAAAGGGCGGCACAGTGGCGCCGTGGTTAGCACCGCAGCCTCACAGCTCCAGCGACCCGGGTTCAATTCTGGGTACTGCCTGTGTGGAGTTTGCAAGTTCTCCCTGTGTCTGCGTGGGTTTCCTCCGGGTGCTCTGGTTTCCTCCCACAGCCAAAAGACTTGCAAGTTGATAGGTAAATTGGCCATTATAAATTGCCCCTAGTATAGGTAGGTGGCAGGAAAATATAGGGACAGGTGAGGATGTGGTAGGGATATGGGATTAGTGTAGGATTAGTGTAAATGGGTGGTTAATGGTCGGCACAGACTCGGTGGGCCGAAGGGCCTGTTTCAGTGCTGTATCTCTAAATCTAAAAAAACTGATCAATGTAAAACAATAAACTACACTTCAACTTTCTGTCTCACATACACACAGAGGTTACATAGTGGAGAAGGATAGATTGGTCGAATTAGAGTCCGGAGTAATAAAAAGGGGTATATCATCTGTGGAGGTTGGTGACTTGGCTGGCGTCAGGCTGAATTTGGTGGTCCTAAGGCTTCTGGTTTAAAGATGTAGATTTGGTTGTTCTCCTGGAGACAGCAATGCAGATGATTTCCTTCCAGGGGTCTCTGTCTGCAGCAGTGATATGTCTAGGTGGTTATGGCCAATAGGCAGGGTTCGAAGCTTGCAAGGTGTGTTGGAGAGAGAGGGGGAAGGGACCCCACTTGGGTCTTCTCTTGGTGTCTAGCTGCTTGTCTTGTTGCTGCTGAGAAAACACCAGCTTAAGCACACAGATGGTGGGCCTATTACATGGCCATCATGCAGTACTTCAACATGCTAGTTACCAGTGTATATTCCCTTTTGCAACTTAATCAGTCCATGGCTAGGAATTCCCTTCTCACAACTAGGGTCCCATTGTTCAAGTGATTAGGTTTGAGTGGTTTATCTGCACTAGTTTAATGTCCACATGATGGCCTTAATGTCTTGCGAATGGGAGCAGGATAGATAGTTCATTTGAATTCCCCAGGACATTGTTCTCGAGGGGACTGGGCAGACACGTCGTCTCCACCTTGATGCAAAAGAATATGGAGTATAGTGATGAAAATTGGGGTGGCCATCTTAACTGCTAGCAGAGTCACCTTTTATCTCTTTCTCTTCCTTTATAAATTTAATTCAGGTTCCCAGCCAGTGAATTAAAAAAA
This sequence comes from Heterodontus francisci, assembly GCF_036365525.1. Taxonomy (NCBI): domain Eukaryota; kingdom Metazoa; phylum Chordata; class Chondrichthyes; order Heterodontiformes; family Heterodontidae; genus Heterodontus; species Heterodontus francisci. The sequence goes on along the minus strand of NC_090372.1, from coordinate 2,368,489 downwards.
TTATAATTCGACATAGCACATTTTCGTGACCGTGTATGATGATGTAATTCCCATATAAATAAATGATTGTTTCATGGAAACATCATCACATTGTTTATATGTAAACTTTTTTTATGATGGCTGGTGAATTGGTTTATTTTTAAATAAAAGTGCTAAAGATTTATTCCATTGCCACAGATTTGTCAGTTGTGCAGAAGCAAAATTGGTGCAATTTACCAGACTGGCTACAGATTTGTACAAAAATCCCATTCACGAGGTAGAATGGTGATTGGCCCAGTTTCCATTGTTTGTTATTCATCAGGAATCAAATACCACAGCCAGTTTCTGCTGTGAACACTGCTTTGGAAAATTATTGATTGCACTATATAGGCACCCAGCAATGAAAGTTGTGACAATCTACATCCTGCCCTGCAGGTACTCTCTGGAGGAGACCAGTGCTTGGTATGAATTGTCTAATCTTGGCCTAACAAGATGCCAGTTTGCTCGGAGCTCCTGTACAAGCTTCGTCTTGTTCAGAAGTAGGAGCTAATGATTTGTGTGTGATATCAAATCTCCTCAAGACAATATCCGTGACCAAATTTCATGCATAGACATTTGGCCCAAAGTTGGAAACATTTTCAAAACAGTTTGGTGATTTAAAGCAATGACAACTTGTACCAGTTCTTCAATGATGCTAAAGCAATTTGATACTGCTCCTGCGCAGCACCATGGGATGTTTTACGAATTTAAGGAGCTATATAATTGCAAGTAGTTGTTGCAAATTAGTTGCTGCCAAGTTCTGGAATGCAGAGTCACAGAGAGGATCATCTTAAATTTTACCTTGGGCCTCATCACAATGAGTCAGGAAAGTTGGTTCCAATTAGACACCTCAAACACAGCTGGCCTTTCGGGGGCTAACCAGTGTCAGCGAGCCCCAAGGCCCAAAGGTTAATCCGGGGTGTGGGTGATGAATGATTGGGAGGAAGGGGTGAGAACTATTTGGGGGTTGGGGACGGTAATCAAGAGGGGAATAAGGGCTATTGGGGGGTGAGGGTGATCAGTGGAGGGGGAGTCATGATCAGAGAAGTCGGGCGTGGGTGCGATCAGGAGGTGAGGGGGATCGGTATGCTGGGGGGTGGGGAAACGATATCTCCTTCTGTGGCTCGGTGTCAGATTTTGTTTGATAACTTCTGTGAAGTGCCTTGGGATGTTCTTTAACATTAAAGGAGCTATATACGTATACAAATTGTTGTATCTATTTCCAATTTCTGATTAATGCATCATAACACCGCCTTTGTTCAGCGGAGAGTTTCATCTGTTGACTTTTTTTAAATTAAAATAAAACCCCCCAATTTGTATATATGGGATGTAATGACATTTTCCTTAATATTTGCATCTTGCTATGCAAGTTGAATTGAATCTCACCGTTTGATTTAATTGTAACATTCTCTCTACAGGATTTTTAAAGCACATTTTCTTCAGTAAAAGTCACTGAGAATAATTCAAGCCTTAACAGTCTAAAGTGGACATTGTGGAATGTTTTTACTAAATCACAACACTGACACCTTAATGCAAAGTTTGACAACCTTAATAACCAGAAGAACCTTTTTCTTAAAATTTAGTCAAAAACCACAATATCTTAAAAGTTGCAATGCTGTTATTCAAATGCTAATAATAATGAAAAGCAAAACAGAGACACATTTTAACAATGTTTTATAGATTTTCACAAAACAGTTGCTCATTGAATGATACTTTCTCACAAGTACAATGTTCATAAAAAATGAAGTAAACCATTTAATTACTGTAAAAAAGGGTTTGATTGATCAAGGTTGGAAGCCGCACGAGTCCTTAATGAGCCGTAGGTTGCAGACCCCTACCTTAATAGATTAAACATAAAAACAAATCCAAAACATGCATGGTGTTCTCTTTACTCAACCTGTGTCTCAGTGAATTTGCTACAATCAAGTTCTTAATGATGTTTCTGGCGATTGTGCTCCAGGACTCAGCCTTACAATCTGTTTTCGGGTGTCAGATAATGGTAAGCACATGAATGCTTTTTAAATGCCTCAGGTATATGAGTCAGTGGAAGGAATTTGCTTTTCTGATTATAATGATTAGCTATTATTTCTGCTTATTTTCTCAATAGGTCTAACATGTTAAGTCACAGGAAGATTTGATGAGACCTACAGAACATCAACATCCTGGTTAATGGATATTTTTTCCATCATGTGAATAACTGCTGACATTTCCCCAGTGGGTAATCAAACCATGGAATTACCAAGATCTCTTCGGGTTGCCTTCTGATATTGGATTTATTGGTGCCAGATTTACACTTAGAAAAACATCTGACAACAGCAAAGGAATTTGGATCAAACTAGACTTGGTCTCACAATGAAAATTCCGCCCACTCTTTCCCTGTGTCCCGTGCTGCTCTGCCTTGGTTCTGTTTGCTTCACAACATCTGTCCAGAACTCAATAAAGGAGGCAAGAAATCAAAGCAAGCACCTAGAGGGAGAGAAGCAAGTGCATCATCGTCCCAAGCGTGGTTGGGTCTGGAACCAATTCTTTGTTTTAGAAGAACACATAGGACCAGAAGCTCAGTACGTGGGCAAGGTAAAGGATTCAGCTCTTAGATTAAAAACAATTGCTTCCCTATATTTTTTACTTTGAAATCACATCATAGTGAGAATTCAAATATCGTTAATAAATTCTCGGGTGTCCCATTTTGAAGAATACCCATCCCACATTTTTTCTCTTAACCTCATTCCATAAACAAAAGACCAAGCCCTGTGCCCAATCCTACCTGCCACATAGATGTTCAATCACAGACTCCTAAAGCTTTAATAAAACAGGGTTTATGGAAAAGCACTGGCATACACCTATGCGCCTGAGTGCAATTGCTCCAAATTCGTGTGACATCTGAAGCTATTTTGACAGAACAAATAAGGAGAACCTATTTCCACTTGCAGGAGGGTCAGTAACCAAAGGACATGGATTTAAGACAATTGGCAAAAGAACCTGAGGGGAGATGAGGAGAATGTTTTTTATGCAGTGAGTTGTTGTGATCTGGAATGTACTGCCTGAAAGGGCAGTGGAAGCAGATTCAATAGTAACTTTCAAAATTGGAATTGGATAAATAATTGAAAAGGAAAATTTGAAAGGCTACAGGGAAAGAGCAGAGCAAATGGAACTAATTCAATAGCTCTTTCACATAGCCCGATGGGCTGAATGGCCTCCTGCACTGGGTGATTCTATAATCACTTCTTGCTCCAATGGGTTCACCTGTGCAATGTTGTTACATTATTCTATACCTGCTCCAAAGCAATTTCTATGTGGTTGCTCTAAATTCAATGATCATCCTGCTTTTTTGGCTTCATGTTCAAATTTTCTCATGCCAAGTTATAGACATAAACTTCTTTGCACAAGAACTTTAATTTGTTTTACAGTAAAATATTGTACTTGAGAGAGGAAGCAACTGATATTTTACATTGGTGATTGTAGTTTTAGGCCAGATGTCAACTGAGTTTTGTTTATTGGACCTGTTGAATGTATAATTTCTCAGCACTGGTTAATTGGGCAGGAATAGTGATCCAGTGCTGCAGTTGGGCAAACTGGGTTAACATTCATCATGGTAACAATTTCTATATTCACCAGTGAATAAGCAGTTATCAACAGAGTAACTACACTCAGTAATATAACAAAATGATATGTTGGTGTGATGGTAAATATTTAAGAGAATAATGGATTTCATGTACTTGAATGACAGGACTGTACCATGAACCAGTTGAGGTTGCTCGGATAATCTTTCGTGTCGTATAAATTCACCTGCAGGTATTGGTTATAATTTAGAAAATGAAGAAAGTGATGAATATTAATTTAAATTTATTTCTTATCATGATTTGTTTGCATTTTCTAATAAATTCATTTTTGAATTGGATGATCTGACAGCACTTACAAGTGTGGATATGAATGATGTTAGCATTATATTTGTTATATTCCCTAAAGTGGGATATTCTGGAATGCCATCACTGCCCTCAGACTTTATTTGTTTTGGTAACAAGACCTTATTGCAGGATTCCTAACATTTCTTCCTCCCGAAAATAATTTGTTCCGTGCTTAAAATCGTTTACAATTATCACAGTGAAGGGGAATAAAGGTATCTGCTTTTTTACGGGAATTTACAAGAACTTGAATGATATTGATGTGTTCTGCATAATTAGTTTGTCATTTTCTCTGCTCTTTCCTCCAATCATTTTGCACAGACTAATGTAACCCTGTTTAAAACACTATGCTCAAGTTATTTGCCTTTAGTGCTGGGAGAATTAAAGTTTTCTCATCCTGCTGTTTGTTTAATTACATGTGTCCCTTGACCTAAAAGAAAATCCATTTTCCCTGCACTCTCCTTAAGTTGATGTGCATTTGCGTTCCTAGAAAATATTTTCCGCTCTGCAGTTGGCTTAATCTATTGATGTAGTGGATGGTGTAGTGGATTTTACTTAGAAATTGCTAAATAGACAATTTGAGTGCTTTAGTTTACAAATTAGATTGCCATTCATTGGTATGGGGGAACTTATTATGAGCACTGCCTTGGTGAAATACTTTGTAGCTGTGAGACATGCATCTATCCACAGCTAATGACTTGGACTATTTGAGTTGATTTTGAGTTATTTGGTGATCAAAAGTCAGCTACTGATCACAAAGATTTCTTTAGCTTTCCAGTATTTTTCATGACAACAATTTTGAAGATTTGCCACATGTACTGAACGAGTTAATTCAGTGCACACCAGTCAACATCAAATGCAGTGAGTTCCAGGTAAACTCCTATTTGATTAAAACATAAGTTTCTAGTCCACTGAAACATTTAATCTTAGTGGACCAAATAAAACTAATCTACAAAGCGTTTTACAGAGAGATGCGAACACATCTAAAAAATGTAATCCTTTTTGTGTGAGATATCTCAGCGGAAGAAATTAATCCTCTTTGCACCTATTTTTCTGCCTAGGTAAACATGTCGTACTGTAATTGTATTTTCCCAGTAGTGTTTAGGATTCAAAGTATGATTTGAAAGTGGTACTTGGTTTAGTTATTCCCTGAAGACTAACATGTGGTCTTAACTCCTGCTGGCAACACTTTGAGTGATTAGCTAATAATTTTCTGTTTTTATTTAACCTGACTTGCTGAACATCAGATTGAATGAGGTATTGGTTTTAAAGACAAAGATTTGCACCCAGATTATTTTGATTTGCAATTCAGATAAACACACCTGATCCAAGCACATCTTTTGCCAAACTCCTTGTGAACTCATCAGGATGCATTTGAAATAGTTAATATGCTCATTTAATATTCAACATCATTCAGACTGTCTCCCAAAATCTTTGATGGGGTGTTGACCACAATTAGGAGAAATATTTAACTAGCTTTTCCTCTAAAAGAGAACGAAACGGCAAGAAAGCAAAACACTACAGATGCTGGAATTGTGAAGTAAAATGAGAAAAACTGTTTGGCATTTGATAGTTGTTTAACATTTATGAGTTTGTTATTGATGTGTTTTGCTACTGGAGAAGTACAGCAAGGAATAATTGCTTTGTTTTGAGAATGCTTCCTTTTGATTGTAGATGACCAGTGAATTAAAACCAGTAGAGAACCAGAAGAAAGATTTCCTCTGTGCAGTGGGTGTTTATAAAGGGCGTGGTTACAATTCTCTTAACAGTTAAGAGTAAGGGAGGAATTCATCCTTCACATTTTTCTGTTCTCTCCGATGCAGAATTCCAGCACTCAAGATGAAAACCCTAAGGAGAGGCCTCTGCAATTCAAAGATAAATTTTAAATATTTTCTGATATTTAATCCGTCTACACCTAATGAATAGGAAATAGATGGAGATAATAATCCAGAGTTACAGTCAGCAGTCCCATGGTGGAATAATGATGTAGGTAGAGAGGAATCAGCATGAAGCATCAACGAGCTGTCGTTCGCATTCGGAGAGAGGTGTAACAAGTGACATCCAGATGCTTTGTGAGGGTAGTGTCATGCCAACTTGCTTTGCTGAATAATAATTTTCTTCAATCCACTGACTGGAGATCTAGATTTATATTTTTTGAAGAAATTTAAGAGGAAACATCCTTTTCACATCCACCTGCCAAGACCCTTCAGGATCTTAGAGTCAGAGAGTTATACAGCAAAGAAACACGCCTTACGGCCCATCGTGTCCGTGCTGGCCATCAAGCACCTATCTATTTTAATCCCATTTTCCAGCACTTGGCCCATAGCCTTCTATGCTACGGCATTTCAAGTGTTCATTTAAATACTTCTTAAATGTGTGTGAGGGTTCCTGCCTCTACCATCCCTTGAGGCAGTGTGTTCCAGATTCCAACCACCCTCTGGGTGAAAGATTTTTTCCTCAAATCCCCTCGAAACCTCCTGCCCCTTACCTTAAATCTATGCCAGTTCTGATGAAGGGTCACTGACCTGAAACGTTAACTCTGCTTCTCTCTCCACAGATGCTGCCAGACTTGCTGAGTATTTCCAGCATTTCTTGTTTTTATTTCAGATTTCCAGCATCTGCAGTATTTTGCTTTCATTTACTTAAATCTATGCCCCCCCCCCCCCCCCCTATTTATTGACACCTCCACTAAGGGAAAACGTTTCTTCCTGTCTACCCTATCTATGCCCCTCACAATTTTGTATACCTCAATCATGTCCCCCCTCAGCCTTCTCTGCTCTAAGGAAAACAGCCCTAGCCTATCCAGTCTCTCTTCATAGCTGAAATTCTCCAGCCCAGGCAACATCGTGGTGAATCTCCTCTGCACCCTCTCCAGTGCAATCACATCCTTCCTATAGTGTGGTGACCAGAACTGTACACAGTACTCCAGCTGTGGCCTAACTAGCATTTTATACAGCTCCATCATAACCTCCCTGCTCTTATATTCTAAGCCTCAGCTAATGAAGGCAAGTATCCCATATGAGGAAAAAATCTAACCACCGAATCTACCTGTGCTGCTGCCTTCAGTGATCTATGGACAAGTACACCAAGGTCCCTCTGACCCTTTGTGCTTCCTAGGGTCCTACCATCCATTGTATATTCCCTTGCCTTGTTAGTCCTCCCAAAATACATCACCTCACACTTCTCAGGATTGAATTGCATTTGCCACTGCTCTGCCCATCTTACCAGCCCATCTATATCATCCTGTAATTTAAAGCTTTCCTCCTCACTATTTACGATGACACCAATTTTCATGTCATCTGCGAACTAACTGATCATACCTCCTGTATTCACATCTAAATCATTAATGTACACTACAAACAGCAAGGGTCCCAGCACCGATCCCTGCAGTACGCCACTGGCCACAGGCTTCCACTCGCAAAAACAACCCTCGACCATCACCCTCTGCCTCCTGCCGCTTTGCCAATTTTGGATCCAATTTGCCATGTATGTTTCAATCAAGTTGCTTCTTATTTTTCTAAACTCCAGCGAATACAAGCCTAGGTTGTCCAACCTTTCCTCATAAGACAGCTCCCCCATTCACATATTAGTCTAGTAAACCTTCTCTGAACTCCTTCCAACGCATTTCCATCCTTCGTTACATAAGGAGACCAGTACTGTACACAGTACTCAGATGTGGTCTCACCAATGCCCTGTATAACTGAAGCATAACCTCCCTACTTTTGTATTCAATTCCCCTTGCAATAAATGATAACATTCTATTAACTTTCCTAATTACTTACTGTACCTGCATACTAACCTTTTGTAATTCATGCATTGGACACCCAGATCCCTCTGCATTTCAGAGCTCTGCAATCTCTCACCATTTAAATACTATGCTTTTTTATTCTTCCTGCCAAAATGGACAATTTCACATTTCCCCACATTATACTCCATTTGCCAGATCGTTGCCCACTCATTTAACCTATCTATATCCCTTTGTAGCCTCCTTATACCCTCTTCCCAACTTACTTTCCTATCTATTTTTGTGTCATCAGCAAATTTAGCAACCATACCTTCGGTCCCTTCATCCAAGTCATTTATATAAATTGTAAAAAGTTGAGGCCCCAGCACAGATCCCTGTGGCACACCACTCATTACATCTTGCCAACCAGAAAATGATCCTTTTATGCCTACTCTCTGTTTCCTGTCAGCTAGCCAATCGTCTACTCATCCCTATCTGTTACCACCTACACCATGCTGTTATTTTCCGCAACAACCTTTGATGTTGCACCTTATCAAATGCCTTCTGGAAGTGTAAGTACAGTACATCCACTGGTTCTCCTTTATCCACAGCACATGTTACTTCTTCAAAAAACTCAAATAAATTGGGTAAACATGATTTCCCTTTCACAAAACCATGTTGTCTCTGCCTGATTACCTTGAATTTTTCTAATTGCCCTGCTATAACACCTTTAATAATAGCTTCTAACATTTTCCCTATGACAGATGTTAGGCCTGTATTTTCCTTTTTGTCTCCCTCTCTTTTTGAATAAAGGAGTTATACTCGCTATTTTCCAATCTCATGGAACCTTCTCTGAAACTAGGGAAATTTGGAAAATTGAAACCAATGCATTAATTTCTCACTAGCCACTTCTTTTAAGACCCTAAGGTGAAGTCCATCAGGACCCGGGGACTTGTTAGCCCGCAGCTCCAACAATTTGCTCAGTATCACTTCCCTGGTGATTGTAATTTTCTTGTTCCTCCCTCCCTTCCATTGCTTGACTTACAGCTAATTCTGGGATGTTACTTGTATCCTCTATGGTGAAGACTGATGCAAGATACCTGTTCAATTCACCTGCCATCTGCTTATTATCCATTATTAATTCCCCAGACTCACTTTCTATAGGACCAACACTCACTTTGTTAACTCTTTTCTTTTTTAAGTATCTATAGAAACTCTTAATCTGTGTTTTTATATCTCCAGCCAGCTTTCTCTCATGCACTAATTTTTCCCTCCTTATTAATCTTTTTGTCAATCTTTGCTGCTTTTTATATTCTGTCCAATCTTCTGACCTGCCATCCACCTTCGCGCAATTAAATGTTTTTTTTTAAGTTTGATACTATCTTTAACTTTTTTAGTTAACCACGGATGACGGGTCCCCCTCCTTGGAATTTTTCTTTCTCTTTGGAATGTATCTATTCTGTGTATTCTGAAATATCCCCTTAAATGTCTGCCACTGCATCTCCATTGACCTATCCCTTAACCTAGTTAACCTAACTGTGCCAGTTCACTTCTGCTTTCATACCCTCATAATTGCCCTTATTTAAGTTTAATGTTAATGTTTCAGGTCTGTGACCTTTCATCAAACTGGGAAAAATTAGCAATGTATTGGTTTTGAGCAAGTGAAAGGGAGGAGGGTGGGAAGAAGAACAAAACGGAAGGTCTGTGATAGGGTGGCGGGCAGGAGAGATTAAATGACAAAATATTTCATGGTGCAAAGCCAAAGGGAGTGGTAATGAGACAAATAAAGAAACAAAAGATGTGTCTAGCGGAGGTGTGAATGGCAGGATCATGAATTGCTGTCATCTACAAGCAAAGAAAAGGAAATAAGAACAAAAAAAATCACAGCAAAGAAACACAAAATAAAATGGGCCAGAGTTTATGATCTAACATTGTTGAGCTCAGTGTTGAGTCCAGAAGGCTGTAAAGTGCCCAGTTGAGAGATGAGGTGCTATTCCTTGATCTTGCATTGAGCTTCCTTGGAACACTGTAGCAGGCAGACAGAAAGGTCAGAGTAGGATCAAGGCAGAGAATTAAAATGACTGGTGACTAGAAGCTTGGGATCACGCTTGCGGACCGAATGGAGGGGTTCCGCACAGCGGTCACCCAGTCTGCGTTTGGTCTCCCCAATGCAGAAGATACCACTAACCATCAAGTTTCTTGATGGTATATAAATTGATAAATTATTTTAAATTATCGTCCTTGTTGATTTCTAGCTAATAAACAACTAATTTCTTACAGGTCAGTTAATTAACCAGCCTGTTTAAACAAATAAAAATGTCTAACTATACTTGTGCTCAGAATTTCAGCAGTCAGCATTGATTTCTGTACTCAATAGTAGCTTTAAGAAAATAATTGAATAAATACATGGAAAGGAAACATTTGTAGGGCTATGGGGATAGAGCAGGGGAATGGGACTAATTGATAACGCTTTCATAGAGCTGGCACAGACACGATGGATTCATTTTGTGCTGTCTGGGTTCGATAATGTAAGCATCATATAATGGAAGCAAATTTCCAGCTACAGTTTTTCATTCTTCTAATATTCACAATCTTTATACTCTCTTGCAGCACTTCAACGTTAGCACATTGCTGTTACCAGGACAATCAGCTTGAGCACAAGTCAGTAAACTAACCGAGTCGGTGCTGTTGTCTCTGGAGTGTCTTAATTTCCACAGCCATCTCAGACATTAGCTCCAGCTCCCACCCCCATAATAGCAATATAAATAAGAAGGTGGAAGCAGCAATGTTTGATGGCCACTGTGTTTGCAAGACCCAGCACACCTTTATAGCTCAGCAAAGAGGTTTTTGCAGTCCCTGATTTTTTATTTTTTTTTAGATTTAGAGATACAGCACTGAAACAGGCCCTTCGGCCCACCGAGTCTGTGTCGACCATTAACCACCCATTTATACTAATCCTACACTACTCCCATATTCCTACCACATCCCCACCTGTCCCTATATTACCCTACCACCTGCCTATACTAGGGGCAATTTATAATGGCCAATTTACCTACCAACCTGCAAGTCTTTAGGCTGTGGGAGGAAACCGGAGCACCCGGAGGAAATCCACGCAGACACAGGGAGAACGTGCAAACTCCACACAGGCAGTACCCAGAATTGAACCCGGGTCGCTGAAGCTGTGAGGCTGCAGTGCTAACCACTGCGCCTCTGTGCCACCCTAATGATGTATGCATCATTACAGATAGAATTAACTAGCAGAAGCAGAGCAGCCAAGTACAAAGTCGTGAACCATAACTTTAGAACATGGCTCTGTGGCATTGTCCTGGAGAAACTATTCTGCAATAAAAAGTGAAGTTTCCACAGCAACAGGATTCGAAGCCACAAAGTTCTTCAATCATTTCGGCATTATTTTCTTGGAACACTAACAATGAATAGAAACTAGTCAATCTCTTAGCGAGTTGCATATAGGGAGTGGAGTCTGAGTGTTCTTCTTTGGCCTCCTTGTCTCGAGAGACGATGGGTAAGCACCTAGAGGTGGTCAGTGGTTCGTGAAGCAGCACCTGGAGTGGCTATAAAGGCAAATTCTAGAGTGACAGACTCTAGAGTGACAGAGTGACAGGCGCTGCAACTAAAATTGGTTGTCGGGGCTGTTGCACAGTTGGCTCTCTCCTTACACTTCTGTCTCTTTTCCTGCCAACTGCTAAGTCTCTTCGACTCGCTTCTCTTTATCCCCGCCTTTATGGCTGCCCGCCAGCTCTGGCGATCGCTGGCAACTGACTCCCACGACTTGTGGTCAATGTCACAGGACTTCATGTCGCGTTTGCAGACATCTTTAAAGCGGAGACATGGACGGCCGGTGGGTTTGATACCAATGACGAGCTCGCTGTATAATGCGACCTTGGGGATCCTGCCATCTTCCATGCGGCTCACATGGCCAAGCCATCTCAAGCGCTGCTGGCTCAGTAGGGTGTATATGCTGGGGATGTTGGCCACTTCGAGGACTTCTGTGTTGGAGATACGGTCCTTCCACCTGATGCCAAGGATTTTCCAGAGAGAGCGAAGATGGAATGCGTTGAGACGTCGCTCTTGGCTGACATATGTTGTCCAGGCCTCGCTGCCATAGAGCAAGGTACTGAGGACACAGGCTTAATACACTTGAACTTTTGTGTTCTGTGTCAGTGCACCATTTTCCCACAGTCTCTTGGCCAGTCTGGACATAGCAGTGGAAGCCTTTCCCATGCGCTTATTGATTTCTGCATCGAGAGACAGGTTACTGGTGATAGTTAAGCCACGGGAGGTGAACTCTTGAACCATGTCCAGAGCGTGGTCGCTGATATTGATGGATGGAGCATTTCTGACGTCCTGTGCCATGATGTTCGTTTTCTTAAGGCTGATGGTTAGGCCAAATTCATTGCAGGCAGCCGCAAACCTGTCAATGAGACTCTGCAGACACTCTTCTGTGTGGGATGTTAATGCAGCATCGTCAGCAAAGAGGAGTTCCCTAATCAGGACTTTCCGTACTTTGGTCTTCGCTCTTAGACGGGCAAGGTTGAACAACCTGCCACCTGATCTTGTGTGGAGGAAAATTCCTTCTTCTGAAGACTTGTACGCATGTGAGAGCAGCAATGAGAAGAAGATCCCAAACAGTGTAGGTGCGAGAACACAGCTCTGTTTCACGCCACTCAGGATAGGAAAGGGGTCTGATGAGGAGCCACCATGTTGAATTGTGCCTTTCATATTGTCATGGAATGAGGTGATGATACTTAGTAACTTTGGTGGACATCCAATCTTTTCTAGTAGTCTGAAGAGACCACGTCTGCTGACGAGGTCAAAGGCTTTGGTGAGATCTATGAAGGCAACGTAGAGGGGCATCTGTTGTTCACGGCATTTCTCCTGTAGCTGGCGAAGGGAGAACAGCATGTCAATGGTGCATCTCTCTGCTCGAAAGCCACACTGTGTCTCAGGGTAGACATGCTCAGCCAGCTTCTGGAGTCTGTTTAAAATGACTCAAGTGAAGACTTTCCCCACTATGCTGAGCAGGGAGATTCCACGGTAGTTGTTGCAGTCACCGCGGCCACCCTTGTTCTTATAGAGGGTGATGATATTGGCATCGCGCATGTCCTGTGGTACTGCTCCCTCATCCCAGCACAGGCAAAGCAGTTCATGGAGTGCTGAAAGCATAACAGGCTTGGCACTCTTGATTATTTCAGGGGTAATGCCGTCCTTTCCAGGGGCTTTTCCACTGGGAGTGCTCCACCCAGCAGTCCATTTGCTTGTGTTGATCAGTGATCGTTTCCCCTGATTTAGATTTGAGGGAGGCGATCTTCTTGATGGTTGGCCCAAAAGCTCTCTTAATGCCATCACGCATTCCTCTGATATTTCCAGTGTCTGAGGCCAGCTGAATACGACTGCATAGGTCTTGCCAGTAGGCATTTGCACAGCGCCGGACTGTTCTTTGCGCGGTACTTCTGGTTGCTTTAAGTGCTACAGATGTTAACTCGCTGGGGGCTTTCTTGTAGTTCAACAGTGCAGTGCACTTGGCAGCTATGACAGGTTCCAGCTCTTCAAAGTGAGATGAAACCAGTCTGCATTCTGCTTCTCACGTTTTCCAAAGTTGGCCATTGCTGAGTCATAGATGGCGTCTCTGATGTGGACCCACTTGGTCTCTGCATCCCCTGCAGGAGTGTTTTTAAGGGCTTTTTCAAGTGAATTAAGAAACATTTGTGACAGCTGTGAGTAAGAAATTCTGTTAGTATTGATGCGTGGGTGGTCCTTCTGCTTGGAGTGATGTAGCTTCTTTGGTTTGAGTCTAACTTTGCTGCACACCAGGGAGTGGTTGGTGTCGCAGTCCGCACTGTGGAAGCTGCGTGTGATTTGGACACTGTTTAAAGAGGCTTGCCTTGTGACAATGAGGTCCAGCTGATGCCAACGACGTGATCTTGGGCGTCGCCAAGAAACCTGGTGACAGGGTTTAGTTTGAAAGAACAAGTTGGTGATGCAGAGGTTGTGATAGGTACACAACTCCAGCAGTCTCTGTCCATTCTCATTCATCCTTTCAATGCCATAGCACCTGCAGGAGGGCCATGAGTCATGGTCAGCTCCAACCCTGGCATTAATGTCCCCCAGCAGGAACAAATCTTCAGTATTAGGAATGTTACCAATGATATTATGGAATTCCTCATAGAACTGGTCTTTAACTTCAGGTGGGGAGCAGAGTGTTGGAGCATAGATGCTGAGTAGGTGTACTAGACCAGAGGTGGTGAGCAGTCGGGTGGACAGTATGCGTTCCGAGCCATTTGTATGTGGCTCTATCATGCTGAGCAAAGAGTTTCTGATGGCAAAGCCCACTCCATGCTGTCTTGGTTCTTCAGGATCCCTACCCTGCCAGTAGAAGGTGTAGTCTTGCTCCCTTCGTGACCTGCTCGCAAGGAGGCGTGTCTCTTGAGTGCTGCAATGTCCACATTGAGTCTATTGAACTCATTGTTAATGATGGCGGTCTTCCGAGAGTCGATTTGTGTCAGGCCAGGACAGCGGGGGGGGAGGGTTCAGTTACATGGAAAAACAGGAAGTTAAAGTAGAAGGTAGGAGTGCAGGTTAGTGGTGAGGCTGATTGTTACCAAACTGCAATAAGTATACTGGTTAAACCAGAAGAGAGAAGTAATAAGCAGGCAAATAAAGCATCAGTGCTGAGGGACAGGTTAGGGGGTATAGCCCAAATAAGAGTTCTATATACAAATGCATGGAGTGTAAGAAATGAACTGCAGGGGCAAATTCAAATGGAAGATTATGATCTGGTGGCCATTGCGGAATCGTGGCTGCAGGATGGTCAGGACTGGGAACTAAATATACCTGGTTATAAAATTTACAGGAGGGACAGGGAAAATGTCAGAGGGGGTGGAGTAGCCTTACTGATTAGAAATATCATCTCATTGGTGAGGGAGGATATAATGAGGGGAAAGCATCCAGTGGAGACCTTTTGGGTGGAATTGAGGAACAGAAAAGTATCTAAAACTGTAATAGGTGTTGTGTATAGAACCCCTGGTAGCAGTTCTGAGGTGTTAGATTGTATAAATGAACAAATTAGGCAAGTGTGTAACAAAGGCAGAGTAGTATTAATGGGGGATTTTAACTTACACATAGATCGGGAGAGGCAGACTGGCACCTGTCAGAAAGGTAGTGAATTTCTGGAATGTGTCCGGGATAGTTTCCTACAGCAATATGTCCTGGATGTAACAAGGGGACAGGCAATATTAGATTTAGTTATGAGTAATGAGCCAAATTTAATTAGTAGCCTCACTGTGCGTGAACATTTATCAAATAGTGATCACAACATGATCGAATTCAAGGTAGCGTTTGAAAGTGAAAAGCACGAATCAGCTACTAGAATTTTAGACTTGGGTGAGGCTGACTTTACCAGGATGAGACAGAGACTGTCCACGGTAAACTGGGAAGATCTGTTAATGGGTTAAACGACTGAAGAACAGTGGAGAATATTTAAAGAAACATTTAACGAAATACAGAGCGAGTATATACCCCCGAGAGGAAAAAGCTCCACTTCACAGAAAAAACAGCCATGGACAACTAAAGAGATTAGGGATAGCATAAAACAAAAAGAAAGGGCTTACAAAAATGCAAAACACAGCACAGATCCAGCCAAATGGGATCGATACAAAGACCAGCAAAGGGTCACAAAGCAGCTTATAAGAGCTACTAAAAGAGATTATGAAAGGAAACTTGCAAGGGACATCAAAATCAATAAGAAGAAATGTTTTAGTTAGATAAAGGGAAAACGGGTGGTCAAGAGCACTGTAGGCCCACTAAAAACTGAAACTGGAGATATTGTCATTGAGAATGGGGAAATGGCAGACATGTTGAACAATTACTTTGCCTCGGTATTTACAGTTGAAAAGGAGGATAACTTGCCGGAAGTTCCCGAAGAAATTAATAGCCGATAGGGGATAGGGACTTAATACAATTAATGTAAGTAAATCATCAGTAACAAGGAAATTAATGGAACTAAAGAGTGAGAAATCCCCAGGACCTGACGGTTTCCATCCGAGGGTGTTAAAGGAAGTAGGGGAGCACATTGTAGATGCCCTAACTATAGTCTTTCAGAGTTCCCTAGATTCAGGAGTGGTCCCTCTGGATTGGAAAGTTGCACATGTCACTCCACTTTTTAAGAAGGGTGAAAAGGGGGAACCAAGGAAATTACAGACCAGTTAGCCTGACATCTGTGGTGGGCAAGTTGCTGGAGTCTATAATCAAGGATAGGGTGACTGAACACCTTGAAAAATTTCATTTAATCAGGGACAGCCAGCATGGATTCATGACGGGAAGGTCATGCCTGACAAATCTCACTGAATATTTTGAAGAGGTGACTAAGGTAGTGGACAGGGGAATGTCTATGGATGTTATTTATATGGACTTCCAGAAGGCATTTGATAAAGTCCCACATAAGAGACTGTTAACTAAGGTAGAAGCCCATGGAGTTGAGGGCAAATTATTGACATGGTTAGAAAGTTGGTTGAGTGGTAGGCAATAGAGAGTGGGGATAATGGGTAAGTACTCCGATTGGCAGGATGTAACTAGTGGTGTCCCACAGGGATCTGTGTTGGGGCCTCAATTATTCACATTATTCATTAACGACTTGGATGATGGCATAGTAAGTCATATATCCAAATTTACTGATGATACAAAGTTAGGCGGAATTGTAGACAGTCTAGATGATAGCATAAAATTGCAAAGAGATATTGACAGACTAGGTGAGTGGGCAAAACTGTGGCAGATGGATTTCAATGTGGGCAAGTGTGAGGTTATCCATTTCGGACCAAAAAAAGGATAGAACAGGGTACTTTCTAAATGGGAAGAGGTTAGGTACAGTGGATGTCCAAAGAGACTTGGGGGTTCAGGTGCATAGATCTTTAAAATACCACGAGCAAGTGCAGAAAATAATCAAAAAGGCTAATGGAATGCTAGCCTTTATATCTAGAGGATTGGAGTATAAAGACACAGAGGTTATGCTGCAGCTGTACAAAACCCTGGTTAGACCCCACTTGGAGTACTGTGAGCAGTTCTGGGCACCACACCTTAGGAAGGATATATTGGCCTTGGAGGGAGTGTAATGTAGGTTTACAAGAATGATATCTGGACTACAGGGGTTAAGTTACGAGGAGAGATTACACAAATTGGGCCTGTTTTCGCTCGAATTTACAAGGTTAAGGGGTGAACTGATTGAAGTCTTCAAGATATTAACAGGAAAAGACAGGCTAGATAAAGATAAACTATTTCCACTGGTTGGAGATTCTAAAACTAGGGGGCATAGTCTAAAAATTAGGACCATACCGTTCAGGAGAGATGTTAGGAAGCATTTCTTCACGCAAAGGGTGGTAGAGGTTTGGAACTCTCTCCCACAAACAGCAGTTGAAGCTGGAACAGTTATTAATTTTAAATCTGAGATAGATTTTTGTTAAGCAAAGAAATTAAGGGATATGGGTCAAAGGCAGGTATATGGAGTTAGGCTGCGGATCAGTCATGATCTCATTGAATGGGCGGCACAGGCTCGAGGGGCTGAATGGCCTACTCCTGTTCCTATCTTCCTATGTTCCGATGACACATAGTTCTGATATTCCAGCTTGCAAAATGAAGGGCTGGTACCTTCTTTCCTTTTTTTGTCATGCTGTTTGGTGCAGTATTACAGTCCACTTGTCAGGCAATGACCCTGAGCTCCAAGCACCCATTGAAGCAGGTGGATTGTGGTGGGACAGAACCTTCATGACCGGGGGTTGCCCGGTTTGAGGCGGGCGGTAGCCTCACCCTAACCCAAACGTGTAATCTTCAGTTAAAGCAGGGGATTTTTTAAAAATTCTCTCATGGGATGTGGATGTCACTGGCCAGACCAGCCGATATTGCCCACCCCTGATTGCCCTTGAGCAGGTGGTGGGGAGCCGCCTTCCTGAACCGCTGCAGTCCATCGAGTGTGGATACGCCCACAGTGCTCTTAGGGAGGGAGTTCCAGAATTTTGACCCAGCAGCAGTGAAGAAACAGTAATATATTTCCATGTCAGGATGGTGTGTGGCTTGGAGGGGAACTTGCAGGTGATGGTGTTCCCATGCGTCTGTTGTCCTTGTCCTTCTAGTTGGTAGAGGTCACAGGTTTGGAAGGTGCTGTCTAAGGAGCCTTGGTGAATTGCTGCAGTGCATCTTGTAGCTGGTACACACTGCTGTCACTGTGCGTCAGTGGTGGAGGGAATGAATGTTTAAGGTGTTGGATGGGGTTCCGATCAAGTGAGCTGCTTTGTCCTGGATAGTTCCAAACTTCCTGAGTGTTGTTGGAGCCACACTCATCCTGGCAAGTGGAGAGTATTCCATCACACTCCTGACTTGTGCCTTGTAAATGGTGGACAGGCTTTGGGGTGACAGGAGGTGAGTTACTCGCTGCAGAATTCCCAGGCTCTGCCCTGCTCTTGTAGCCACAGTATTTATTTGGCTGCTGCAAGTTAGTTTCTGGTCAATGGTAACCCTTAGGAAGTAGGGGTCAAAATGTGAAAGTGTGAAAATAGATAAGTCCCCTGGGCCAGATGGGATTTATCCTAGGATTCTCTGGGAAGCCAGGGAGGAGATTGCAGAGCCTTTGTCCTTGATCTTTGTGTTGTCATTGTCGACAGGAATAGTGCCGGAAGACTGGAGGATAGCAAATGTCGTCCCCTTGTTCAAGAAGGGGAGTAGAGACAGCCCTGGTAATTATAGACCTGTGAGCCTTACTTCGGTTGTGGGTAAAATGTTGGAAAAGGTTATAAGAGACAGGATTTATAATCATCTTGAAAAGAATAAGTTCATTAGCAATAGTCAGCACGGTTTTGTGAAGGGTAGGTCGTGCCTCACAAACCTTATTGAGTTTTTTGAGAAGGTAACCAAACAGGTGGATGAGGGTAAAGCCGTGGATGTGGTGTATATGGATTTCAGTAAGGCATTTGATAAGGTTCCTCACGGTAGGCTATTGCAGAAAATACGGAAGTATGGGATTGAAGGTGATTTAATGCTTTGGATCAGAAATTGGCTAGCTGAAAGAAGACAGAGGGTGGTGGTTGATGGCAAATGTTCATCCTGGAGTTTAGTTACTAGTGGTGTACCGCAAGGATCTGTTTTGGGGCCACTGCTGTTTGTCATTTTTATAAATGACCTGGATGAGGGTGTAGAAGGGTGGTTTAGTAAATTTGCGGATGACACGAAGGTCGGTGGAGTTGTGGATAGTGCCGAAGGATGTTATAGGTTACAGAGGGACATAGATAGGCTGCAGAGCTGGGCTGAGAGATGGCAAATGGAGTTTAATGCGGAAAAGTGTGAGGTGATTCACTTTGGAAGGAGTAACAGGATTGCAGAATACTGGGCTAATGGGAAGATTCTTGGTAGTGTAGATGAGCAGAGAGATCTTGGTGTCCAGGTACATAAATCCCTGAAAGTTGCCACCCAGGTTAATAGGGCTGTTAAGAAGGCATATGGTGTGTTAGCTTTTATTAGTAGGGGGATCGAGTTTGGGGGCCACGAGGTCATGATGCAGCTGTACAAAACTCTGGTGCGGCCGCACCTGGAGTATTGCTTGCAGTTCTGGTCACCGCATTATAGGAAGGATGTGGAAGCTTTGGAAAGGGTGCAGAGGAGATTTACTAGGATGTTGCCTGGTATGGAGGGAAGGTCTTACGAGGAAAGGCTGAGGGACTTGAGGTTGTTTTCGTTAGAGAGAAGGAGGAGGAGAGGTGACTTAATAGACATATAAGATAATCAGAGGGTTAGTCAGACCCACCGGTCGTCCATGTCTCCGCTATAAAGACGTCTGCAAACGCGACATGAAATCGTGTGACATTGATCACAAGTCGTGGGAGTCAGTTGCCAGCATTCGCCAGAGCTAGCGGGCAGCCGTAAAGACAGGGCTAAATTGTGGCGAGTCGAAGAGACTTAGTAGTTGGCAGGAAAAAAGACAGAGGCGCAAGGGGAGAGCCAACTGTGCAACAGCCCCGACAAACAAATTTCTCTGCAGCACCTGTGGAAGAGCCTGTCACTCCAGAATTGGCCTTTATAGCCACTCCAGGCGCTGCTTCACAAACCACTGACCACCTCCAGGCGCGTATCCATTGTCCCTCGAGATAAGGAGGCCCAAAAGAAAAGAAAAGAAAAAAAAAAGAGAGAGGGTTAGATAGGGTGGATAGTGAGAGTCTTTTTCCTCGGATGGTGATGGCAAACACGAGGGGACATAGCTTTAAGTTGAGGGGTGATAGATATAGGACAGATGTCAGAGGTAGTTTCTTTACTCAGAGAGTAGTAGGGGCATGGAACGCCCTGCCTGCAACAGTAGTAGACTCGCCAACTTTAAGGGCATTTAAGTGGTCATTGGATAGACATATGGATGAAAATGGAATAGTTTAGGTCAGATGGTTTCACAGTTCGGCGCAACATCGAGGGCCGAAGGGCCTGTACTGCGCTGTAATGTTCTATGTTCTATGTTCTAGATAGTGAGGGCTTCAGCGATGGTACTGCTGTTGAATGTTAAGGGGGGATGGTTCAATTCTCTCTTACTGGAGATTGTCATTGCCTGGCACTTGAATGGCATGAATGTTACTTGCCATTTATCAGCCCAAGCCTGAATGTTGTCCATGTCTGCATATGGGCACAGACTGCTTCAGTATCTGAGGAGTTGAAAATGGTATTGAACATTGTGCAATAAACAGCGAATATCCCCACTTCTGACCTGATGATGGAGGGAAGGTCATTGATGAGGCAGCTGAAGATGGTTGGGATTAGGACACTATCCTGAAAAGCTCCTGCAGCGATGCCCTGGGGCTGAGATGATTGGCCTCCAATAACCACAGCCATCTTTCTTTGTGCTCCGTATGTCTCCAACCATTGGAGAATTTTCTACTTGATTCCCATTTGCTTCAGTTTTGCTCGGGCTCCTTGATGCCACACTCGGTCAAATGCTGCCTTGATATCCAGGGCAATCATCACCTCACCTCTTGAGTTCAGCTCTTTTGTCCATGTTTGGCCCAAGGCAGTAATGAGAACAGGAGCTGAGTGGCCCTGACGGACTCAAACTGAGCATCGGGGAGCAGGTTATTCAAGTGTTGACAACGCCTTCCATCACTTTGCTGATGATTGAGAGTCAACTGATAGGGCAGTAATTGGCCGGATTGGATTCGTCCTGCTTTTTGTAAATAGAGCATACCTGGGCAATTTTCCATATTGTCAGGCAGATGCCAGTGCTGTAGCTGTACTGGAACAGCTTGGCTAGGGACGCGACAGGTTCTGCAGCACAAGTCTTCCGTACAACAGCCTGGAATATTGTCAGGGCCCATAGCCTTTGCAGTATCCAGTGCCTTCAGCCATTTCTTGTTATCATGTGGAGTGAATCGGATTGGCTGAAGACTGGCATCTCTGATGCTGGGGAACCTCAGGAGAAGGCCATGATGGATCATCACTCGGCACTTCAGGCTGAAGATGGTTGCAAATGCTTCAGCCTTTTATTTTGCACTTATGTGCTGGGCTCCCCCATCATTGAGGGTGGGGATGTGGAGCCTCCTCCTCCTCCTGCTACATGCAGTTATAAAATTACATCTTCATTTTAAAGCCAAATGCTCTGTCCTTACTTTTACAAAGTGCTTTGGTTTTATATTATTATTGATAGTTAAATCACATACCTACAGCACCTTAGGAAGCAGAGAATTAAATTTGATAGGAGCACTGTAGTTTCCCTGCAGTACGAGGTGAGGTGAAAATTGAGATGTAACTAGTATGGGAGAGGAGGGGGCAGGCCAGGGTATTTACAGCATTACAGACAGGTTTACATGGACAGTTGCCATTATAAAGGGAACGGAGGAATGTTTAATGGAAAGAGTTGACTCAAAAAAATGACAACAGGAAATTGAGTTTTTTTTAAGACAGGAAGTGTGTGCAAATCATAAAATTTGTAATATTATAGATGTATAAAATTAATCAAGTCTATGTCTTATTTTTGTCCTCAGTACTGTGGAGAATATCTCAAAGAACATTTAAACTTATCCCCTCTAGTTGGCTTCAAACTCTCACTGAGTGTTCTATCTATATCATTGACAGAGAGCTGTGTATTTTCACTCTTGTGACTGTGAAGGGCCTGCAATGTAATGGTTATTTGAAACTGGGAGAAATGGCACTTGTGAGGCTAATTAGCAATGTATCACTGCATCTAAATCTGGCATTTAGGCTTGACAAATGTTACCATAAAATAGAATTATAAAGCATATATTTTTGCTGTGTATAAATAAAACATGATGGAAAGATTGTGTTCAAGGATAAAAAGTTTTTTTAAAACAGATACAATTTTATACTTTATGGCAAATGGGCAAAAATACAAATAATTTCAGTAAAGAACGTGTTCCTGCAATCAAAGCCTCCTGTATACTGATTATAAATATTCTGTAAGATAAACATTTTATTCCATTACAAACAGGAGCATATAAACTGGGTTGAGTGGGCAGATTTGGGTGGATTGCCGAGAAGAAAGACAAGATTTGTGTCTGAACCTAGTTTCTTCCAAATGGAAAATCTGACCCAAATTCTGGATGGTGGTTGGTGAACAAGTGAGTCTTCTGTCTATTACCCTGCATCAAGAGAACCTTTGAAGGCATTTCTGGCAGAGATCTTCAGCTACCCCAGAATTCCACACTTGATGCTTTTCCTGAATCCAGTGAAGGCCAAGCCAGCTATGAGTTGGCAGTAATTCTGTTCCAAGTGAAATCTCAGGGGACATCAGTTGCCTTTTGAGGACTACCTGTTCATGCTCTTTGGGGGAAGAAAATAGGCTGCCTTTTTCTTTATCACTGCTTGAACCTCAGTCTCCCCAGTTGAAGCCTCCTGGTGCCAGTCTGACGACTGCTGGCACATTGGGATAGACAGCTCTGCAGCATCTCTACAGGTGCAGGTTTCCTGTCCACTCTATTTAAATGACATGCGTTTGAAATTTGGAATGGTATCAACAGTCTGGATTCTGATCCGTTGCACTTTCAGTGGCAGAACTGGGACCCTGGTATTTATTTTGCTGACATCAGTAACATCGCTAAATAGTAGTCACACCAAAAATGAGGAACTTGAGAGTTATCCTAAAAACAATTAATCCACCTAAAATTTATTGGGCTACCAATTATCAACCAAACGTAGGAGCAATTGATTCCAGGCAAGGACTAGAGGAAGCGCACACGGGGCGAGGGGGTGGGTGGTGAACAAGTGAGTCTTCTGCCAACGAAGGAGGCACCCTCCCCCACAAGCCTGCAGGGAGGCCGCCTCGTTTTACAAGGTACCTTCCCCCTGGATTTTATGGGCCCCCTTGAGACGGGGTCAGAGAGGGGGAGCCTATAGAATCGCGACGGGTAGCGGGGGCAGAGGACCCTGTTGCCCAGTGATTTTCCCGGAGGCAGGATAGGCCAACGATGGCATTCCCGCCCAGAGGCCAATTGAGGCACTTAAGTGGCCTATTAATGGCACTTGATGGCTTCTTCCTGCCGCTGCTGAGATTTAACCAGCACCGGAGGGGGTGCCTCCGCCACTCGGGGAGGGTGCCTTGTAAAACGAGGCGGCCTCCCCTGCGGGCATGTGGGGGAGGGTCCCTCCTCCGTTGGCAATCTGTGACTGAAGGAGGCCCCCCTGTTGTCAAAACCAACAACTTCATGGACCTCCCCCGGACTTCACACCCACCCCCTCGCCCCATGATTGGCCGGCAGCTCTTGGAAACAGGATCCCTGTCTTTAAAGGGACTGAGATCCCTGCGCAAGAAACTTCACCTCCAGAATAACGGAGGATTGCACTGGTGGTGGGAGGGTGGGGAGGGTACGAAAAGGCCGAGGAGCGGCTCCCCCCACCTTTTTAGCCCGACGCCGGGAGCTCCACCTCATCCACAAAATCCAGTCCTCTAATTTTAACTCAATTTTAGAATTAGTACATCAGAGCTTTAATGTGAGCTCTGCATTCTGCCACCCTATTTGAGCAGCAGCAGGGTGATTGTCACTATCCCTTTTTCATTCATTCGTTGGATGTGGGCATCACTGGCTAGTTCAGCATTTATTGCCCATCCCTAATTGCTCTTGAGCAAGTGATGGTGAGCTGCCTTCTTGAACCGCAGTAGTCCAAATGGGGTAGGTACACCCACAGTGCTGTAGGGACTTCCAGGATTTTGACCCAACGACAGTGAAGGAACGGCGATATAGTTCCAAGTCAGGATGGTGTGTGGCTTCGAGGAGAACTTGCAGGTGGTGGTGTTTCCATACATCTGTTGCCCTTGTCCTTCTATGTGATAGAGGTCATTGGTTTGGAAGGTGCTGTCGAAGGAGCCTTGGTGCGTTGCTGCAGTGCATCTTGTAGATGGTACACACTGCCGCCACTGTGTGTGGAGGGAGTGAATGTTTGTGGATGGGGTGCCAATCAAGCGGGCTGCTTTGTCCTGGATGGTGTCGAGCTTCTCGAGTGTTTTTGGAGCTGCAGCCATCCAGGCAATTTTGAGAGTATTCCATCACACTCCTGACTTGTACCTTGTATATGGTGGACAGGCTTTGGGGTGTCAGGAGGTGAGTTACTCACTGCAGAACTCCCAGCCTTTGAGCTGCTCTTGTAGTCACAGTATTTATATGACTACTCCAGTTCTGTTTCTGGTCAATGGTAACCCCCAGGATGTTGATAGTGGGGGATTCAGCGATGGTAATGCCGTTAAATGTCAAGGGGAAATCGTTAGATTCTCCCTTGTTTGAGATGGTCATTGCCTGGCACTTGTGTGGCGCAAATGTTACTTGCCACTGATCAGCCCAAACCTGGATAATGTCCAGGTCTTTCTGCATTTCTACAAGGACTGCTTCAGTATCTGAGGAGTCACGAATGGTGCTGAACATTGTGCAATCATCAGCGAACATCTCTATTTTTGACCTTATGATTGAAGGAAGGTCATTGATGAAGCAGCTGAGGATGGTTGGGCCTCGGACACTACCCTGAGGAACTCCTGCAAAAATGTCCTGGAGCTGAGATGATTGACCTCCAACAACCACAATCATCTTCCTTTGCATTAGGTATGACTACAACCAGCAGAGGGTCTTGCCCCTGATTCCCATTTACTCCAGTTTTGCTAGGGCTCCTTGATGCATTCTCGGTCAAATGCTGCCTTGATGTCAAGCGCAGTCACTCTCACCTCACCTCTTAAATTCAGTTCTTTTGTCCATGTTTGAACCAAGGCTGTTATGAGGTCAGGAGTTGAGTGGCCCTAGTGGAACCCAAACTGAGCGTCACTGAGCAGGTTATTGCTAAGTAAGTGCTGCTTGATAGCACTGTTAATGACACCTTTACTGATGATTAAGAGTAGGCTGATGGGGTGGTAATTGGACGGATTGGACTTGTCCTTTTTGTGTACAGGACATACTTGGGCAATTTTCCACATTACCGGGTAGATGCCAGTGTTGTAGCTATACTAGCACAGCTTGGCTAGGGACGTGGCAATTCTAGAGCACAGGTCTTCAGTATTATTGCCGGAATATTGTCAGAGCCCATAGCCTTTGCTGTATTCAGTGCCTTCAGTCGTTTCTTGAAATCACGCGGAGTGAATCAAATTGGCTGAAGTCTGTCATCTGTGAATATAGGGACTTCAGGAGGAGGCTGAGATGGATCATCACCTTGGCACTTCTGACTGAAGATTGTTGCAAATGCTTCAGCCTTATATTTTGCACTCGTGCTGTGACACCCCTGCCCCCCCTCCCATCATCATTGAGGATGGGGATATTTGTGGAGCCACCTACTCCAGTTAGTTGTTTAATTGTCTACCACCATTCACGACTGGATGTGGCAGGACTGCAGAACTTAGATCTGATCCGTTGGTTATGGGATCGCTTAGCTCTGTCTATCACCTGCTGCTTATGCTTTTTGGCATGTAAGTAGTCCTGGGTTGTAGCTTCACCTGGTTGACACCTCATTTTAAGATATGCCTGGTGCTGCTCCTGGCATGCCCTCCTGCATTCTTCATTGAACCAGTGTTGATCCCCTGGCTTGATGGTAATGGTAGAGTGGGGGATATGCCGGGCCATGAGGTTACAGATTGTGGTTGAGTACAATTCTGCTGCTGCTGATGGCCCACAGCGCCTCATGGATGCCCAGTTTTGCATTGCCAGATCTGTTTGAAACTACTCCATTTAGCATGGTGGTAGTGCCACACAACACGATGGACGGTATCCTCAATGTGAAGGCAGGACTTCGTCTTCACAAGGACTGTGTGGTGGTCACTTCTCCCAATTCTGTCATGGACAGATGCATCTGCAAAAGGCAGATTGGTGAGGCCAAGGTCAAGTATGCTTTTTCCTCTTGTTGGTTCCCTCACCACCTGTCACAGACCCAGTCTAGCAGCTATGTCCTTTAGGACTCGGCCAGTGGTGGTGCTGCCGAGCCACTCTTGGTGATGGACATTGAAGTCCCCCACTCAGAGTACATTCTGTGCCCTTGCCACCCTCAGTGCTTACTCCTCGTGGTTCAACACGGAGGAGTACTGATTCATCAGCTGAGGGAGGGCGGTAATAAGCAGGAGATTTCCTTGCCCATGTCTGACCTGATGCCTTGAGATTTCATGGGCTTTGGAGTCAATGTTGAGGATTCCCAGGACAACTCCCTCTAGGCCATTTCAGAGGGCATGTAAGAGTCAACCACATTGCTGTGGGTCTGGAGTCACATGTAGGTCAGACCAGTTAAGGACAGGAGATTTCCTTCCCTAAAGGACATTCATGAAACAAATGGGTTTTTACGACAATCGGCATTGGTTTCATAGCCATCAGTAGACTAGCTTTTTAATTAATTGAATTCAAATTCCACCTTCTGCCGTGGTGGGATTCAAACCCATGTCCCCTGAGCAATACCCTGGGTCTCTGGGTTCCTAGCCCAGTGACAA
Organism: Heterodontus francisci; assembly: GCF_036365525.1. Taxonomy (NCBI): domain Eukaryota; kingdom Metazoa; phylum Chordata; class Chondrichthyes; order Heterodontiformes; family Heterodontidae; genus Heterodontus; species Heterodontus francisci. The sequence continues at coordinate 2,341,911 of NC_090372.1, read as the reverse complement.
TACCACTACACCACTGCCTTCCCTGCTATTATTGCACTGAGAAATTGTCTAACAGAACATGACTGTACAGCTGAACTTTACTTAGCCCGGATGCCTGCAGACAAGTTGATTATAATGGTAGAAGTCGGTCTGAACTTGTTAAACCTTTACTGTTCAGATTGCAACCTTCATGAATATAGTTCCTTTAATAGCCTGCAGCTTCAGAAGAAGCAGTCGTCGTCAGAAATAGCCAGAAAGAGAATTTGCTGTGATTATCCATTGCTTTGCATTTTTTGGTGACATTGTTTTATCATCACCAGAGAGAAAAGCTTGAATTTATAAAGCACTTCATCATCTCTCTCAGAAACATCTCAAAGTGCTTCAAACACAGTGAAGTACTTTGAAGTGCACTAACTGTTGTTATACTGGCTCCATGGCAGTCTTTCTACAAACACAACAGTCCAAAAACGGCAATGCACTGAATGACCAGTTAACTATTTTTGGTGGTTGTTCTGTGAGGGAGGAACATTGGCCCAGGCATCAGCAGGATTCCTTGCTTTCCTTCAAACAAAGCCATGAGATTGTTAGCATCGAGCTGAACCAGTGGAACAGGGAGCTATCCCCCTGGTCTAATTCTTTTCTGAAGGCAGCATCTCTGAGAGTGCAGTACTCCCTCAGTGTTGCCCTGAATCATTACCTAGATTTTGCATTCAAGTCCTGGAGTGAGGGAAAAGTGCAACAAATGTATCAAACTGACTTTTCCATTAAATCTCTACCAACACTAACAACACCATCTTGAATTTATATAGTACTTGTAAGATAGCAAAATATCCCAAAGCCCTTCACAGGAGCGCTATCAAACAAAATTTGACACCGGGCTAGCAAAGCTGCTATTTGGACTGGAACTTGGTCAAAGGGATAGGTTTTAAGGAGTGTCTTAGAAGAGGAAAGAGAGGCAGAGAGGTTTAGGGAAGGAATTCCAGAGTTTAAATTTTAGGCAGATGAAGGCACGGCCGCCTATGCTGAAGCTATTAAAATCAGGGATGCTCAAGAAGCCAGAATTGGCATAGCGCCGATATCTCAGAGAGTTGTAGGGCTGCAGAAGGTTATAGATATAGGGAAGGGTGAGGCCATGGGAGATTGAGAATTTTAAAATCAAGATGTTGCCAACTGTGTAAGAGGTTCTCTTCCCGTCCCCCTTACTACAGTTCTTAGACTTTGGGAATTACAAGAACAAAATTGCACACGACACAGGGTTAAACTGAACCACAAACTTGCTTATTTAAAAAAACACAAAGAGCCTCCTAACAGCCTGTTACAAAGACCTCTAAACTAATTTAAAAGGACACCACACGACACTTGATTTATCAGTCCGATTTAAATCCCTCTGCGATTTAACCTCGATGCTCACCCAAACACACAGGTCCCCATGACTTAGAAAATAAACCTTTTCGAAAAAAAACACAGGCAAAACTCCATGTTTCTGCCCCAAATTCACTCAATTCAAAACCCAAACCCTCTCAGGATTTGGTTGCTACACTTAAAATTCTTTTATAACTCTCGGCCGCAAATACCCCTTGGATTTGGCTGATAACTTACAATCCTCCACACGGTTGGTCCTTCCGGTGAGAATTGTAGGTCCACGAGCCAGGTTGACCGTTCCTGACCCTCCTTCTCGACTGCAGCCCCCACAGTACAAACCCCTTCAAGATTTGACTGAAAAACTTACAATCACCCACATGGCTGGTCATTACCAATGTTGATTGTAGGCCTGGACCTGAGATGACCAGTCCCCGTCCTTCACATAACTGCAGTTATGCCAAACCCTTCGATCTTGTCCTTTTTATGATGATCCTTATCAAAATATCATAATCACATCACCTAAAGCCATCCTGCTGGATGGTCAGCACTGAGCACCATTTAATCTCTTTCCTTGGTTATCTGCTTGGTCCAGACAGATCCAGTTAGTGCTGATGTTATTTCCATTAATGAGAACAATGAACTCCACCAAGGTGAGATAACCAAGGCTCCACAGCTAATATCCATGAAAGAGGTTTCTCTCCTGTCTTGACAGGAGTGAATGCTGTGCTCTGGGGACAGTTAGTTGTAACAATGGCCTCCCCGATTACTTAACATGATGGCAGTTATCCTGTGTCACTGTTATGATAATGTCCCAAATTCCAGTCCTTTAACGGTATCAGTTCTGTTGAGATGTTGGGATGTTTGAAAATTGACTCATCTGAATGCAGCCTGCCTCTGTGTGCTTTGTGTTGAGGTTTGGCTCTTGTTCACAGTACTAGTGTCTGTGGGGACTCCACAAAGTCCAGTTTTAAAGTCCAGTTGGGGGGTGGGGGGAAGGAATTCCAATCCCACAGCTGGGAGCCAGTGTAGGTCAGCGAGCACAGTAGGTGATATGTGAACGGAACTTGGTGGGAGTTAGAATACTAGTTCTAAATTAATTTTTAGTCCTTTGGTTCATAACTGTACTCGCTTATGTAGGATACTATGTCATGCATTTGCTTTCTAATGGTGATACAATCTTTCAGCTTCAGTGCGACTCCTACTGTGATGAAGCCAGGTCCAGAAATGGTGCAAGGGCACAATTCTGTCAGTTACACAGGCTCGCTCCCATTGTGGAACTGATTACTGACCTCACTGAATTCAGGCCTTGACAATGGCTTTACTTGGTGGTTTGCATATTCCATTGTTTAGCTTCTATTTCATTTCACAAGCATTTTCTAGTGTAGTGATTTCTGACTAAATACTTACAAGAAATATCCATTGGGATTGAATGGAGAATTTAGTTGTTAAAATGTATGTCGGTGGTACTAAAACTGACTCACATTTAACCAGATAAACCTGTTTGCAATAATAGTTATAATATCCTAACAGCATTGTGTGCAGCGGTTCAAGAAGGCAGCTCACCACCACCTTCTCAAGGGCAATTAGGGATGGGCAATAAATGCTGGCCTAGCCAGTGATGCCCACATTCCACGAACGAATGAAAAAAAGTTTGTGCCTCTTGTCTTTCCTTTGGCCAATTGTCCTCAAGGCTGCTTTATTGCTTAATATTATAGAAAATTCCCAAATGCCACCAACATATTATCAACAAAGTTACCTTAACTTTGTAAGTTTCATTTGATAACGTTTGGGTCAATGAGCTTGGAGCTTCTCTTGCTTCACTGGCATAAACATAACACATGTACAACAGAACCCCTCATTTATCTGCAAAATTGGAGCTTCCACCACATCCAGAGCTTGAGTTTGGCTTGTGATTGGATTTGGTTTCCAAGTTCAAAAGTTATCTTGTCCAGCCATCGATATCTGACTGGATGGCCCATCACTAACTAACTAAATGACCCTGTTGGAGAGGATATTGTACAGAATTGACCAATCCACTGGAATTCTCCTATTCTGAATGGAGTTCCAGTGCAGCAGGACTTCCCCAATGCATTTCTCTGGCTTGATGAACTGTAGAGAAATGAGTGTTATAGTTGTTGAGTTGGAGGTGAGAGGCTGTTCTACAATATTGTCACCACCAAACATCCCGTCTCAATGTGTGCTTATATTTTTAACATCATTAACATGGTATGATGGCATATAGTGTTTTAGTAGTCAGTGTTACTCTACTCTAGAAAGAAAGACTTTTATTTCTATAGCGTCTTTCACAACATCAGCACCTCCCAAATTGCTTTACAGCCATTGAAGCACTTTTAAAGTGTAGTCACTGTTGGAATGTAGGAAAGGTGTCAGCTAATTGGTGCACAACAAGCTCCCACAAACAGCAATGTGATAATAACCAAAGAATTTGTTTTAGGGATGAATATTGACCAGGAGACTATGGAGTTTATATATAATGAGCAAAAGTACTGAGTATTATTAAAGAGACTTCAAATCTTTTACTTGCACACATCCATATTCAGGTACGAATAAATTACACAGTAGATAGTATTACCTTGAAATCGATAGAATTTTTAACTATAACAACTTGCATTTATAGATGCTTTACCATTGTAAAGCATCCCAAGGTGCTTCACAGGAGCATTGAACAAAATTTGACAATATGGTACATTCTAAAATAATTAGGACTAATTAAACATTCCAAAGGAAAACATAATACCTTCCTGAGATGATGAAAGTTCCAGATATGTTAAAAATGCTCCGTCATTTTTTTTAGGTCAGGTCTTCTGTTCCAATGCCGTACTTGGAGCATTTTGTCCAAAAAAATTTTTTTTTTCGACCGTTATGGTCCTGGAGCAAGAGAGAGAAAATCCATTGATTCAAGTGATGCAATTTCCCTAATACCACCTGGAAACTCAAGCTAAAGTGCCATTGTGAGCGTAATCTTGAAATTCTGCCTGTGTGTCATCAGTACCACATGGCAGTAGCCCCATCCAACAACACGCAACACTAATTTTACAAGTTATCTTTCTCAAAGTGAAACTCAGCAGTTTTGAAACATGCTACAATGGTTAGATTACTAGGTCACTGATTATCAATTATTCAATGAATCAAAGGCAACAATTTGTCATTTAATAAGCCATCAACCTTTTTAGTCAAGTGCAGCTATAACACTCTAATTGCATTTTTCCCGTTGTGAGTCTCTGAAAGCCCCCCTAGGCATTTGCCTCTACACAGCAAAATGAAGGCAAATCAAAAGCAGTTACACAAACATCCCAGTATTCAAAAAGTGCCATGCTGCCACAACGAGAATTTCATGGGATTATTTTATTAACTTATCTCCTTTGCTGTGTGCCACTTATCTAGAATTCTAATATATCCCTCAGCACCCCACTGTCCAGGCAGAAAAACAACATACTGCTGTGACTGGGATAAGCTTTGTATGTAGGAAAATAGATTAGGATTTAGAATTATGTCCAGCGTATTATGTGTGAGGGTTGATGTTACAAATTAATTCTTCCAACGTGATGCTTAACGCACTAGGAACACGCATTGGGAATTCAGACATGGAGGTCCACAGGCCCAATAAGATTTACCAGCCATTCATATTAATAGGGAGGAAATCCTTTGGGAGCAGCTGAACGCCAGACTTGAATCTGCAATATGTACTTTCAGTATGCAAATTTATAAAATCTACTCTTTGATGTCTAAAATTGACATTTGAGTCGTTCTGCATAAATCAACTGATTTCAAAGGATCCAGACACTGTTTGACAATTATCCTGAATGTATTAGTTGAAGTATTGAATAAACATTACATTACGGCCGGAGAGGAGGGGTCTCAGGCTCCCTACTCGCCCTTCCTCTGACTGCAACAGGGTTTATTTCTTTTAAACAGTGGTTGTGCTTACCACCTCTTGAGTGTTTTACCTTTTTCCTTTACTGTGATTGGGAAAGAACCAAAAGGGTTTTCTTGAGTTTAAACAAGAAAGAGGTAAGTTTGCTATCCTGAACACTCTAACACCGATTTTAAAATACGCTACACCTTCAGGCACACATTCACATGAGAATCACACACACACAAATAGATTACAGAGGAAAAAACATATTTGGTGGTTGGATTAAAGTTCAGAATAAATGGAATTCAAATACACAGTCTGTGAAGTGGATGATCTGGTAGTTCTCAGCTGAAGTTGTATTCTTGAAGTCCGCGGCTGGTCAAAGTGCACTTTTGCTGGCTTGCTTTGCTCAGGGTTTTCCTGAGGGCAGAATTGTATTTGGCTCTCTTCCCCTGGTCGCTGGCTGTAGCAGTCTGTAGGCCTGGAGTGTCCCCCCGTCGCAGACAGTTTTCAAACTTGATGTTTTCTGGGGAGAGAGAAAGAGACCTGCAGCCTTCTCTGCTGCTGCCCACCCAGTTACTGCTGGTCTCTTTGTCTGTGTACCAACTCCCCTGAGATGAATAGATGGTCACATGGTTGCTTCAGCTTTTTCTGGAACCTTCTAATGAAATTCAAGGTTCCACATGCCCCAGGATTTCAATTTACACTTGGAGAAGGTTTGCTCTTTCAAAGTCAATGTGTGAGGCTGTGCTAATGAAGCCATTCTAGGTAATTCAATCACTTTGAGCAAGCCATTGTTTTGGCTGGGCTTCTTGTTAGACTTTTGTCTCCAGTTCAATCTCCTGGCATTCCAGATGTAAATTGCAGTGGCCATCTTGGCTACTAGTTTTTTTTTTTAATTAACTTGTAGGATTTTTCCACTGAAAGTCTAATGTCAGTTTCCAACCAAAGAAATTAATATTTCTCATTTGGCATATAGGGTTTTATTGACAGTTAACTTACCATCATAAAGAAAGGGGTGAAAAGTTGATGTGATCATGAACAACTGCGTTATTTCACTATTTCTATGTAAGCACGGATATTATTTATTATGTTGACAATCACTAAAAACAGAATAGCTTAGTTTCAGAATTTCAACAGCATTAGCCAGTTTCCACTTAATGTAACATAAAAATTAGGAGTAGTAGGTCATACAACCCCATTCAATAAGATCATGGCCGATCTTCTACCTCAACTCCACTTTCGTACCTTGATTTCCTTATTGTTCAAAGATCTACCATTCTCTGTTTTGATTATACTCAACGACTGAACAGCCACAGACCTCGCGGGTAGAGAATTCCAAAGGTTCACAACCCTCTGAACAATGAAATTTCTCCTCATCTCAGTACTGAATGACCAACCCCTATCCTGAGACTGTGTCCCCTAGTTCTCGACTCTTCAACTTTTGGCCTGTCAAACCTTCTAAGAATTTTATACACGTCAGCATAATGGTGTCACACTACAAATTAAAACAAATGTTGGAAATTTGAAACCAAAGCAGAAAATGCTGGAAGAACAGGGAATATGGGATGAATGTAGGATTAGTATAAATGGGTGGTTGTCGGTTGGCACAGACTTGGTGGGCCGAAGGGCCTGTTTCAGTGCTGTATCTCTAAATAAATAAACATGGAGGGTTAGCTAGTGATACAGAGAAAAGACAGGTTAATGTGCCATTTATCAGAACGCCATGATTTTCTGTTTGTGCTGCAGTGTCACAATCATAGCTAGGTTTTGCTCAACGAAACAACATTCAGTTTGGAAGGATACACTTATATGCTAGGCGAAGTTATCCATTTGCAGATTAAGCAGCAATACATCAGATAGCAAAGATATGCTTTCCATTGATAAGATGCACTACAGCAACTCACCAAGGCCCCTTCGGCAGTATCTTCCAAACCGACAACCTCTACCACCTAGAAGGACAAGGGCAGCAGACGCATGGGAACACCACCACCTGCAAGTTCCCTCTAAGTCACGCAGCATCCTGACTTGGAACTATATCGCTGTTCCTTCACTGTTGCTTGGTCAAAATCCTGGAACTCCTTCCCTAACCGCACTGTGGATGTACCCACACAAAAATATGAACATGCGAACATAGGAATTAGGAGCAGGAGTAGGCCACTTGGCCCCTCGAGCCTGCTCCACCATTCAACAAGAACATGCTTGACCTGATTGTAACCTCAACTGCACATTCCTGCCTACCCCCAATAACCTTCCACACCTGAGCTTATCAAGAATCTATCTACCTCTACCTTAAAATATTCAAAGACTCTGCTTTCACTGCCTTTTATAGAAGAGTTCCTAAGAATCACGACAGTCTGAGCAAAAATTATTTCTCTTCATCTCGGTCTTAAATGGGTGACCCCTTATTTTTAAACAGTGACCCCTAGTTCTAGATTCTCCCACAAGAGGAAACATCCTTTCCACATCCACCCTGTCAAGACCCCTCAGGATCTTATGTTTCAATCAGGTCACCTCTTACTCTTCTATATTCCAGTGGATACAAGCCTAGCCTGTCCAATCTTTCCTCATAAGACAACCCGCTCATTCCAGCTATTAGTCTAGTAAACCTTCTCTACACTGCTTCCAACACATTTACATCCTTCCATAAATAAGACGACCAGTACTGTACACGTTGGCACCTCATCGTCACAAGGCGAGCCTCTATAAACAGTATCCAAATCACACGCAGCTTCCACAGTGCCGACTGCGACACTGATCACTCCCTGGAGTGCAGCAAGGTTAGACTCAAACCAAAGAAGCTGCATCACTCCAAGCAGAAGGGCCGCCCGCGCATCAACACTAGCAGAATTTCTTATCCACAGCTGTTACATAAGTGTCTAAATTCACTTGAAAAAGCCCTTCACAGCACTCCTGCAGGGGATGCAGAGACAAAGTGGGCCCACATCAGAGACGCCATCTATGACTCAGCAATGAACACCTTTGGAAAACTTGAGAAGCAGAATGCAGACTGGTTTCAATCTCACTTTGAAGGGCTGGAACCTGTTATAGTCGCTAAGCGCATTGCACTGTTGAACTACAAGAAAGCCCCCAGCGAGTTAACAACCGTAGCACTTAAAGCAGCCAGAAGTGCTGCACAAAGAACAGCCAGGCGCTGTGCAAATGACTACTGGCAACACCTATGCAGTCGTATTCATCTGGCCTCTGACACCAGAAACATCAGAGGAATGTATGATGGCATTAAGAGAGCTTTTGGGCCAACCATCAAGAAGATCGCCCCCCTCAAGTATCAATCAGGGGAAACGATCACTGACCAACGCAAGCAAATGGACCGCTGGGTGGAACACTACCTAGAACTGTACTCCAGGGAAAATGTTGTCACTGAGACCGCCCTCAATGCAGCCCAGTCTCTGCCAGTCATGGATGACTGGACAAACAGCCAACAAAATCAGAACTCAGTGATGCCTTCGATTCTCTAGCCAGCGGAAAAGCCCCTGGGAAGGACGGCATTACCCCTGAAATAATCAAGAGTGCCAAGCCTGCTATACTGTCAGCACTCCATGAACTGCTTTGCCTGTGCTGGGATGAGGGAGCAGTACCACAGGACATGCGCGATGCCAATATCATCACCCTCTATAAGAACAAGGGTGATCGCAGTGACTGCAACAACTACCGTGGAATCTCCCTGCTCAGCATAGTGGGGTAAGTCTTTGCTTTTGTCGTTTTAAACAGACTCCAGAAGCTGGCAGAGCATGTCTACCCTGAGGCACAGTGCAGCTTTCGAGCAGAGAGATCCACCATTGACATGCTGTTTTCCCTTCGCCAGCTACAGGAGAAATGCCATGAACAACAGATGCCCCTCTACGTTGCTTTCATAGATCTCATCAAAGCCTTTGACCTCATCAGCAGACGTGGTCTCTTCAGACTACTAGCAAAGATCGGATGTCCACCAAAGCTACTAAGTATCATCACCTCATTCCATGACAACATGAAAGGCACAATTCAGCATAGCGGTGCCTCATCAGACTCTTTTCCTATCCTGAGTGGCGTGAAACAGGGCTGTGTTCTCGCACCTACACTGTTTGGGATCTTCTTCTCCCTGCTGCTCTCACATGCGTTTAAGTCTTCAGAAGAAAAAATTTTCCTCCACACAAAATCAGATGGCAGGTTGTTCAACCTTGCCCATCTTAGAGAAAAGACTAAAATACAGAAAGTTCTCATCAGGGAACTCCTCTTTGCTGACGATGCTGCATTAACATCTCACACAGAAGAGTATCTGCAGAGACACATGGACAGGATTGCGGCTGCCCGCAACGAATTTGGCCTAACCATCAGCCTCAAGAAAATGAACATCATGGAACAGATGTCAGAAATGCTCCATCCATCAATTTTGGCGACCACGCTCTGGAAGTGGTTCAAGAGTTCACCTACCTAGACTCAACTATCACCAGTAACCTGTCTCTCGATGCAGAAATCAACAAGTGCATTGGAAAGGCGTCCGCTGCTATGTCCAGACTGGCCAAGAGAGTGTGGGAAAATGGCACACTGACATGGAACACAAAGGTCCGAGTGTATCAGGCCTGTGTCCTCAGTACCTTGCTCTACGGCAGCGAGGCTTGGACAACATCTGTCAGCCAAGAGCGACGTCTCAACTCATTCCATCTTTGCTGCCTCCGGAGTATCCTTGGCATCAGGTGGCAGGACCGTATCTCCAACGCAAAAGTCCTCGAGGCTGCCAACATCCCCAGCACATACACCCTACTGAGCCAGTGGCACTTGAGATGGCTTGGCCATGTGAGCCGCATGGAAGATGGCAGGATCCCCAAGGACACATTGTACAGCGAGCTCGTCACCGGTATCACACCCACCAGCTGTCCATGTCTCCATGCAATTGCGACATGAAGTCCTGTGACATTGACCACGTCGTGGGAGTCAGTTGTCAATGATCGCCAGAGCTGGCGGACAGCCATAAAGGCGGGGCTAAAGAATGGCAAGTCGAAGAGACTTAGCAGTTGGCAGGAAAAAAGACAGAAGCGCAAGGAGAGAGCCAACTGTGTAACAGCCACGACAACCAATTTTATCTGCAGCACCTGTGGAAGAGTCTGTTACTCTAGAATTGGCCTTTATAGCCACTCCAGGCGCTGTTTCACAAACCACTGACCACCTCTAGGCGCTTACCCATTGTCTCTCTCGGGAGTAGGAGGCCAAAGAAGAAGACAATGACTGTGCACAGTACTCCAGATATGGTATCACCAATTCCCCGGATCTGTTTACACACTTTCATATGCATTCTTCAAACATCATAAAATCTAAAACAAAACACTTTCATTTTATTATTTTGTCTTATCAGGATTTGTGCAAACAAGACCAATTTGTGACTGCATTATGGTTAGAGTTTTAACTAAAACCCGCACAGACAGACCTATATGCCCCTAAATTGCTCAGTCATTCCAACAGGAGATTGCTGGAACAGCCAAAAGTCTGTCAGGACCCAGCTTTATTAGGTCCTGGACTGGCACTGGAATCTCCTGTTTCAATGAGACAGAAGTGGGGCAGTGGGTAACTGGTGCAGGCAGTCTCTATTCTGAAAGTTCCCACTTCTTCAGCATTAAAAGGCTGTGGTGTGAGGCTGGCATTCAGCACACTGATCTCCTGAAGGTGCCTAGCCTGTGTTTCTGCTCAGGATCCAAAAGATCCTGGGGATGGGGAGAGAATTTGTTTTCAATTTAAATCAGACCCTTGACACCAGGGCAGTGATCCAGGCACCTCCCTACTACTGTCGGCTTGGCACTCATCCCTAATCCCATGAACATCATTCAGGTCAATGACAAAGTGCTGTGGTTGATGCAAAAATTGCTGGGATCACATCCACAGGGATTTTTTGGGCCATGAATTTTATTTATTAACTTTATTGTTGCAAGTTTTCAACATTTCCACTTAATTAAAAGTCACTGTATGAGATTAGACACAAAGGTAAGGATATTTCACTGATTAACAGCCAGACCATAGGACTTTTCCCTCTGTTATAAATATCTCTTTAGAGTCAACATTTCGGTTTCAGCCAAGTGTTACCAGGATTCGAGTGTCTTGTTGGTGAAGTTATCTCTATAGCGTTGGATTTTCTACAGCTTTTCCAATATTGTCATTCCATTCTCTAAGTTAATATATCACGTATTACTGTAGAAAGTGAATGATTGAAACCCTCACACTTGATCCAATTCACAACATAATTCTATTTTGTTTTGTCTTTTGTTTAATGGGACACTATATTAACAAACAAAAACAAGAAATGCTGGAATCACTCAGCAGGTCTGGCAGCATCTGTGGAAAGAGAAGCAGAGTTAACGTTTCGGGTCAGTGACCCTTCTTCGAAGAAGGGTCACTGACCCGAAACGTTAACTCTGCTTCTCTTTCCACAGATGCTGCCAGACCTGCTGAGTGATTCCAGCATTTCTTGTTTTTGTTTCAGATTTCCAGCATCTGCAGTATTTTGCTTTTACTATATTAACAAACCTTTTCTTGATCAGATGAGCCATGACATAGCAGGGAGCAAAGTATTTAATCCCTTTATTGCACCCAGTTTAATCACAGTTTAGAATCAGAATAAAGGCCCCTCAGCAACAAACCTTAATTCCAGCCTCAAAGAATACTCCCCATTGTCCTTTAAATGGACAATATTTGCCAATTTTCGGCACTGTCTATCATTGTGGCCTCAGAGAGACTGACAGTTTTGGGCCAGATGGAGCCATTTGTGTTGTGGATTTATCCTCATTGGGACAGGGATTATTCTCATCAAGATTATTTTACTTAGGACTCTTGCATTCATTTCGAGAGAGGAGACCTATTTTCAGTCAATTTGGGCTGACATTGAATTTAAAAGCCAGTGATGAAAGGATCCATTGAAGTAAGCAATTTTCTCAATATGTCTGTTTTTTTATACAGGAAAATATTACACTACCTATAGAAATAGAACATAATGACAGAGTACTGTCCTGTGGGGAAAATAAGCACAGTTTGATTCTTCAATAGCTTTTTCCAATTTTTCCACTTGAAATCCTATTTTCTACTGAGTACCCTGATGGAAAGTGAAAGTTGTCCACCTGTGCGGGTGACAGAAATTATTTTTACTTTAGCTGTTGAGAACAAGTAGCGATGAGCATGTTGTCTGGTAAAAGATTGTTTTAAAGTAAAACTTCCACTAAGGCATAATTTTTTGTTCTAAATTATATACTTTAGTATTCATTTCTGGATTGAAGTCCCTCTATTACAAGAGTTAATACATTACAAAGTACTTCATTGGCTGTGAATGAATTTGTCACATCCTGAGATCATGAAAGGTGCTTCTCTCGATTTAACAACTTCTTTTCTTTGAAATGTGTTTTCTTCTGTTATCTTACAAGGACATTTTGCACTTGAAAGTAGGAAAGAATTTAAGCAAGGAGTCAGGAGGGATTAACCAGGGAAAGGGTTGGCCCACTCAAGGACAGAGGAGGGAATCTATGTGTGGAGCCAGAGGAAATGGGCGAGGTACTAAATGAGTACTTTGCATTAGTATTCACCAAGAGAAGGACTTTGTGGATGATGAGCCTCGGGAAGGGAGTGTAGTAGTCTGGGTCATGTCGTTATCAAAAAGGAGGAGGTGTTGGGCATCTTGCAAAGCATTAAGGTAGATATATCCCCAAGGCCTGATGGGATCTACCCAGAATACTGAGGGAGGCAAGGGAAGAAATTTCTGGGGCCTTGACAGAAATCTTTGTATCCTTATTGGCTACAGATGAGGTCCCAGAGGACTGGAGAATAGCCAATGTTGTTCCTTTGTTTAAGAAGGGTAGCAAGGATAATCCAGGAAATTATAGACCGGTGAGCCTTACGTCAGTGGTAGGGAAATAATTGGAGAGGATTCTTTGGGACAGGATTTACTCCCATTTGGAAACAAATGAACTTATTAGCGAGAGGCAGCATGGTTTTGTGAAGGGGAGGTCGTGTCTCACTAACTTGATTGAGTTTTTTGAGGAAATGATGAAGATGATTGATGAGGGAAGGGCAGTGGATGTTGTCTACATGGACTTTAGTAAAACCTTTGACAAGGTCCCGCATGGCAGACTGGTGCAAAAGGTGAAGTCACACGGGATCAGAGGTGAGCTGGCAAGATGGATACAGAACTGGCTCAGTCACAGAAGACAGAGGGTATCAGTGGAAGGGTGCTTTTCTGAATGGAGGGATGTGACTAGTGGTGTTCCGCAGGGATCAGTGCTGGGACCTTTGCTGTTTGTAGTATACATAAATGATTTGGAGGAAAATGTAGCTGGTCTGATTAGTAAGTTTGCGGACGGCACAAAGGTTGGTGGAGTTCCGGATAGTGATGAGGATTGTCAGAGGATACAGCAGGATATAGATCGGTTGGAGACTTGGGTGGAGAGATGGCAGATGGAGTTTAATCCGGACAAATGTGAGGTAATGCATTTTGGAAGATCTAATACAGGTGGGAAGTATACAGTAAATGGCAGAACCCTTAGGAGTATTGACAGGCAGAGAGATCTGGGTGTACAGGTCCACAGGTCACTGAAAGTGGCATAAGGTAGTCAAGAAGGCATACAGCATGCTTGCCTTCATCGGTCGGGGCATAGAGTATAAAAATTGGCGAGTCATGCTGCAGCTGTACAGAACCTTAGTTAGGCCACACTTGGAATATTACGTGCAATTCTGGTCGCCACACTACCAGAAGGACGTGGAGGCTTTGGAGAGGGTACAGAAGAGGCTTACCAGGATGTTGCCCGGTCTGGAGGGCATTAGCGATGAGGAGAGTTTGGATAAACTCGGATTGTTTTCACTGGAACGACGGACGTGGAGGGGCGACATGATAGAGGTTTACAAAGTTATGAGTGGCATGCACAGAGTGGATAGTCAGAAGCTTTTTCCCAGGGTGGAAGAGTCTGTTCCTAGGAGACATAGGTTTAAGGTGAGAGGGGCAAAGTTTAGAGGGGATGTGCGAGGCAAGTTCTTTACACAGAGGGTGGTGAGTGCCTGGAACTTTCTGCTGGGGGAGGTGGTGGAAGCAGGTACGATAGCGACGTTTAAGAGGCATCTTGACAAATACATGAATAGGATGGGAATAGAGGGATACGGTCCCCGGAAGTGCAGAAGGTTTTAGTTTAGACAGACATCAAGATCGGCGCAGGCTTGGAGGGCCGAATGGCCTGTTCCTGTGCTGTACTGTTCTTTGTTCTTTGTTCAATGCAAGACTCGAATATTGGCAATGTTTCAATATCAAGTACATTCAAAAATAGACCATTACTCTTTCCTTCCACAATATATATGGGATTATTTTGTCCTGCCTGTGCGTTAAAAATAATGATCACACCACTGAATACTTTGAGACATTAAGTAGCATGTAAAACAATTTTGGTTATATTTCAGGTTTTTGTGATTATTTCATAGAAAAAGAGTTACTTTTGATGTATTTTCAATCAAAGTATATTATTGCAAGTTATAAAGAGCACCCAGACAATAATTGGTTCAGAAGCTAAATGAAAATAGTTTCCTCCGGAGTCTAAACAGTAAGCAATTCATTAGCTTGTCAAGGAACTCATGGAAAATATTCACACCATTTTTTTTTAACAAATTATTTACAGCATAGAAACAGGCCACTCAGCCCAACCTGTCCTCCTGCCACTCCTACTTCATCTTAACTTATCAGCATATCCTTCTATTCCTTTCTCCCTCCTAGTTTTATCCCGCTTCCCCTTAAATGCATCTATCCTATTTGCCTTAACTACTCCTTGTGGTAGCAAGTTCCACATTCTCGCCACTCTCTGGGTAAAGCATTTTCTCCTGAATTCCTGATTTGATTTATTAGTGATTATCTTATATTTATGCCCCCTAAATACTGTTCTTCCCACAAGTGGAAAAGTTTTCTCTATGCCTACCCTATCAAACCCTTTCATGATCTTAGAAACTTCTGAGACTTCTATCAGGTCACCCCTCAGTCTTCCCTTTTCTAAAGAAAACTGCACCAGTCTTGATCTTTCCTGACATGTATAACCTCTCAGTTCGAGTATGATTCCAGTAAATCTTTTTGCACTTTCTCCAGTGCCTCGATATTCTTTTTATAATATAGAGATCAGAATACTCCAAGTATGGTGTAATTAAGGTTCTATAGAAAGGTAACAGAATTTCTCTGCTTTTCAAGTCTATCCCTCTAGAACTGAACCCCAGTGCTTTGTTTGCTTTTTGTATGACCTTATTAAACAATGTGGCTATTTATAGTGATCTGACAGTCTGGGTTGGAATGTCCCTTGACCTCTACTTGTCCATGAAGAGGGGAGATAAAAAGATAGAGGGGACAATTTTAATGAAGAGTGACCAGGGGTGGACAGGAAACAGATCAATCCTCTGCAGCATGAGACCCTGGGGATTTTAACTCCCATGATTGCCATTTGTCTCATCTTGAATCCAGCTGAATCGTCCTTGACCCAAACATCTTCAGTTGCTTCATCAATGACTCTCCTTCATCATAAAGTCAGAAGCAGGGCAATTAGCTGACAATTCCACAGTGTTCACATGTATTTCCAACTCCTCTGATAATGCAGCAGCCCTTTCCAGTCTACAGCAGGTGGTTAATTTCCAGACTTGGGATAAAAGGTAGCAGGTAACATTCATACCAGATAAGTGCCAGGTAAGAACCATCATGAAGAATAGAAAGCCCTGGCATTTTCCTCAAATTTTCAACAGCAGCATCATGCCTATGTTTGCTACTATGAAGCACCTATGAGGTCACCATCGACCAGAGATTTAACTGGTACAGCAACATCAATACCACAGCTAAAAGAGCAGAGGCTGTCTGCACCACCTTGTCTCAAAACTTCTCCACCATCTACGAAGCTCAATTCAAAGTGATGGAATTGGAATAATCAGCATCTGCCTGGAAAGTTATAGCTGCAACAACATTCAAGATACTTGACACCATCCAGGACAGAGTAATTTGCTTGATTGATACCATTTGCACAAGGATTCACCCCCTCCATCACCAGCACATATGACAGCAGCAAGTACGATCTACAAGGTGCATGTAACAACATGCCACAATTACCATGATGGCACCTTCCACACCTGCAACTACCATCAAGAAGGACAAGAGCAGCAATGTCATGGAAACCATCACCTAGAAGCTTCCCCCTAAAAACAACGTATATATAGTGCCTTTAACAGAGTAAAATGATCCAAGGCACTTCACATGACAAACAAAATTTGACACTGGGCCACATAAGGACATACTAGGGCAGATGACCCAAAGCTTGGTCAAGGAGGTAGGTTTTAAGGGGTGTATTATAAAGGCAGAATGAGAAGTAGAAAGGTGCAGAGGTCTAGCGAGGGAATTCCAGAGCTTAGGACCCAGGCAGTTGAAGGTACAGCCACCAATGGTGGAGTGATAAAAATCGGCTTGGAGGTATGTCACTGTTCTTTCATCATTGCAGGGCAGTATCCAAGAATTTCCTACCTAACACCATCATAACCACAAGGACTGTAGTTGTTTTAGATGACGTCCACTACACCTTCAACTAGGAACGGGCAATAAAAGATGACCATGCCCCACGTCTTGGTTACAAAATCTCTCTGTAATATTTAATAGTTTCAGAACTATAACACAAAACTGAATCTAATTTAACAAGTTGGTAGTTCATCTGAAAAGAATCCACAGGGGATTGTTGCGTGGGAGATGGGAAAATTCACATAGACGTGATTGGGGTTAAGCCACATATTGGGACAAAGGAGATATAGCTTTATCCTGCATTTGGCACATGATATTTGTGACCTTGAAGTACAGCATTATGGCTTGAAGTTTCAATTGGGTAAATTATTCCATGGATGCAAAATTTGCAACAAAATAATATTTAAGATGCCAGTTCTCATCATCTATTTCCCAGAAGTAGTTACAGATGGTGACTGCAAAACTATAGCTAAATGTCTTAATTTGTAAGTAGCAAAAATTGTACTCCTCCGTCAGTAGATCCAATACTAATAGGTAAATAATCCAAAAAGTAATGTAGATATCCAATGCACGTGTTATCCAAAGACATTTAATACATTGTTGGACCTAAATTAAATGAAGCATGTCATCCACTTTATACACAGTAATACTTCGATGCAGTTTGAATATGAATAAAGAAAAATGAACTGGAATTCAGTGGACCTAGGAATTTTGTGGAAGCGATGAAATCTTGTCATGGATTTCTGTAAATTAAAGCACCACAATGCTGTTAGGAAGGGAGTTCCAGGTTTTTGATCTGGCGACAATGAAGGATTGGCAATATAATTCCAGGTCATTTCATATCATTGCTGTTTTGGAAAGCAACTTTAGTTGAATGATTTTTTTGACCACCGTAACGTGTGCAAGTCTATTCTGATTATACATGTGTAGAATTTTCTGATAATCAACTTTAGGTGTTTTTCAAACACTTTACATTGAAGATGAGTGTTTAATTTGCTTATCCTGAAATGATTCACACTGATAGTTGGCAAGCCCTGTCATTATAAAACTGACTATAGGATGCATAATGAGCATTGCATTTAAGGGAATTATTTCAAAGCAATAATCTTCTCTCACTTAAGCTTCAGTCTTGTGGGTACAATGTTACAAAATCCCACAGCCTCCTGATTAGATTGCAGCCTTATAATCATTCTCAGGTATCCATTATTTTCCATTTATTTTTCAAAATTGTGGATGCTTTGATGTCCTACTTGGTTGCATTTGAGGTGTGTTGAAAGGCTTAATTTCAAAATTTTCAGCAAAATACCTGTTAAAAAGGATAATTTATAGCAATAATACAGACACCAAGAGCAATCATCTAAAAACATTTTACATACACTGTCATAGATCATTCCAGTATAATGAGCCTCTACAATCTTGTGTAATTTCACTGTACATGGGCATTATAATTGCTGTTAGATTAATGCTGTGTGCAGAACATCTGAGGATATGAGAAGACTGTTACTGAATTCCTATATTTGCTGCTTCACTTCTTTTAGGAAGATAGGAAGTAGGAGCAGGAGTAGGCCATTCGGCCTGTCGAGCCTGTTCCACCATTCAATGAGATCATGGCTGATCTTCTATCTCAATACCATTTTCCTGCACTATCCCCATATCCCTTGATATCTTTAATATCTAGAAATCTATTGATCTCTGTCTTGAGCATACTCAATGACTGAGCCTCCACAGCCCTCTGGGGTAGAGAATTACACAGATTCACCACCCTCTGAGTGAAGAAATTCCTCTTCATTTCAGTCCTAAATGTCCTACCTCTTATTCTGAGACTGTGTCCCCAGTTCTAGACTCCCCCCAACCAGGTGAAACATCCTTCCTGCATTAACCCTGTCGAGCCCTGTAAGAATTTTATATGCCTCAATGAGATCACCTCTCATTTTTCTAAACGCTGGAGAATACAGGCCCAGTCTCTTCAATCTCTCCTCATAGGACAATCCAGCCATCCCAGGAATCAGTCTGGTGAGCCTTCATTGCAGTTTCTCTATGACAAGTTTATCCATCCTTTGGTAAGGAGACCAAAACTTCACACAGTACTCCAGTGCAGTATCACCAGGGCTATGGACAATTGCAGCAAGACTTCACTATTCCTGTACACAAATCCCCTTGCAATGATGCCAACATGCCATTCGCCTTCCAAATTGCTTGCTGCACCTGCAGTGCTTTCAGTGACTCATGAACAAGGCCACCCAGGTCCCATTGGACATCAACACTTCCCAATCTCTCACAATTTATGAAATACTCTATTTTTGTTTTTCCTACCAGAGTGGATAACTTCACAATTTTCCACATTATATTCCATCTGCCATGTTCTTGTCCACTCACTTAGCCTGTCTAAATTCCCCTGAAGCCTCTTTGCATCCTCCTCACAACTCACATTCCCACCTAGTTTTGTGTCATCAGCAAATAGTTAGGGTCCAAGCACTGATCCTTGTGGTACCCACTAGTCACAGCCTGTTAACCTGAAAATGACCCATTTATTCCTACTCTTTGTTTTCTCCCAATTAACCAATTCTCAATCCATGCCAGTATATTACCCCCAATCCCATGTGTTCTAATTTGCCTACTAACCTCCTGTGTGGGACCTTATCAAAAGCCATCTGAAAATCCAAATACATCACATCCACTGGTTCCCCCTTATCTATTCTTCTAGTTACATCCTCAAAAAACTTCAACATGTTTGTCAAACATGATTTTCCTTTCATCAATCCACGTTAACAATGCCCAATCCTACCATTATTTTCTAAGTGTCTCGTCATAACAACCTTTATAATAGATTCTAGCATTTTCCCTACTCCTGATATCAGGCTAACAGGTCTGTAGTTCCCCATTTTCTCTCTCCCTCCTTTCTTAAAAAGTAGGGTTACAATTGGTACCTTCCAATCTTCAGGAACTATTCCAGAATCTATACAATTTTGAAAGATCATCACAAATGCACCCTCTATCTCTACAGACAACTCTTTCAATACTCTGGGATATAGATAATCAGGTCCAGGGGATTTATCAACTTTCAGCCCCCTTAATATCTCCAGTACTCTTTTTTTTAAACCTGATATTGATTTCTTTCAGTTCCTCATTCTCACTGGTCCATCGGCTCTTTAGTATTTCTGGGAGGTTTTTTGTATCTTCTTCCGTGAAGACAGACACAAAGTATTTGTTTAATTTCTCTGCCATTTTCTTATTCCCCATTATAAATTCCCCTGTCTCTACCTGTATTGGGTCCACATTTGTCTTTGCTGATATTTTTTTCTTTTTACATACCTATAGAAGCTTTTACAGTCTGTTTAAGTTTCTTGCTGGTTTATTTTCATATTCTATTTTCTCTTTCTTTATCAGTTTCTTGGTCCTCCTTTGCTGAATTCTAAAATGCTCCCAGACTTGAGGTTTACTTCATCCTCCCTTGTGTAAAAATGCAAAGGTTTATATATGGAACAGGTGCAAATCTATAGATATTACACTGCTGACTCACAGTGAAATGATTAATTGAGAATCAGGCATAACTGTCAGAAATTCGAGACATGACCCAAATGTTTCTGTTTTTTTCAGTCTGAGTACTGTTAATATGGCCATTGGTGGGTTATAGATTGAAATGGAACTGGATTGCTTACATACAGTTTTTCTCTGTCATATTATTAGCATACCAATCATCGTAAAAGTTTGGACAATCTTAAAAAATGATTAGTGTTGGTAGAGGAAAATTAACGCAAGTCAAATTGAAGGATTGCAAAAAATTAAAGGGTAGTACGACAATGAGTGAACACAAATTCTAAAAGATTTGTATTGTCTCAAAAGCCTTTTTAATCCATCTACAAAGTTTTTCCAAGGCACGGGAATAATAAAAGATAGGGATAAAAATTGAAGAGGAAAGGCAAGGTGCAGGAAGTGACAACGTTTCGCATCTGACCATCAGTTTGATGGCTGCTGAAATAGAGGTGATATTTTGGAAGAGAACTTCCTCGATCATCCCTACAGGCAAGGTGGTGAAGCCTAACAGCTGAGCAATGCTGACATTGCATCAGAGTTGCATGATTGCTGCAGATGCCCATATAACAGATGACAATAATCTTGTATGTGCCTCTCTGCTGGACCAGACTCTCAGAAAGCAGTACTGTAAGGTAACAGCTAGACAGATAATCCAAGGGCAGTAGAAATGTGTGATAGCATGGTTCTTGCTTAACCTGCGCAACTACTTTCATGTCATGGAAGTGAAGAAAAGATTTACTGTAATTCGAGCAAGCATCCAATATTATAGTTGTCAAGATTCATATATCTGAGTGATAACCAGTCTGCTATTCCAGCTTCCTTTGGGACGATGAACCTCTAATGGCACTAATTCTCTGCCCAAGTCAGATATAATTCATCTCTTTCTGCAGATCTCAGTATGTGGGTAGCAATGCTGAGCATCATTCAGAATTGTCCGCCATTGCTCTGCAGGCCTTCCCTAGATTGGGCAATTTCCATCGGGAAACCACTGATGCCAGGAGTGGTACAGGGCATTGTGAAAGACACGTTTTTGGTTTCCTGTCCCAGTTTGAATTTCAATGGTAGCAGAAGATGAGGGAGATTTGAGGCATGTGTTCAGCAGTGAGCCAAATCATAGTCATAGAGTCATAGAGAGTTATACAGCACAGAAACAGGCCCTTCGTGTCTGTGCCGGCCATCAAGCACTTAACTATTCTAATCCCATTTTCCAGCACTTGGCCCGTAGCCTTGCATGGTATGACGTTTCAAGTGCTCATCTAAATACTTTGTAAATGTTGTGAGGGTTCCTGCCTCTACCATCTCTTCAGGCAGTGTGTTCCAGATTCCAACCACCCTCAGTGAAAAAAAAATGTCCTCAAATCCCCTCTAAACCTCCAGCCCCTTACCTTAAAGCTATGCCCCCTGGTTATTGACACCTCCGCTAAGGGAAAAAGTTTCTTCCTATCTACCCTATCAATGCCCCTCATAATTTTGTATACCTCAGTCTTGTTCCCCTCAGCTTTCCCTGCTCTAAGGAAAACAACGCTAACCTTTTCAGTCTCTCTTCATAGCTGAAATGCTCCAGCCCAGGCAACATCCTGGTGAATCTCCTCTGCACCCTCTCCAGTGCAATCACATCCTTCCTATAGTGTGGTGACCAGAACTGTACACAGTACTCCAGCTGTGGCCTAACTAGCATTTTATACAGCTCCATCATAACCTCCCTGCTCTTATATTTTATGCCTCGGCTAATAAAGGCAAGTATCCCATATGCCTTCCTCACCACCTTATCTACCTGTGCTGCTGCCCTCAGTGATCTATGGACAAGTACACCAAGATCCCTCTGACCCTCTGTACTTCCTAGGGTCCTACCATCCATTATTTTTCCCTTGCCTTGTTAGCCTTCCCAAAATGCATCACCTCACACTTCTCAGGATTAAATTCCATTTGCCACTGCTCCACCCATCTTACCAGCCCATCTATATCGTCCTGTAATTTAAGGCTTTCCTCCTCACTATTTACGACACCACCAGTTACCATGCCATCTGCGAACTTACTGATCATACCTCCTATATTCATGTCTAAATCATTAATGTACACTGCAAACAGCAAGGGTCCCAGCACCGATCCCTGTGGTACACCACTGATCACAGGCCTCCAATCGCAAAAACAGCCCTCGACCATTACCCTCTGCCTCCTGCCACTAAGCCAATTTTGGATCCAATTTGCCCTGGATCCCATGGGCTCTTACCTTCTTAACCAATCTCCCATGTGGGACCTTATCAAAAGCCTTACTGAAGTCCATGTAGACTACATCAACTGCTTTATCCTCATCTACACATCTAGTCACACCTCAAAAAATTCAATCAAGTTATTTAGACATGATCTCCCCCTGACAAAGCCATGCTGACTATTCCTGATTAATCCCTGCCTCTCCAAGTGGAGATTAATTCTGTCCCTCAGAATTTTTTCCAATAGTTTCCCTACCACTGATGTTAAACTCAGCGGCTTATAATTCCTGCTACCCTTCTTGAATAATGGTACCACATTCGCTGTCCTCAGGTCCTCTGGTACCTCTCCTGTGGCCAGAGAGGATTTGAAAATTTGTGTCAGAGCCCCTGCTATCTCCTCCCTTGCCTCACATAACAGCCTGGGATACATCTCATCTGGGCCTGGGGATTTATCCACTTTTAAGACCACTAAAACTGCTAATACGTCCTCCCTTTCAATGCTAATATATGTTCAAGTATATCACAATCCCCCTCCCTGAGCGCTACACCTACATCGTCCTTCTCCATAGTGAACACAGATGAAAAGTAATCATTTAAAACCTCAACTATGTCCTCCGGCTCCACACACAGATTGCCACTTTGGTCCCTAATGAGCCCTGCTCTTTCCCTGGATATCCTCTTGCCCTTAATATATTTATAAAACACCTTAGGATTTTCCTTTACCTGGCCCACCAGTGTTTTTTCATGTCCCCTGTTTGCTCTCCTAATTACTTTAAGTATCCCCTACACTTTCTAAACATACTAGCTTTTTCAGCTCCTCCAGTGTTGTGGTACTGTGCAACTAAACTGACAAATACTTCCAATCAAACACATCAGAGGCAGCTCTGGGATCTGGCCTGTCTCCAATCTGGAAGGAAATAAATTACTGTAACAAACTGCTTGAAATTTCCAGATTGCTAATGGACTCTAAGCTCACTACTGCAAACTTCAGAGAGCTGACAAAGCAGATTTTGTCTTTCAAGGAATTCATTGTAGCAAACTTCAAACTCCCCACTTGTTTCTAATGAAGTATGAGCTCAATATTCTATGAAAATAGGGAGAGGGGAGGGAGAAAGGGTTGGGAGATATTTTCAACTTCGGCCCAAAGCAGGCGCCTGCAGTGCCCATCCAAAAATGTGGAGGTTGGGGGAGCAGATTGGTACGAATTTTGGTTGGGGTGGGCCTAGTGATTGGGGTAAATTTTGGCTGGCAGTAAGAACTTAAGAAATAGGAGGAGTAGGACTTTAATAGAACCATAGTAAGGTATGTCATACAAAGAGGCCATTCAGCCCATCGTGTCTGCACTGGCTGAAAAAATTAGCCGCCCAATCTAATCCCACCTTCCAGCACCTGATCCATAGCCTTGCTGGTTTCAGCACTTCAGGTGCATGTCCAGGTACCTTTTTAAATGAGTTGTGGGTTTCTGCATCCACCACCAATCTGAGCAGTGAATTCCAGACACCCACCACCCTCTGAATGAAAAAGAGTTTCCACATATCCCCTCTAATCCTTCTACCAATCACCTTAAATCTGTGCCCCGGTAATTGACCTCTCCGCAAGGGGAAACAGGTCCTTCCTGTCTGTTCTATCTAGGCCTCTTATAATTTTGTACACCTCAATTAAGTTCCCCCTCAGCCTCCTCTGTCTAAGGAAAACAACCCTAGCCTATCCAATCTTTCTTTATAGCTGCAACTTTCAAGCCCTGGCAACAATTTCCTCTGTACTCTCTCCAGAGCAATTATGTCCTTCCTGTAATGTGGTGACCAGAACTGTACACAATACTCCAGCTGTGGCCTAACCAGCGTTTTATACAGTTCCAGCATCACATCCCTGCTTTTGAATTCTGTACCTCAGCCAATAAATGAAAGCATTCCATATACTGCCTTCACCATTTTATCTACCTGTGCTGCCACCTTCAGGGACCTGCGGACATGCACTTCAGGGTCTCTCGCTTCTTTTACCCCTCTCAATATCTTCCCGTTTATTGTGTATTTCCTCACTTTAATTTCTCTTCCCAAATGTATTACCTCACACTTCTCCGGATTGAATTCCATTTGCCACTTTTCCACCCACTCAACCAAACCATTGATATCATTCTGGAGTCTACAGCTATTCTCTTCACTATCAACTACACGGCCAATTTTTGTGTTAAATGCAAATTTCCCAATCATGCCTCCCACATTTAAGTCCAAATCATTAATATATACCACAAACAGCAAGGGACAACAACACTGAGCCTGGTGGAACTCCACTAGAAACCACTTTCCATTCGCAAAAACAACCATCAACCATTACCCTTTGTTTCCTGTCCCTGAGCCAATTTTAGATCCAACTCACCACATTCCCTGCATCCCATCGGCTTTTACTTTTCTGACCAGTCTGCCATGCAGGACCTTGTCAAATGCCTTACTAAAATACATGTAGACAACATCCACTGCACTACCCTCATCAATCCTCCTTGTTACTTCCTCAAAAAATTCAGTGAAGTTAGTAAGACACAACCTTCCCTTAACAAATCCATGCTGATTCTTCCTAAGTGACAGTTTATCCTATCTCTCAGAATTGATTAAAACAATTTACCCACCACCGAGCTCAGACTGACAGGCCTACAATTTTTTGGCCTATCCCTCACAACCTTTTTAAACAATGGCACAACGTTCGCAGACCTCCAATCCTCTGGTACCTCGCTTGTTTCTAGTGAAGATTTGAAGATGATCCTCAGAGCATCTGTTATTTCCTCCCCTGGCTTCATTTAACAGCCTGTGATACAATCCATCCGGCCCTGGTGATTTA
This sequence comes from Heterodontus francisci, assembly GCF_036365525.1. Taxonomy (NCBI): domain Eukaryota; kingdom Metazoa; phylum Chordata; class Chondrichthyes; order Heterodontiformes; family Heterodontidae; genus Heterodontus; species Heterodontus francisci. Next base: position 2,316,629 of record NC_090372.1, on the reverse strand, counting down.
TCCACTTTCAAGGATGTCAGATGCTCTAATACTTCTTCTTTCATTATGGCTATTGTATCTAATATTTCACACTCCTCCTCTTTAACTACAATGCCTGCATCAGCCCTCTCCTTTGTGTAGACAGAGACAAAAAACTCATTAAGAACCCTGCCCACATCTTCTGCATCTACGCATAAGTAACCTTGTAGATTTTTGATAGGCCTGACCCTTTCCTTCCTCTTGTTCTTAATGTACTGATAAAACATCTTTCAGTTTTCCTTGATTATATTTGTCAAGATTTTTTCATGTCCTCTCTTTGCTTTCCTAATTCCCTTTTTTACTTCACCCCTGCACTTCGAGATCAGGGAGGGGGATTATGAAACATATTAGCATTGAAAGGGAGGAAGGATTAGCTGTTTTAGTGGGCTTAAAAGTGGATAAATCATCAGGCTCAGATGAGATGTATCCCAGGCTGTTATGTGAGGCAAGGGAGGAGATAGCAGGGGCTTTGACACAAATTTTTAAATCCTCTCTGGCCACAGAAGAGGTGCCAGAGGGCTGGAGGACAGCGAATGTGGTACCATTATTCAAGAAGGGTAGCAGGGATAAACCAGGTAATTACAGGCCGCTGAGTCTAACATCAGTGGTGGGGAATTTATTGGAAAAGATTCTGAGACAGGATTAATCTGCAGTTGGAGAGGCCGGGATTAATCAGGGATAGTCAGCATGGCTTTGTCGGGGCAGATCGTGTCTAAGTAACTTGATTGAATTTTTCGAGGAGGTGACTAGATGTGTCGATGAGGGTAAAGCAATAGATGTAGTCTACATGGACTTCAGTAAGGCTTTTGATAAGGTCCCGCATGGGAGATTGGTTAAGAAGGTAAGAGTGCATGGGATCCAGGGCAATTTGGATCCAAAATTGACTTAGTGGCAGGAGGCAGAGGGTGATGGTCGAGGGCTGTTTTTGTGATTGGAAGCCTGTGACCAGTGGTATACCACAGGGATCGGTGCTGGGACCCCTGCTGTTTGCAGTGTACATTAATGATTTAGATGTGAATATAGGAGGTTTGATCAGTAAGTTCGCAGATGACACAAAAATTGGTGTCGTCGTAAATAGTGAGGAGGAAAGCCTTAAATTACAGGGAGATATAGATGGGCTGGTAAGATGGGCAGAGCAGTGGCAAATGGAATTCAATCCTGAGAAGTGTGAGGTGATGCATTTTGGGAGGACTAACAAGGCAAGGGAATATACAATGGATGGTAGGACCCTAGGAAGTACAGAGGGTCAGAGGGACCTTGGTGTACTTGTCCATAAATCACTGGAGGCAGCAGCACAGGAAGACAAGGTGGTTAGGAAGGCATGTGGGATACTTGCCTTTATTAGCCAAGACATAGAATATAAGAGCAGGGAGGTTATGATGGAGCTGTATAAAACGCTAGTTAGACCACAGCTGGAGTACTGTGTACAGTTCTGGTCACCACACTATAGGAAGGATGTGATTGCACTGGAGAGGGTGCAGAGGAGATTCACCAGGATGTTGCCTGGTCTGGAGCATTTCAGCTATGAAGAGAAAGTGAAAAGGCTAGGATTGTTTTCCTTGGAGCAGAGAAAGCTGAGGGGGGACCTGATTGAGGTGTACAAAATTATGAGGGGCATTGACAGGTTAGATAGGAAGAAACTTTTTCCCTTCGCAGAGGGTTCAATAACCAGGGGGCATAGATTCAGGGTAAGGGGCAGGAGGTTTAGGGGGAATTTGAGGAAAAATGTTTTCACCCAGCGGGTGGTTGGAATCTGGAATGCACTGCCTGAAGAGGTGATGGAGACAGGAACCCTCACAACATTTAGGTATTTAGATGAGCACTTGAAACTCCATAGCATACAAGGCTACGGGCCATGGGATATGGGATTATGGGTGCTTGATGGCCGTCACAGACACGATGGGCCAAAGAGCCTGTTTCTGTGCTGTATGACTCTTTGACTCTAGTTTATTGTGTTAGCAAATCTCAGCTGGAATAATAGTTATTATGCTAAAATTGATCTGGGACAGGGAAAATCAGCCAGGCTTCCTATTCCTAATGAACATTTGCTGCAAAATAGAAGTGAAACAGGCTCATCTCACATATCCCCATGGTGGAATAGCATTTCAATATGATCTAGGCTCACATATGAAGAATGGGCAGTTGGGTAAGGTTTTAAGAGTGTGACCGGTGTCCGTGGAATCTTACCTCACCAAGAGCAGGTGGAAACAGCACAGGATTTAATTAAAATGTAGACATATTTATACACACATACTTATCTTTCCATTGTATTTTTTCCAGCTTCACTCAAATGCAGATAAAGGCGATGGATCAGTCAAGTACATCCTTTCAGGGGAAGGAGCTGGCTCTATATTTGTTATCGATGACAGCACAGGTGATATTCATGCCACAAAGAGTCTGGATCGTGAGCAGAGGATACATTATATACTTCATGCTCAAGCTTTGGACAGAAAGACAAACAAACCCCTTGAACCTGAGTCCGAGTTTATCATCAAGGTGCAGGATATAAATGATAACGCACCGACTTTTTTGGAAGGACCTTACTCTGCCTCTGTCCCCGAAATGTCTGAAGTTGGTAAGGTTTTGTTTCAATCATTTGATCTTTCTTTCACTGCACATTAATGCATCATTACTGGAACTGATGTTTGGGGTCAATGATTGTGTACATGTTGATGTATCCTCTCTTTTCAGGTTAATTCAATCTAAACTATCAGGGTGAGCCTTTAGTTTAAGAGGAGTCTGCCTTAATGAAAATGTATAAATGACAGAGCCTCTGATATTCCTGATCGAGATGCTTGGGAAACATTCATTTCCCCAATACTGCGGAGAGGACGAGTGTTTTGTCAGGTCCCTTCTCTTTTGACATTGCCTCAGGACTTTCAGGGTTCCACAAGTGGGCAGGTCTATGTCTGTGTCTGCAATAGGTGCATGTCCAGTGCCCCCATGGAAATGAGGTGGGATTGGATATTCTGGCCCTCTTGTATCAATTACCTCTTCTTGCAACCAACAGGTTATGATGGAGCTGTATAAAACGCTAGTTAGACCACAGCTGGAGTACTGTGTACAGTTCTGGTCACCACACTATAGGAAGGATGTGATTGCACTGGAGAGGGTGCAGAGGAGATTCACCAGGATGTTGCCTGGGCTGGAGCATTTCAGCTATGAAATGATGCCCCCAAAATTTGGCAGTAGCCTTTTGCCTTGGAACGAACCCCCAGCCCTCCACACCAAGATGGGAGGGTTTGAGAAATCCTGGCACAACTTGAAAAGGGCCCAAATATTGAGCCAAATTTTACTTCCATGGGCCCACCAAGTCTTTGGGACAGTAATCAAAGGGGTGCCAAGACTAACAGCCAGACCCACACCAGCTCCCAAGTTCTGGTGAGATCCTACCAGAAGGCAGAGCTGTGCTGGGGGCTTAACTCAGCCAGACTACTACGCTGGCCCACTAAATTCAGTCAAATGATGGCCTGAACAGGCAGAGGGCCTTTCTACCCAGCTTCACTTGTCCAGATGCAAGGTGAGGGGAGAGGAGGGGAGGGTTAGCAATGCTGTGTCTATAATATCAAAAATAGTATAAGAATGCATTAGCTTAGAGTTGATTGGGTTGAAGTTGCATTGTGTAGTATTGATAAAGAACTTAATAACAGGTTCCTGTGAAATTAATCATTTTGTCACTTTGATGAAGGTATAACAAGGTTAAAATAGATGGGTTAAAACTTTTGTTGAAATAGTGAACAATAAAACCCCATACAAATGCATTTCTAACTGCTGTGGTAATGAATTCCTTCAGAAGGCAGACTGGAATATATTATTTTGTAAATGGGCCTGAGAATTTCTCAGGTTGTCTCAGACCAGAACATACAAAGTTTACATGAGATACGATGGTTCCAGTGTTATCGGGGCAAGTTTATGGGCAGGAGTTTGTTAGCTGTGGAAGGCAACAGGCCAGGGCTTCATGAAGATCCTGAAGTTTTCTAGATTGGCTCCAGGAACCAGAGTATATTTTCACTGAAGTATCTGCTGGAAGATTAAACACAGAAATCTGAATCTGAGGTAGGTTGTGCTGTATATAGTCTGGGGATAAAATGGCTGTTCTGAAGAAAGATCATTGACCTGAAATGTGAACTGTCTCTCTCGCTACAGATTCTGCCTGGCCTGCTGCTTATTTACAGCATTTTCTATTTTAAATTTATAATATATATGAAAGAATGGCTGTGATGTGCAGAATGTCTCATGCTGTCGTATATTTGTACATCTGCAACTGATGTCCTCAAGTTACACATAACTTTTGTTGCTCTTTTCCATTCCCAAATCTGATAATTAAAACATGTTTGACAACATTTTTCCTCAAGACAGTGGATGAATCAGGAATCACACTCCACCACTGATCTCCACTTCTGACTCCACTCTGTGGCCTTCCTGGAGTCATCCAGATTTACATTTTTGCAGAGGATACCTGCTCCAGTATAGGTCAATATTATGTATTTCCCCTGGACCCAACACCATAGCAACAGGGCACTCATGAGTGTCCCTCCACAAAAATGTGCAGCTCCCCTGGTCTGTTGCCCCATTTATAAGAGATCCAATGTTAATATTGTAAAAGTCAGTTCCAGGGTCTTTCATGCCATGACCCAGACCTGGATACCACAGTGAGGCCCACACTGGCTCCAGCAAGACATGTGATGAGTGTAATGTGCTTGGAAGGATCAGGTGACCCATCATTTCTAAAGCTCTCCATCACTGAAGGTTTTTCCTCACCTCATGTCTGGGTCTGGTGGAGAATAACTGATAGAGATGGATTGCTGTGATTTGTCAATAATCCAAATATCATTGTGTCATGTGAGTACCAGGCTGGTAGAAACTAAAATAGATAGACCTTGGCCGTTTTTGCATTCGGCAGTTCCTGTATCCTTCATGTTCAGATGTTTGCCAGCAAGGGAGGTAGGAGCTCTGAGGAACCTGATGGGACAGGCCCTCCTGTGAACTCTACCTCCTTGGCATGTCAGGGCTTTGTATGGAGTGGATAAATCTGGGTATTACACTTTAGGAAGGATGTGAAGCCTTTAGGGCAGATGCACAAATGATTTACGAGAATGTGTCCAAGGGATGAGGGACTTCAGTGATGTGGATAGATTGGAGAAGGTGGGGTTGGTGATCTTAGAGAGGGTTGATAGGAGATTTGGTAGAGGTGTTCAAAATCAGGAGGGGTCTGGCCAGAGTAGATGGAGAGAAAATATTCCCATTGGTAGAAGAGTGGAGAACCAAAGGACACATCCTTAAAGTGATTGACAAAAGAACCAAAAGGTGACATGAGGAAAAACTTTTTTTTTTTACAGAGCGTATATTATGATCTAGAATACACTGCCTGAGAGTGTGGTGGAGGCAGATTCAATCATGACTTTCAAACAGGAATTATATGAGCACCTGAATGGGGAAAAAATTACAGAGCCACTGGGAAGGGGCAGGGAAATGGGACTAGCTAAATTGCTCTCATGGAGAGCTGGCACAGGCTTGATGGGCAGAATGACCTCCTGCGCTGTAACGAAGGAATGATTCAACTTCTCCCCAGCCCAGGCCCCATCAAATCACTTGGAAAACGGCCTTAGGAATCTTAGGGCCAGTGTCTCCAAATTGCATATATAAATCCCGAGAAATCTATAAAATACCAAATAAATGAAGACAATGATTGCCAAAAATTGGCATCACATGGATTTTCTTATTGCATGCAGTAGAGTCCACATGATTCCCCCAGGCTGGATGAAATCTCATTGCCTTGAATTAATGTGCATGAGCCCTTCAACTAAGCATTTTTATTCACTAGCAGAAGTATATTAGAAAGCAAAATTCTTTTGTTCACACACATCCCCAACAGTGCTATTCAACATTAATTTCTCACATAAAATCGCACTCTTCATGCAAATATAATGCAAATCCTAAGAAATACAATCAGATTTAAAAAGCATGTAGCTAGAAATCGGTTATGACTTTCAGAAGTAGAAGTATTTGCAATGTTTTTACTGTATCCAGCTGTTTTCAAATTTTTTCTGGTCCCCTGCAATGTGCTCTATGTGTTTATGCATCCGAGACTTAAATCATAGCTTTAATATTGTGTTTCTGCTCGTTATTTGAATTGTGCTTGATTAGTAAAAAAAAAATGGCAAAGGTCCATAAAGAGGGTAACTTCACATTTCCTACTTGGATGTTTCTAGAAATAAAGTTGTAAATTTTAAGCTTTATAGAAATGATCAGCCCTTCAGCTTCTATACTCATTTTCCTTTGTTGTAAATTATTAATAACTCCTTTTTAATTCCCGTTCTCCCACATTTGTCTTCCGATGATCTCCTTTAGCCTCTCCTTGCTTGAAGGCAGTGACTGGTGCTGAGATTTACAGGTACCAGCAGCTTTCTTAATGTCCCGTCTAGGTGACTGTTTAACTGAGAGAGTCTGGTCAATGAAGTTATCTGGGCTGTTTGATGACAGCCAATCAGAATCCTGTCCTCAGCCAATGATTACCTAGGATTGGATCCTGGACCTTTTTCATTCTGCATGGCTCAGTGAATGAGATGATCCATGAGCCACAGTGAATGCCTCACACTAACATATAAAATAAAATCAACAAAGTGACTGGGGATTTCCTCTGAAATGTCCCTGCTCTGTCACTAGAACTTTGCCTGAGGGATTAAGCATGATAGGAGAACTGGAATGATAGCAGGGATCCGGCGAGGGAAAAGTGAGGATGAGGGGAGGAGCTTTAATTTTAAAAAGGAATAGGTAGATATAGATATAAAAAAAAAATGGGGAAAGATTTCCACTGGTTGTTACACATTAGAAACATAGTAGGAAGAAGATTTCCAATTTTCTCACATTCTGGTCAAACAGTAAAAGTAGTCCACAAGAAAACGTTATGGTTTTGTTAGAAATACTGATCAGAGGAACTTGTTCCATTGTGTCTCACAATGTCATTCCCTCATAATGGCCAAAGTGAACTTACACCCTATAACCCTTTATTATTTAGTTTGAAGCCAATCTTGTTTCTCAATCAACAGAAGGTACAATGGGTATCATATAGTGGGAATTTCCCTTTGTTATTGAGAGGGGGATGCAGTCCCCATCATTGTCAGCCATGGCTCAGTTGATAGCATTCTTACTTCTGTGTCACAAGGTTTAGGTTCCACTCCAAAAGCGGAGCGCAAAAATCCAGGCGGATACTCCAGTGCAGTACTGAAGGAGTGCTGCACAGTCAGAGATGTTGGGCTGCATTTTAAGGGCCCAATGCCGAAATAGGAATCGGGCGCATAAATTTGTGGCCCGCAAGCACGGGGCCCACATCGCGGAGTTGCCGCGATTCCAAATGCGGTAGCTCATTAGCATCGCCGGGGGGGGGGGGGGCACTCCCCCCTGATGACGTGGAGGGGGCAGGCGAGCTGTCGCTGGCAATGCGCAGGCACTGGAGCCATTTTTAAAAGGCTTAGAGCCCTAACTAAGCTTTTAAATTTTAAAGGGACAGTTACGTTAAAAGATTATAAAAATGAATGAAGTAATCTTTTCATGCACTCTCCCACCCCCCATTCTTGCCCTTTCCCCCCCAGAGTACCAACCCTGAAAATTTGACCTCCTTACCCCCCCACCCCAGAGTTCGGAACCTTTTCCCTTTACCACTTCCCCATCACCCCCCGACCAATCTGAAGCATTGTAACCCCACTTCGCTGCCCCCCCCCATCACTAAGAAAATCACCTCCTCCCCCAACCCCACTGGTGTCACGCCTCGTTTCCCCGAACGGGGATTCGACGGCATGGCGTTGTCGGCCGCTACAATGAAGATACCAACCTGCTGGCAGAATCGCTGCGGCCTGCATGGTAAGTAACAATTTACATATTTTAATGCGGGTCCCGTTGCTGAGCAGTGGGGTGGCCACCAAGAGGCCTCACCGCTGAGATTGGGACGGGGTCTGTCGGCGTCAGGGGTGGTGGCGGGGCTCCTCTGTTCCTATCTTCATTGTCCCCCCATGCCGCCATTCCCAGCGGAGGGCCTTTAAAATCCAGCCCGTTATCTTTTGGATGAGATGTTAAACTGAGGCCCATCTGCCCTCTCATATGGATATAAAAAGTCCTACAACACGATTTCGAAGAGGAGCAGCGGAGTTATCCCTGGTGTCCTAGCCAATAGTTATCCCTCAGTTAACAGCACAAAGAGATTATCTAGTCATTATCATATTGCTGTTTGAGAGAGGTTACTGTGTATAAATTGCTGCCGTGTTTCCTACGTTACAATAGTGACTATACTTCAAAAAAGCATCTCATTGGCTGAGGTTGTGGAAGGTGCTATATAAATGCAAGTCTTTCTTTTTTTACTTGCATCACATCTCACAGGACTTGCATTTCCATATTATTCTTGTCACTAAACAAATTATTTCAGACCATGATGAATTTTGCGACTATAAATTTTTATATGTGCATTATAAAATCACAAAACAAATCAGCTGCATGGTGAGCCTTATCAGACATGAGAGAATTTCTGTCCCATGATTTATTCAGTTTATATTTATAATATTTTGTTCCCATTATTTTCCAAGGAATTGCAAATAATTGTTGCTTATTGAAAACATTTTGATCTTATTTCATGTGAATCTGCATCCCCAAGCTTGGAAAAATCTCAGATAATCGTAGAATGCATTTAGACAAATTCTGCATATTTCAAGTCTTTTTAATCTTTAAGGTTGAATGCTAAGTATGTAGCAGAAAAAAACAAGGGATAGGATTTTTTCATTAGCTCAAATAAGCAACTCACTTGTTAAAAAAAATGGATCAAAGGAACAGTAAGAAGTCATTCAGCCCCTTAAACCTGTTTCACCATTCAATTAAATCATGACTGAATTGAACCTTAATTGTACCCCATTTAGCCACCTTTGTTTGAAAATTGCTTGATACACTTAACCAACAAAAATCTAATAATCTCAGTCTTGCAAATTTCAATTGGTCCAACATCCAATGCCTTTTGGGGGACAGTGTTCCGGATTTTCACTAAACTGTGAGACTTACCTTCTGGGAGAACAGCAGAGAGGAGCGGACCTGCGGGAAGAACACTGAGTGGAGAGCTGATAAATACAGCCCGAGGATTGCAGAATACAGCACTTACCTTCCAGGAGAGGAGTGGACCTGCGGGAAGAACAATGAGCGGGGAGCAGGTAAATACAGCTCGAGGATTGTGGCCTGGAGCACTTACCTGCCGGCAGAGGAGTCTAGGTGCGCCAAAGTTTGAAAAAACAAGTGAACAGTGACATCACAGGAAAACTGCAAAGTGATTGGATGGTGAGTAACTGCTGTTAGGGAGTTTCAGTAAATAGCTGGGTTAGTACTCTGTTAGGATGCGTGTGATATTTAAAAGAGTACATTTAAAGAGTGCACGGATGAACTGCAACAATTGTTTATCCCTGTCTGGTGCAAAAGTAAAATGGGAAAGGTAGCCAAACCATGGCTTACAAGGGAAATTAGAGATAGCATTAGAACCAAGGAAGAGGCATATAAATTTGCCAGAAAAAAACAACAGACCTGAGGATTGGGAGCAGTTTAGAATTCAGCAAAGGAGCACCAAGGAATTGATTAAGAAGGGGAAAATAGAGTACGAAAGCAAGCTTGCTGGGAACATAAAAACTGACTGTAAAAGTTTCTATAGGTATGTGAAGAGAAAAAGACTGGTGAAGACAAATATAGGACCCTTACAGTCAGAAACTGGGGAATTTATTATGGGGAATAAAGAAATGGCTGACCAACTAAATGCATACTTTGGTTCTGTCTTCACAAAGGAGGACACAAATATCATACCAGAAATGTTGGGGAAACACAGGGCTTAGTGAGAGAGAGGAACTGAAAGAAATCAGTATTAGTAGAGAAATGGTGTTGGGGAAATTGATGGGATTGTAGGCCGATAAATCCCCAGGGCCTGATGGTATGCATCCCAGAGTACCTAAGGAAGTGGCCCTAGAAATAGTGGATGCATTTGTGGTCATCTTCCAAGATTCTATAGACTCTGGAACAGTTCCTACAGATTGGAGGGTAGCTAATGTAACCCCACTATTTAAAAAGGGAGGTAGAGAGAAAGCAGGGAATTATCGACCAGTCAGCCTGACGTCGGTAGTGGGGAAAATTCTGGAGTCCGTTGTCAAAGATTTTATAGCAGAGCACTTGGAGAACGGTGGTAGAATCGGACAGAGTCAGCATGGACTGACAAAAGGGAAATCATGCTTGACAAATCTACTCGAATTCTTCGAGGATGTAACTAGTAGAGTTGATGAGGGGGAGCCAGTGGATGTGGTTTATTTGGACTTTCAGAAGGCTTTCGACAAAGTCCCAAATAAGAGATTAGCGTGTGAAATTAAAGTGCATGGGATTGGGGGTAGTGTATTGCGATGGATAGAAAATTGATTGGCGGACAGGAAACAAAGAGTAGGGATAAATGGGTCTTTTTCTGAATGGCAGGCAGTGACTAGTGGGGTACCGCAGGGATCGGTGCTAGGACCCCAGCTATTCACAATATATATTAATGATTTTGATGAGGGAACTAAATGTAATATCTCCAACATTGCAGATGACACAAAACTGGGTGAATTGTGAGGAGGATGCAGAGAGGCTTCAGTGTGATTTGGACAAGTTGAGTGAGTGGGCTAATGCATGGCAGATGCAGTATAATGTGGATAAATGTGAGGTTATCCACTTTGGTAGCAAAAACAGGAAGGCAGATTATTATCTGAACGGCTATAAACTGAAAGAGGGGAATATGCGAGACCTGGGTGTTCTCGTACACCAGTCGCTGAAGGTAAGCGTGCAGGTGCAACAGGCGGTAAAAAAGGTAAATGGTATGTTGGCCTTCATAGCGAGAGGATTCGAGTACAGAAGCAGGGATGTCTTGCTGCAATTATACAGGGCCTTGGTGAGGCCACACCTGGAATATTGTGTGCAGTTTTGGTCTCCTTATCTGAGGAAGGATGTTCTTGCCATAGAGGGAGTGCAACGAATGTTTACCAGACTGATTCCTGGGATGGTGGGATTGACATATGAGGAGAAATTGAGTCGGTTAGGATTATACTTGCTGGAGTTCAGAAGAGTGAGTGGGGATCTCATAGAAACCTATAAAATTCTAACAGGGCTTGACAGGGTAAATGCAGGAAAGATGTTCCCGATGGTGGGGGAGTCCAGAACCAGGAGTCATAGTCTCAGGATACGGGGTAAATCTTTCAGGACTGAGATGAGGAGAAATTTCTTCACCCAGAGAGTGGTGAGCCTTTGGAATTCGCTACCACAGAAAGCAGTTGAGGCCAAAACATCGTATGTTTTCAAAAAGGAGTTAGATATAGCTCTTGGGTCTAAAGGGATCAAAGGGTATGGGGCGAAAGCCGGAACAGGCTACTGAGTTTGATGATCAACCATGATCATAATGAATGGCGGAGCAGGCTCAAAGGGCCGAATGGCCTACTCCTGCTCCTATTTTCTATGTTTCTATGTGTGGAAATAGCTGCCAAACAACTGGGAGACTGAAAAAAAAGTAAAAATTAAGTATTAATAATAAGGAACAAGAGAGTAGCTGGTGAGCATTTTGTGAGTAAGGTTTATTTTAACTAGTGAACTGTATTGATTTTTAATAGGATTTATCAGTACTAGTAAGGTTTTATTAATATTTCTCAGGTGTTGTAGTATTGTAAGTTTTTTTTAAGCAGTAACAAAGGGTCAACTAATAAATAAAGGAATGGCAACCTTGAGAGTACACATGCTATACTATGTGGGAGCTCCAGGATACTTCCCGTATCCTGGAGAGCCATTTGTGCAGGAAGGGTTGTCAATTGCAGCAGCTTGAGCTCTGGGTTTTGGAACTTGAGCAGCAGCTGGCGACACTGCAGTACATTAATGAGGATCAGAGCTATGTGGATTACACATTTATAGATGTGGTCACCACACGGCTTAATAGTATGCAGGTAGAGAGAGAATGGGTGACCATCAGGTAGTTAAAAAGAATCAGGCAGGTAGTGCAGGAGACTCCTAAATGCATCTCACTCTCCAACAGGTATTCAGTTCTGAATAATGAGGAAAGTGATGCTTCACCGGGGGAGTGCAACCAGAGGCAAGTCCATGGCACCATGGCTTAGCTGCACAGGGTGGGGGGGGTGGGGCCGGGGGGTACAAGGAAGAATGGAAGACCCATCGTGATAGATGATTCAATAGAACAGACAGACATTTCTGTGGCCACAGACGTGAATCCAAGATGATGTGTTGCCTCCCTGGTGCCAGGGTCAAGGATGTCACTGAATGGCTGCAGAACAGTCTGAAAGGGGAGGGTGAACAGTCAGCAGTCGTGGTCCCCATCGGAACCAATGACATAGGTAGAAAGAGGGATGTGGTCCAGCAGTCAAAATTTAGGGAGCTAGGTAAGAAATTAGCAAGCAGGACCTCAAAAGTAGTAATCTCCAGATTACTCCCAGTGTCATGCGTGAGTGAATATCGAGATAGAAGGATAAGACATATAAATGCATGGCTGGAAAGATGGTGCAGAAGGGAGGGTTTCAGATTCCTGGGACATTGGGACTGGCTCTGGGGGAGATGGGACCTATCCAGGCGGGACAGGTTTCACCTGAACAGAGCCAGGACTGAGTTCCTTGTGGGACGTTTTACTCGTGCTTTTTGGGAGGGTTTAAACTAGTTTGGCAGGGGGATGGGGACCTGAGGGTAGACTCTGTTGGGACAAAAGAAGAAATGAAAATGGAAGACAGAAAATTAATGGATGAGTCTGAAAGACAGATGAAACAAAGGTTAGAAAATTTTTTAAAAAGAGTTTGGCAGTGCTCAAGGGTATCTATTTCAATGCAAGGAGTATAGCAAATAAAGCAAATGAGCTGAGGGCACAGATAGACACGTGGTAGTATAATATCATAGCTATTACAGAAACATGGCCTAAGGAGGGACAGGAATGGCAGCTCAACATTCCTGGTTACAGGGTTTTCAAACGCGATAGGGAGGGGGATAAGAAAGGAGGGGGGTGTGGCAATTTTGGTCAAGGAAACTATTACAGCTGTGAGGAGGGATGCTATGTTGGAAGGTTCATCAAATGAAGCCATATGGATTGAGCTGAGGAACAAAAAAGGGGCAATCACACTGCTGGGAGTGTACTATAGACCCTCAAACAGTGAGAGGGAGATAGAAGAACAGATATGTAGGCAAATTTCAGACGTACAAGAACAATATGGCAATAATGGTAGGGGATTTTAACTATCCCAATATTAACTGGGACAGTTTTAGTGTGAAAGAAATTGATGGAGCAGAATTCTTGAGTTGCATTCAGGAGAACTTTTTTGGCCAGTATGTGGCAAGTCCAACAAGAGAGGATGCAGTTTTAGACTTAGTTTTAGGAAATGAAGATGGGCAGGTGGAAGGAGTGGCAGTGGGAGAAGATTTTGGTGGTAATGATCATAATTTAGTCAGTTTTAACATAATTATGGAAAAGGACAGAGATCGAACAGGAGTTAGAGTTCTCAATTGGGACAGGGCCAATTTTACTAAACTGAGGAGTGATTTAGCAAAAGTGGATTGGAAACAGCTACTTGAAGGTAAATCTGTGTCAGAACAGTGTGACGCATTCAAGGGAGAGATTCAAGAGGTTCAGGGTAAACATGTTCCCACAAAGAAAAAGGGTGAGACGGCCAAATCTAGAGCTCCATGGATGTCAAGGAGCTTACAGGGATGATAAGGCAGAAAAGGAAAGCTTATGTCCAACACCGAGAACTCAATACTACAGAAAGTCGAGAGGAATATAAAAAGTGGAGTGGTGAAATCAAAAAGGAAATTAGGAAAGCAAAGAGAGTGCATGAAAGAATATTGGAAAGCAAAATCAAGGTGAACCCAAAGATGTTTTATCAATACATTAAGAGTAAGAGGATAACTAAGGAGAGAGTAGGGCCCATAAAAGACCAAAAAGGTAACCTATGTGTAGGGGCAGAAGATGTTGGCATGGTTCTTAATGAATACTTTGCATTTGTCTTTACAAAAGAGGGGGACGATGCAGATATTGTAGTTAAGGAGGAGTGTGAAGTATTGGATGTGATAAACATAGGGAGAAAGGAAGTATTAATGGGATTGGCATCCTTGCAAAGTTGATATATCACCAGGGCCAGATGAAATGCATCCAAGGCTGTTAAAAGAAGCAAGAGAGGAAATAGCAGAGGGTCTGACCATCATTTTCCAGCCCTCACTGGATACAGGTGTGGTGCCAGAAGATTGGAGAACTGCTAACGTTGTACCTCTGTTTAAAAAGGGAGCGAAAGATAGTCCGAATAATTACAGGCCAGTCAGTCTAGCCTCAGTAGTGGGCAAATTATTGGAATCTATTCTGAGAGACAGGATAAACTATCATTTATAAAGGCACACGTTAATCAAGGATAGTCCGCATGGATTTGTTGAGGGAAGATCTTGTTTGACCAACTTGATCAAATTTTTTGAAGAAGCAACAAGGTAGATAGATGAGGGTAGTGCAGTTGATGTGGTCTGCATGGATTTTAGCAAGGCTTTTGACAAGGTCCCACATGGCAGACTGGTTAAAAAAATAAAATCCCATGAGGTCCAGGGAAATGCAGCAAAGTGGATACAAAATTGGCTCAGTGGCAGGAAACAAAGGGTAATTGTTGACGGGTGTTTTAGCAACTGGAGGGCTGTTTCCAGTGGCATTCCGCAGGGCTCAGTACTGGGTTGCTTGCTTTTTGTGGCATATATTAACAATTTGGACGTAAATGTAGGGGGCAAGATCAAGAAGTTTGCAGACGACACAAAGATTGGCCATGTAGTAGATAGTGAGGAGGATAGCTTTAGGCTGCAGCAAGATATTGATGGTCAGATGAGCAGAAAAGTGGCAAATGGAATCCAACCTGGAGAAATGTGAGGTGATGCATTTGGGGAGGTCAAACAAGGCAAAGAAATACATGATTAATGGGAAAATACTGAGAAGTGTAGAGGAAGTGAGGGACCTTGGAGTGAATGTCCACAGATCCCTGAAGGTAGCAGGACAGATTGATAAAATGGTTAAGAAGGCATATGGAATCCTTTCCTTTATTAGCTGAGGTATAGAATACAAGAGCAGGGAGGTTATGCTGGAACTGTATAACTCATTGATTAGGCCACAGCTTAAGCATTGTGTGCAATTCTGGTCACCTCAATACAGAAAGGATGCAATTGCACTAGAGAGGGTACAGAGGAGATTTACAAGATATTGCCAGGAATGGAAAAATGCAGCTATGAGGAAAGATTGGATAGTCTGGGGTTGTTCTCCTTGGAACAGGGAAGGCTGAGGGGAGATCTGATTGAAATGTACAAAATGTTGAGTAGCCTGGATAGAGTGGCGGTGAAGGGTCTATTCACTTTAGCAGAGAGGTCAGTGATGAGGGGGCATAGATTTAAAGTGATTAGAGAAAAATTAGACGGGAGATGAGGAAAGTTTTTTTTCCACCCAGAGGGTGGTGGGGGTCTGGAACTCACTGCCTGAAAGGGTAGTTGAGGCAGAGACCCTCAACTCATTCAAAAGGAGTCTGGATATGCACCTCAAGTGCCGTAATCTGCAGGGCTACAGACCAAATGCTGGAAAGTGGGATTAGAATAGGTGGTTTGTTTTTCAACTGGCACAGACACGATGGGCCAAGTGGCCTCTTCCTTTGTCTTAAACTTTCTATGATTCTAAGATGAGCTTCCTGACATCACCGCTGAACAGTTACCTTTAATATTAGAGATGATATCCCCTTATTCTAGAGTCCCCAACTAGATGAAAGAATTTATAAAACCTGAAGATGTTGGAAATACTTAACAGGTCAGGCAACATCTGTGGAGAAAGGTCATTGACGAAACTGCGTCGTCTGTACTGAAGAATAAGAAAATGCCAATGGGGAGGGGAGAAAGAACCAAAGGGGATGTCTATGATCGGGAGGAAAGCAGGATAGATCAAACAACAAGAGGGATGATGGTGCAACTCCAAAGGGGACGGTATTGGGACAAGTAAAGAGACAAAGGATTGATCTAGATGAAATAATTTCTCTATATTCAACCTATCAAAGCCTTTAACCATTTTAAACACTTCAATTAGATCACCCCTCAACCTTCTATACACAAGGGTATACAAGCCAAGTTCATGCAGCTTGTCCTCATAATTCAACCCTTTAAACCATGGTATCATTCCGGAGAATCTGCACTGTTCCCACTCCAAGGCCAATATATTCCTCCTGAAGTTTGGTGCCCAAACAAGCAGCAGAGAACCCACAGTAAAACAATCACTTGAAAGGATGGAATTTCAACTAATCATTTTGCTGCATTTGTTTATTTAATGCTGTTACAGTGCTTACTGACCAGATATATTTTGCATAAATGAGAATTGTCCATAAATTCATTAAAGATGCCTATGCATTTTTTTCTGTGGTATTCCATTTTCTTACACAACTGTTTTCCTCCAGGATCTCTCATGAATCTTGGATGCTCGAGACTCATTTCTCCTTGCTCACAGCAGAACAACTTCTTCAGATCTTTGTTCCCCATTTCCTGTCTTATAGCCAGCTGCTTTTATGCATGCAAAATTGAACCCAAACTTGGGTATCTTCTGATCGTGCTATTTACTTCAAATAATTTGCTTTTTCTTTCAACCTTATTGTTTTGTATACAGTTGAAATTTGGTCCAATTGCATTTTGAGCTGATCTTTTCCACCATTTCTGGCATTCCCACTCAACGGAGCTGATTTGCAGTGCACCTGCCTGGCATAAACAGGTTAGTGCTGGGTCCAAATAGTGCTGGATTATTTAGTGTCCCATTCACACTGGCAATTCAGCTTGTGCTCTTGGGAGGGACCTCGAATGGCCAGCCATAAGGCCCACCTGTTTCAGGTGGGAAGCCTGATGCACATAGGACCATGATTGCAATTGTGTGCCACAAGTGGGAGGCTCGTCTTTGATACTTGCCCAGATCAAAAAACTTGTCATTGTTTAATGTCTAGATGCATGCATGAAGAACTGTCACTGACTGACAAACATTGACATTGTGGGATATTGCTGACGTTTGACATTTTAACATGAAAGAATGGAGGTGGGGGGTGGCGGGAGAGGGCAGCAGACATTATATTTCTGGACAATTAGATTCTTTTTGAGCTATGATGCCAACAACAACTTGCCTTTATGTAGCACCAAGAATGTAGGAAAATATCTCAGGGCATTTCACAGGAGCATAATTCATAAATCATCTTGTTGCTGGTCGCAGTGCCTTCAGCTGCCACTTATGTCATGCAGGCCCCCACCTGCCAAGGATGAAGCACATATATTTCACCATATGGACATTAAATTTTAAAATAGTTACTGGGAAGAAAAGCCGGCCTGTTACAAGGGGTTGGCAAGCCCGACTGGAAAGATTTTTTTTGCATACCAGCAGACAGTATTGGAACAAAGGAACCAATCCTTGCTCCCCAATACACAAATGAGACCTGGTCAAACCAGTTGGTCATGTGACCATCTGCTGGCCAACTGGGGGAGTTTTAAATTGGAAAAACACAGTGTTGGAACACAGAAAGCTCTTTGCTCCTGGACTGAGACTATTTTTCTCCTGTCTGCTTTCATCTCGTTCCCACCAGCTTCAGAATACATTGAAGACATATGAACCCCGAGAGAGAAAAGGCTCCTACAGTGAGCAAGGTTTCAGAAGAATACTGGGCCCCAATGAAAAACAAGATCTACCTACAAGCAAGGACTACAGCGAGTTCCAAGAACAGTAACAAAAACCCCTCTTCAGAGATTGCCTCAAACCTCTCTTCCATTTTTCTTCTCTTTTCTGTCTGTATTTGCATGCTAGGGTGGGGCGCAGCGTGTATCCGTAGGCGTTAACCGAATTAGAGTTTAAGGTTTAATAAATTTCACATTTCTTCTTTAAACCAGAGAAAAACTGGTTGTGCCTTATAATTGGAAAGCAGTGAACAAGGATTCACCAAGGGGGAACTAAACACATGGTGTATTAAAAATTAAATCCTGTTACAGTAAGACCAGGTGAAGGCTGAAAGGGAACGCTAGACACCTTTCTCACCTGGTTGTAACACTTGGATGTACTCATACAAGGAATGCAGAAAGTTAGCATGCAGGTATAGCAAGCAATTAGGATGGCAAATAGCATGTTGGCTTTTATTGCAAGGGATTTGGAGTACATGAATAAAGTAGTCTGGGTACAATTGTAAAGGGCTTTGGTGAGACTGTATGTGGAATATGGGGGGAATTTTATGGAGACGATGGGAATCTCGGCTGGAGAACTGGCAAGAGAACCGCACTGCCTCCTTTGGGGAAGGCTCGCCATATCACGAACCAATCAAGCACTTGAGATACCACCAGTGGGCCTTCCCTGGGATGGAAAATCCCACCCACTGAGAACTGCCAGCCAATCAGAGGTGGCTGTGGCTGCTGCCAGAATGGCAACCAGCAGAGTCCTAAGATCACGGAATGACCTATGCCAGAGGTAAGTGATGGCAGGAGGGGTTTTTAGGGGGGGTGGTCACAGGGGAGGGGGTCGGCAGCAAGAAAAGGAGGGGTGGGTTTGTGGCTTTAGTGGGCTCCCCCCTTCCTGATGCCAGGACCCTCGATCAGGCACTGTGTGCATCTCCCCACCCCCACACTGTGGGAGAGGATAAGCAACCCTGGACAGGTTTGCATGTTGTGCTCCGTGTGGCAATCGGTCCACCTGCTGCTAGGTTGATTCCAGCAGTATTGGAAGAGGCCCTGAATTACTGACCTAAGGGCCTCAATTTGTGGTGGGGTGGGAAGGCCCTCCATGGGCCTTCTTGCAATGGAGTTAATCAGGGTGGAGGCGGGAAGGTGCCAGGGTCCCCACCCACCACCATTCCGTCTAATTAAATGCTCTCCCTGTCTCCAAACCCGCCACAGGGGACAGCATAAAATATTGCCCCTTATGTGCAGTTTTGGTCTCCATAATTAAGTATGGATATACTTGCATTAGATGCAGTAGAGTGAGAGTTCACTAGATTGGTACCTGGAATGAGAGGGTTGTCCTATGATGAGAGGCTGAATAAAATGGGTTTGTATTCTCTGGAGTTTAGAAGAACGTGAGGTGATCTCATTGAAACTTACTAGATTCTGACGAGGCATGACAGGGTGGACACAGAAGTTGTTTCCTCTAGCTGGGGAATCTAAAACATGGGGACACAGTTTCAGGATAAGGGGATGATCATTTATGACTGAGATGAGGAGAAATTTCTTCACTCAAAGGGTTGTGAATCTTTGGATTTTTCTACCCCAGAGGGTTGTGGATGCTCCACCATTGAATATATCAAAGACTTGGATAGCCAGATTTTTGGTTTCTTGTGGAAATCGAGGTATAAAGGCCTGCTACCTGACCCGAACCCGACGGGACCTGAGAACGTGTCGGGTTCAGGTCGGGTCGCACTTCTGGGTCTGACATTCGGGCTCGGGTCAGGCCAGGTAAGTGACTCTAATGTTAATTTACTTTTTGGACTTTAAAGGTAGTTTTGCTACAGTTATTTTAAGCTTGTACAGTTAAGGAACAAAGTGAAAAATGAAAGGTAAGTTAACTGATGGTCAGGTCTGGCACGGGAAAAAATGGAAGGACTTGGGCTGGGTCGTGCTCGGGTTGGGTCTCATTGGCAGACCCAAGCAGGCCATTAGTAATATGGAGTGGGCTGGAAAGTGAAGTTTAAGCCCTAGATCAGCCATGATTATATTGAATGACAGAGCAGGCTTGATGGGCCATATGGTGTCTTCCTCCTATTTATGTTCTTATGCAAGGCCCTAAGCTCTGGAATTCCCTCGCTAAAACTCTCCACCTCACTCTCCTCCATAGTGCTGCTGCTTAAAACCTACTTCCTTAAATGAACTTTTGTTCACCTGTCCTAACGTCTCCTTTGGCTCAGTGCCAATCTTGTGATGACTTTTATCCCCCTTTTCTCGCTCTCTGAATATTGTGCTCATATAAATCGGTAAACCTATTTCCATCAAACAAATTGAACTCCACTTCAACATATTTTCCATTTAACATGCACCATAGGAGTGAATCTCAACGGGAATTATCCAATGGTCCATTGTTCCAGGGGATGAGCAGGAGAACTCTTCTGGGAATTCACTCATTGTGTATTTAAAAATATTATGGCTCTCAATCTAAAATTATTCTTTTCCTTTATCTCTTCATGTAATCATCCTTCACTGTAGGATGAACATTTGGCACACTGCAGTGTTTTTCAAAGCAGAAAATATCATTGACCTCAGTGATATCTTTGGTAATTAAAAAAAATACTTGATTTGTGATGGCTTAATAACAAAAGCAGTTGGAATAACTGAAGGATTCTCATGTCACTGAAGCAGGCTCTGAATTACTAAAATTTCTAGAATATGTGAAATGTCAAACAACTTGAAGTCAGAGAATTATTGACTGTGCCACACACTGGCATGAGCTTAACTGAAAAGAAAACTTGCAGTATCTTTCAAAACCTCGGCATGTCCCAAATCGCTTGACAGCCAATGAAGTAGTTTGCTGACATGGAGTCACTGTTGGAACGTAGGTGCTGGGTTCAGGACTCCAATTCTTGTGCTGGTACGTTCCCAATCAGGTGGAGCAAATATCAAAGACAAATCTCAAGGAAAGCAAAGATTAAGAACAAGTCATTTTCTGACACTCAGAGCAACACCTTCTGTATCTTAGGTAGGAAATATCCATTCCATGGCTATTCGATATGGGCTGTAGGTGTTTTAAAAGATGATGAATCAGAATGAAGAGTTATACATTTGATTTGGAGACATACTCTGTCTCCAGCTGCAATCATTTATTCTACAATGGCTTATTCCTTCAGTCTGTTCCCAATCACCTGATGTTGACTTCTGATTATCCTCAAATAGACAGGTGCTCAGTCTTGTAATCTTTGCTAATAGTGTGTGCTCTGCACAAAGACTCTAAGATTACATACAGGCAGGACCTGGTTTACTGATCACAAAACATCCAATAAAAAGGAAAAAGTAACTGTTTTGGAAATCTGGAATTAGATACCAAAAATTCTGCAAATATACAGGTGGGTTGTCAGTATGTGTGGTAAGAGAATACAAGTTATATTTAGGGTATGTACCCTTCATTAGAAAGGTCATTAGTTTTTAAATAACATTGCTTGATCTGTGCTGCCTAGAAATGCCAGTAGAGTTGATTCTGGTTGTGGGAGAAACTTAATTGGCTTTCCTGTAAGAACTGCAGTTTAAATTACATCCAACAACTATAAATGGAAAATAGGACACTGGTTCTGTACATAGAATTCTTGAACATTAGTAAGTGGCTTTCTGATTCATCCCTCACAGTGACATTCACTATGAATATATACAGCAACCAAGCAGTGAAGCACAGGTAAAACAGACACTCTGAAGAACAAAAATTACCATTTTCAGCTTGAGCACCAGGATCAACTGTCAGGTGATGTACTTTCAAGTATAAGTTTATAATTCAATTCTGTAAAGATCTTGCTATCAAATTCCTGTAGCTCATTCACAGCTTCCAAGCTGAAAAATTTAGGACAGGTGGGGATGTGGTAGGAATATGGGATTAGTATAAATGGGTGGTTGATGGTCAGCACAGACTCAGTGGGCCAAAGGGACTGTTTCAGTGCTGTATCTCTAAATAAATAAACAAACTCTCAAACCTTAACTGAAATGACTCACATATATAGGACCCCAATGTAATTTTCAGGAACCAATGGGTGATGTGCATCACCCATTAGTATCAGGTGTTGAGCAACCTAACCTGTGATCTTTAAAGGGACCATTGCAGGTTATACATTAAAAAGTGAGTACAGGTTCTGTAGCGAAATTTCTGCTCCTCCAATCTCCACAGAACTCTTCCACCCTGCTCCCAGCCTTTCTCCTAACTCCTGCTACCCCTACACTATAATTGCCTTCCTCTCCGTCCTTTGCATATTTTTGCAGAGATCTGCTAGTGCTCTTCCTGCAGTCTGTCTGAATTCCCCCGAAGTTAAAATCATCTCAGTGACAAAGAAGCCCATGAGCTCTTTGCACTTGTTGCAGTTGAGGTAGTTTATATTCGAGAAAAGAAGCCAGGGATTTCTTAGCTCTGCAGGATTAGGTGCATCATGAGTCTGCTTAATATCCAACAAAACAAAGCTTCAATTAACTTTTGTTCAGGCGGTGGAAGGAGCTTAAAAACTCATTGCTGTGATGGCAGCAATCCTTAAACAAACACAATCTCATAATCAGTAATGTAATTTGTTGGTGTGAATTTTTTCTGAAAATATCTGCCTTATGAAAATATCATTCTTTAATTCCAATAATCCGTATGTTGCAGAGTCTGATTGCCCTCAGAATAATGTGAGTCTTTTTATGTTTCACTTGCAGCACAATCAGGTTTCCTTGTTTATTTCAT
Organism: Heterodontus francisci; assembly: GCF_036365525.1. Lineage (NCBI taxonomy): Eukaryota > Metazoa > Chordata > Chondrichthyes > Heterodontiformes > Heterodontidae > Heterodontus > Heterodontus francisci. Next base: position 2,294,176 of record NC_090372.1, on the reverse strand, counting down.
TATAAAGCTCACTAACAGAATGCACTGATGTGTTTTTAGGGAACAATATGGACGGTGAGAGTTAGCCCAACACAGCAGTATTACCAGTCTGGAGAGGTATTTGCTGATTAAATATTATGTAGAACACTGCCACTTGGAATTTTATTCTTGATTTGTTGTGACTACAAAGTGACATTGGCTCATTTTAATTCCTTCCTTTGTTTTGTTTCACTGGATATAGTTAACTACCTTTAACTAATAATGAGGCTGGAAATGGTATAATTTAATTTCACTCCAAGACCCTGAAATTCCAGGGTTTTGTCTCTCCTGACGTAAGACTAGCCAAAGGACATGTCTGCGTCCATCGTTACAGATGCTGATTCTGTTGCAAAGTCCAGCAACATAGTCATTATAGTAATCAGGGTAGGTCATTCTTGTCTGTATTGACACATTAGAGACACCTTGATTAACAGCATTGCAATAAATCATAGCAGTGCCATCTAACTACAACACAACATTAAGAGGCCATTAAAAGACCTTGGAATTGTGGCAAGGCTACACCCTCTTCTGCTGGCAGGAGTTAAAAAGGACAAATGGAAAAAGTCATTGATCTTTCTCTGGAATCGATCACCACTCCTTTCAGGGTACCTCCACAGAACTCATGATAACTGTCTTTAGCAAGCTGGGTATGCTCTTCTGATGTGGGGGGGGGGGGGGGGTGAGGTGGGGTAGGGTGCATGGAAGATTCATCCATGCAAGAAAATTCAAATCTGACAAGCCAAATATGTTTGTAATGTAATCTTTCTATTGTGTTGACCAAGTTCTGACACATGCAATTGACTTTAAGCAGTAGACATACAAAAGAATAAACACATACACCCTGTTTTTTCCTGGGTAGAGATGTAGGGTGGAATTTTATGCTCTTCCCCCGTGGTGGATTTGCAGGTGGGAAGAGCATAAAATCGAGTGGGATGTTGGCAGGAGGGATCCCTGCCACCATACCACTTCCACCCTGCAGCCAATTGGGCCTGTAACTGGATAATTAACCCCAAATTAAGGGCCTCTTCCTGCTGCAATTACCCATGTATACAAACATACGAACATATGAATTAGGAGCAGGAGTAGGCCATTCAGCCCTTCTAGCCTGCTCTGCTATTCAATAAATTCATGGCTGATCTGTTTGTGTTTTGGATTGCACACTCTCATCTACCCCCGATAACCTTTGATTCCTTTGGGCTGTCACCACACGGGAAGCATGGCGCAAAAAACTGTGTGGGCGGGGAGCTCCCTCATTCAAAGACTCTTAGTCCATGAATGAGGGACCCGACATCGGGACAGGGGGCGCCCGCTGAGGGCCACACCCCTGACCTTGCTGCCAAACCCCCTCCCCACCCCACCCCGCTAGAATGCTCCCGCCCAGGCCTACCACCGCCCCTCGGTGTCTGATCACTGCAACTACAGCAGCTTAAACATTCATTCCCTCCACCACCAACGCACAGTGCGCAGTGGTTAGCACCGCAGCCTCACAGTTCCAGCGACCCGGGTTCAATTCCGGGTACTGCCTGTGTGGAGTTTGCAAGTTCTCCCTGTGTCTGCGTGGGTTTCCTCCGGGTGCTCCGGTTTCCTCCCACACGCCAAAAGGCTTGCAGGTTGATAGGTAAATTGGCCATTAGAAATTGCCCCTAGTATAGGTAGGGAAATATAGGGACAGGTGGGGATGTGGTAGGAATATGGGATTAGTATAAATGGGTGGTTGATGGTCGACACAGACTCGGTGGGCTGAAGGGCCTGTTTCAGTGCTGTATCTCTAAACAGTGGCAGCAGTGTGTACCATATACAAAACGAACTGCAGCAACTCACCACGCCTCCTTTGACAGCACCTTCCAAACCCACGATCTGTACCACCTAGAAGGACAAGGGCAGCAGACACATGAAAACGTCACCACCTGCAAGTTCCCCTCCAAGTCACACACCATCCTGACTTGGAACTATATCACCATTTCTTCACTGTCGCTGGATCAAAATCCTGGAACTCCCTTCCTAACAGCACTGTGGGTGTACTTGCAGCAGATGGACTGCAGCGGTTCAAGAAGGAGGCTCACCTTCTCAAGGGCAATTAGGGATGGGGAACAAATGCTGGCCTGTTTCATTATTTATAGCTATACTAAAAATTCATAAGCGATTTATAATTAAAAGTAAAGCCCAAGCCTTATCTATGATAAGATTAACCCAAATCCTAACGCTATGTAACACAGCGAGGATATTTTACAGCCACGGTTCTTTTCAACTGGTAATTGTTAACCTTCTTGAATGGGGTTAGCTAAAGTATTGTTGCAATAGATTCACGTCTCATTAATTCTTGAGGAATTAAACTAAATGTTTTCCACGTGTGTGCTGAATAGCTTTATCATTTAAAGTTAATCTTGTTGTATTCAACCTTATAGTACGCAATTGCAATTATACATTGAGGTAGAAATCCTTAAGGTACTGTCAGTTATGAGTTTGGATTGTATGACAAGTAAAATTATTTAAATAACTTTGCGGGCCTGTTTAATTCCAGGAGTGGCCACAAGGTGTGCACCTGAGTTATTTTATGCTGCAGTTAAATTGTACAACCGAATATAGGAACATGAGCAATCGGAGTCATACTGCTCCTCGAGCCTGCTCTACCATTCAGTAAGATCATGGCTAATCTTTCACCACCTTGATTCCGTGAGAATCCAAAAATCTGTTGATCTCAGCAGTGCTGTGTCATTCAACTCACACAGCAAAGCAGCCCCCGATTATACTGTGGACCCTGAATCCTATTCCAACAACCAAAGAGAACTCTTTGCCATTAAACCCCTGGCCAGGAGCATGGGTGATGCATCTATGTCTTCAAAAAAATCTTTGAGTATTTTTTTTTTAAACCTGGCATTGCAAATATACTTCATACCATATTAAGCGTTAATGCTATGAAACAGCCTCCCTCATGGGTCACACACTGCTGTTCTTCAAACACAGAAAGGAATCTGCATCTGGGTTTCCTTTTTTCCAGATTTATTTAATGAACTGAAATTACCCAGTTGCTGTGATGGGTTTTGAACTCATATTTAGAGTCATAGAGAGATACAGCACTGAAACAGCCCTCCGGCCCGCCATCAACCACCCATTTATACTAATCCTACATTAATCCCATTTTCCCTCTCACATCCCCACCTTCCCTCAATTCTCCTACCACCTATGTACACTGGGGGCAATTTTTACAATGGCCAATTTACCTATCAACCCACAAGTCTTTGGCATGTGGCAGGAAACTGGAGCACCCGGAGGAAACCCACACGGTCACAGGGAGAACTTGTAAACTCCGCACAGGCAGTACCCAGAACCGAACCCGGGTTGCTGGAGCTGTGAAGCTGCGGTGCTAACTACTGCACCGCCCCATTCTGGATTACTAGTCCAGTAACATAATCATTAGGCTACTGTACCCTATCTATAGAAATAATAGCATGGGAACAAGCCATTTGATCTGAAAAGTCTTCCTTCGCATTTACTCTCCATGAAAGCAAATCATTTTAATCACATTTACCCGGGCAGTTCCCATATCCTTTCAAAGCTTTTTCCTTCGCCACATGTCTCATTTAATCTTCCAAATTGCCTGAACCACTAATCCTGGGAGGGAATTCCACAGCCTCACAGCTCTCTGGAGTGAAGTTTCTCTTGTCCTCTTGTACAAATCTCTTACATTTGATCTTGTGCCCATGGCCCTTTGGCCTCTCAGCTATAGAAACTATTTGCTTCCATCTCCCATTACCAATCCTTCTATAATTTTACACTTCTATTATATCTCCCTGTAATTGGTGATGAAATGTTGTTTTAGCACCTCTCAGACACTGCTTTATGTTTTATGTTTTGTGGTTGCAAGTTGGAGGTAGTCTCAGTAACAGACAAATTGTGTAAAATATCCCTAATATATATATCAGAATGTTCCGCACCAGATTCTGGGTACTGCCTGTGCGGAGTTTGCAAGTTCTCCCTGTGTCTGCGTGGGTTTCCTTCGGGTGCTCCGGTTTCCTCCCACAGCCAAAGACTTGCAGGTGATAGGTAAATTGGCCATTGTAAATTGCCCCTAGTGTAGGGAGGTGGTAGGGAATATGGGATTACTGTAGGGTTAGTATAAATGGGTGGTTGTTGGTCGGCGCAGACTCAGTGGGCCGAAGGCCCTGGTTCAGCGCTGTATCTCTAAAGTAAAAAATAAAAGAAGGATCAGGAATTGTATGTAGTTTCTCTAATTGATGATTGCACTGGAGCTGAATTTACAATATATTCAGAAGAGTTCTACAAAAAAGAGCCAATTTTAATCCTTGCCTACCATTGCAAACCATCTGGAAAAGCAGTTAAAATTATCTGTGGGACTCACTCACTGACCTCCTGCTCTCTTCCCATAGGCTACAATTTTCAACTGGCCTTCTGAGAAGTTGAGCAGGACACAGGCGGGGTCACAGAGTCATAGAGTTATACAGCACAGAAACAGGCCCTTCGGCCCATCGTATCTGTGTCGGCCATAAAGCACCTATCTATTTCTAATCCCAAAATCTTTAAAGATGCAGGTTGCACTCTGATGACCTCATGGGCTGCTGTTTCAGCCATGAGCCTGAGTGGAGAAGTGGCAATGGCTTTCCAGCCAGGTTAACCTTACTTTTTGTGACATTCCTTGTGGGGCCAAAAGGAGCAGAAATTCACTACTGGGCCCCACAAGGCAAGTTGAGTTCATCCCTGCCCTGGGCTCCACCCCCTTATAACCACTGGGGCCTTGTGCTGGGGAGCTCTGGGAGGTTTGATGCATTTCTTAATCTCAATAACAATGGGGTAATTTTGACTTTGGATGATAACAACAACAGCTTGCATTTATATAGCGTCTTTAACATAGTAAAATGTCCCAAGGCACTTCACAGCTATGTTATAAAACAAGAAATTGACACCAAGCCACTGAAGGAGATGTTAGGGCAGTGAGTGATATCAATTCAGTCACCTGTTGGACATTTGTCACGATTTTTATTTTCACGATATAAGTGGAGATCAATCGGCATTGCTAGCCTAAAAACATAAAGAAATTCAAAGGTGCTGCTCCATTCTCTGGAGACCGGTTTCCTGAGAGCAATCCATTGTTCTTAATTTGTTTTGATGAATAGTCTTTCTGGCCTCTTGAGTATCGTTCCGGTTCCAGGGATGAGGAACTTCATTTCCGAAGATAAATTGGAGAAGTTGGGACTGTTTTCCTTGGAGAAGGGGAGGTTGAGAGGTGATTTGATAGAGGTGTTTAAAATCAGGAGGGGTCTGGACAGAGTAGATCGAGAGAAACTGTTCCCATTGGTGGAAGGATCGAGGACCAGAGGGCACAGATTTAAGGTAATTGGCAAAAGAAGCAAAAGTGACATGAGGAAAAATGTTTTCACTCAGCGAGTCATTAGGATCTGGAATGCACTGCCTGAGAGTGTGGTGGAGCCAGGTTCATCAAGGCAATCAAAAGGGAATTGGATTGTTATCTGAAAAGGAGGAATGTGCAGAGTTATGGGGAGAAGGCTGGGGAATAGCACTTTAGTGAATTGCTTACTCGGAAAGCTGGTGCAGACATGACAGGCTGAATGGCCTCCTTCTGTACTGTAACAATTCTGTGATTCTGTGATTAAATCTTCTCCAGGCGCCTCAGCAACCTTCAGTGCCAGGGCTGCAGAGATTCCTCTTGTCCCCAATGGTTCTAGGCTATAATTGGAAGAAATACATCATGTGATAATACACGTGCCATAATACACGTTCCCAAATCCATAGGAATTAGCGACAAAGGAAAAGAGGTGGAGTCTCAGTGAGACCAGGCCCAGCTCCAAATTCTGTTTCCACCTGCCTAGCTAATGACAGCTTTGCAATCCTCAGAACCGTGGAATTTCAGCCTCCTCAACTTTTAACTGATTTAGTACCAACAAAGCTGTAGTGTTATTAGTTTCCATGTCATTGCAGATTATGCTTCTACCCATCATTCCTCTGAAGTGATCTGAGAGTAAATGAGGAAATTACATGTGTCAACTGTTTCTTAACAAAATAAAACTTGTGCGCAAGAATAAAAAGACATTGAAACACAGTTTCCCACACCAGATGTCTTTTTGGCCTATTGATTATTGCTAAATTATGGATAGTATCATATTGTTTAATCAGTGAGCATTTTGTTGAGACTATCCAATCGTATTTAATTTGAGGCAGTTAAGCCCATTGGAAAGAGAGTTTTCCTCCTATTGGTTCCTAAGCCATAAAGATGTTCACCCAGTGGACCAACTGATCCCTCAGTAAATACTAAATGTATAAAGGAACCACATGAAATTATTTTCCTTGCAATCAGAACAGAGTATAAAAGTGAAATCTGTTGTAATGTCATTCGCATAGCATAATATATACAAGTATCCAAATATACAGTTACACTCCTTTGTTTTCCAAATGACAATGAGTTATTTTACCAACAGTTTTCATTGAGTCCTTATCTCTGTGTCTTTGTACAGGTACTTCTGTGCTTCAGATAACTGCGACAGATGCTGATGATCCTACATATGGAAACAGCGCCAGGGTGGTGTACAGTATCCTGCAAGGACAACCATACTTTTCTGTGGATCCCAAAACAGGTAGGTTTGCAATACCATTTGGTTCTATCTATTTTCTAACAGTGTTTTAGAATGTATGCAGCATACACGCCAAATGCAAAATCTGCCATGAACCAGCGCAATAGGACAGTGTTTTAAAGTGGAATTCCAGAGATGGTGTCATTTGCAAAGGGGGTTGACCCATCGATTCTTCCACTGGCACATCAAGGCAGTTGCCCCACTCCAGGCTGATCCATGCTTCTAAGGTAGAGAAGTGTCCTCCAGAAAAACGACAGACTTGTATTTCTATGACACCTTTCATATTCCTCAGGATGACCCAGAGTGCTTTACAGCCAGTGAAGTACTTTTGAAGTGTAGACATTATTGTAATGTAGGAAATACAGCAGCCAATTTTGCATAGCAAGGTCCCACAAACAACAATGTGATATGGTTCAGATAATCTGTTTTACTGATGTTGGTTGAGGGATAAGTATTGGCCCAGGATACAGGGCAGAACTCCCTGCTCCTCTTTGAAATAGAGCCTTACATTCATCTGCGAGGGAAAATGATTTCATGCCTCATCTGAAAGACAACACCTCCAAAAGTGCAGCACAAGAAGGCCACCTCACAACATTTAGAACCTTGGGTAGCTAACGACAGGACCTGGTGGTAACTGGGCGGGGTCATAAATGTGTCATTTGGCCCTGATTGGTAGATTTTGTTTATTAACCCATCTGTATCAGGAGCTCTGGCCACCTCAATTGAGATTGGCCCATTAATCGGAACAGGCAGGAGCTCGGTGGTATGCTGGCATGTTCCTGTCTGTGATATTGTGATCCTGCTATCATCCGCTTTTAATTGTAAAAAGAAACATCAATATTGCCCTCCATGGGGTAATTTTGGCTTTGGGAGATAGATGGCTGACAGTGATTCAGTTGTCATTTATACGTCTCCAGATTTTTATTTGAAATTTCAATGAGATTTGTATAATAACCATCTGATCCGATAATACCCTTTCACACTATTGTTTCAAAGTCAAACTTAACCCATGAGTCTTAAATTAATCAAAAGCATCCTATATGAAACCTTATCAAACACCTTTTGAAAATCCATATATCCACTTTGTCCTTTTCATAAAGAATTCTATTAAATTTCTCAATTATTTCATGTTGAAAATGCCTAGCATGTATCCTAATCATCTGCTGTTTGAATTGATAGTGCACAGCCTTATTTGTTGTTTTCATTTCCATTTATCTAGGGTTAGCTCCCTTTTTATTTCACTAAAATGGCTTCTTTTCCAGTCAAGTATTATTATTATTAACAATCTCCTCTCCTTTTCAGTTATTATATTGAACTTGTTGTGTTTGTTGTTTCCTAGATTTGAAGCCTGTGCTGAGAATCAGTGTCTAATCACAGATTTGACTGTGTCTTATGATATAGACCCAGAAGCAGCATTGAGCACTCTCCTCTCCCTCTCCCTCAGTGTCATGTGCATGGCTTCTGCTCCATATCTCGGACACCAACTACAGAGGTGGCCATAATTAATTAGCTGGTCAGGGAGTCCTCTGAGAGAGTTTCTACAATTAGATACACATTACAAAACATGATGAATGAAACATGAGTTATGACCCAACATGAGCCAGTTGTTATAATCATTCTCTGTGATATTCTGTTAAATTAATGGTGAGATGTGAGTGAAATTCACATTTGTCTGAGCGATTCTATCTTTTTCTTTTTAATGGGCAATTGAAGACATTAACCAGAGTCATTTACGTTGAGCTGGTTGACTGATTCTATCTGACGGCTGGTCTTATTGGAGTAATAAACCCAATACCATAAGTCATGACATACATCACACCGGAAATATTGTTTAAACCCTGCATGATTTTAAGGATACAAAGGCAAATGACATTAATGATTTAGCCACCATCTGCTAGTTTCACTGTGGTGTCTTTTTCCCTAGGGTCAGTGTGATTTGAAAATCATCCTTTAGCAAAGATGTGTGATTTAAGGTTGAACAATTATTCCCCTTGCAGTAATCTGAGTACTGCCATGCTCCCAAATGCACTTCACATTGGTGGATATATTTATCTCTAGCTAAATGGAAATTGGTCAAAGAAACTATTACATCTGTGAGGAGTGATGATATGTTGGAAGGTTCGTCAAATGAGGCCATATGGATTGAACTAAGGAACAAAAAAGGGGCAATCACACTCCCAGCAGTGTAGTATAGACCCCCAAACAGTCAGAGGGAGATAGAAGAGCAGATATGGAGGCAAATCTTTGAGACGTGCAAGAACAATAGGGCAGTAATAATAGGGGATTTTAATTACTCCAATATTGACTGGATAGTTTTAGTGTGAAAGGAATTGAGGGAGAATTCTTGAGGTGCATTCAGGAGAATGTTTTTTGCCCAGTATGTAGCAAGTCCAACAAGCGGTTTTAAGGAAATGAAGCTGGGCAGGTGGAAGGAGTGGTAGTGGGAGAGCATTTTGGTGGTATTGATCATAATTCAGTCAGTTTTAACATAATTATGGAAAAGGACAGAGATAGAACAGGAGTTAGAGTTCTCAATTGGGACAGGGCCAAGTTTACTAAAATGAGGAGTGATTTAGCGAAAGTGGACTGGAAACAGCCATTTGAAGGTAAATCAGTGTCGGAACAGTGGGAGGCATTCAAAGGGGAGATTCAAGGGGTTCAGGGTAAACATGTTCCCACAAAGAAAAAGGATGAAATGGCCAAATATCGAGTCCCATGGATATCAAGGAGCTTACAGGGTAAGATAAGGCAGAAAAGGAAAGCTTATGTCCGAGAGGTGAAATTAAGAAAGCAAGAGCGGGCATGAAAGAAAAATCAAGGTGAACCCAAAGATGTTTTATCAATACATTAAGAGTAAGAGGATAACTAAGGAGGGAAATAAAAGAGCAAAAAGATAACCTAGGTGTAGGGGTGGAAGATGTTGGTATTGTTCTTAATGAAAACTTTGCGTCTGTCTTCACAAAAGAAGGGGACGATGCAGATATTGTAGTTAAGGAGGAGGAGTGTGAAGTATTGGATGTCATGAACATAGATAGAGAGGAAGTATTAATGGGATTAGCATCCTTGAAAGTTGATAAATCACCAGGGCCGGATGAAATGTACCCCAGGCTGTTAAAAGAAGCAAGAGAGGAAATAGCAGAGGGGTCTGACCATTATTTTCCAATCCTCCCACCACAGGTGTGGTGCCGGAGGATTGGAGAACTGCTAACATTGTACCTCTGTTTAAAAAGGGAGCGAGGGATAGATTGAATAATTATAGGCCAGTCAGTCTACCCTCAGTAGTGGGCAAATTATTGGAATCCATTCTGAGAGACAGGATAAACTGTCGCCTAGAAAGGCACAGGTTAATTAAGGATAGTCAGCATGGATTTATTAAGGGAAGATCTTGTCTGACTAACTTGATCAAATTTTTTGAAGAAGTAATAAGGAAGATAGATGAGGATAGTGCAGCTGATGTGGTCTGCATGGATTTTAGTGAGGCTTTTGACAAGGTCCCACATGGCAGACTGGCTAAAAGATTAAAATCCCATGGGATCCAGGGAAATGCAGCAAGGTGGATACAAAATTGGCTCAGTGGCAGGAAACAAACGGTAATTGTTGACGGGTGTTTTAGCAACTGGAGGGCTGTTTCCAGTTGAGTTCCGCAGGGCTCAGTACTGGGTCCCCTGCTTTCTGTAGTACATATTAACGATTTGGACATAAATGTAGGGGGCATGATCAAGGAGTTTGCAGACGACACAAAGATTGGCCATGTAGTAGATAGCGAGGAGGATAGCTGTAGACTGCAGGAAGATATTGATGGTCTGGTCAGATGGGCAGAAAAGTGGCAAATGGTATCCAACCTAGAGAAGTGTGAGGTGATGCATTTTGAGAGGTCAAACAAGGCAAAGGAATACACAATTAATGAGAAAATACTGAGAAGTGTTGAGGAAGTGAGGGACCTTGGAAAGAATGTCCACAGATCCCTGAAGGTCGCAGGACAGGGCGATAAGGTCGTTAAGAAGGCATATGGCATCCTTTCCTTTATGAGCTAAGGTATAGAATATAAGAGCAGGGAGGTTATGTTGGAACTGTATAACTCATTGGTTAGGCCATAAGTTGAGAACTGTGTGCAGTTCTGGTCACCTCATTACAGAAAGGATGTCATTGCACTGGAGAGGATACAGAGGAGATTTATGAGGATGTTGCCAGGACTCAAAAAATGCAGCTATGAGGAAAGATTGGATAGGCTGGGGTTGTTCTCCTTGGAACAGAGAAGGCTGAGGGGAGATCTGATTGAAACGTACAAAATTTTGAGGGGCCTGGATAGAGTGGAGGTGAAGGGCCTATTCACCTTAGCAGAGAGGTCAGTGATGAGGGGGCATAGATTTAAAATGATTGCTAGAAAAATTAGAGGGGAGACGAGGAAAGATTTTTTCATCCAGGGTGTGGTGGGGGTCTGGAACTCACTGTCCGAAAGGGTTGATGAGGCAGAAACTCTCGACTAATTCAAAAGGAGCCTGGATATTCATCTCAAGTAATGTAATCTGCAGGGCTACGGACCAAATGCTGGAAGGTGGGATTAGAATGGGTGGATCGTTTTCTGGCTGGCACAGACACAATGGACCATGTGGCCTCTTTCTGTGCCTTGAACATTCTATGATTCTATAAAGCACAAACAGGCATGTACCAGAAGTACAATATATAACCAGAAATATATTAAAACATCAGAATGTCTTCAGTTAAAAAATAAAAATAATGGGCCAGAACTTGCTGTAGCAGGACATCTAATGGCATCTGCCATTAGTTAGAATTGCCCTTTTGCCCCAAAGCTGAAAAGTGTTTTGCCTGCTAAGTTGCTGAAAGTGTGAGCTGATAATGGTGCAGCAAAGGGAACAGAGCATCTGGGAGATTTAAGGATTGGCAAATAAACATTGCATTCAATGTTAAATCAAGCACAGAAGAAGAAATAAAGAGAGAGAAGGAGAGATTGGATTGAGAGAGAAAAGTAAGGAAAAAAAATAAAATTTAACATTTTTAAATCTCCCCCAAAAATTAAAAACCTGAAGAAATGAGACTCCGCACTTGTAATACCTAATTTTCAGTGCCAGAGAGGTTAGCTGGAAATAATTAATATTCATCCTGTCATTAAAACAATGCACTACTTATAATGCCAAGACTTAACATTCTGTGGTGAGTTTAATGGGAAATGAATGTGCACATGCAGAAAGTTCCTAAGAAAATGGGGAGACTAAAAGCAAGATTCTGTATTCACAAAGCTAATGGTGATATGGTGCAATTTGGAATCAACTTTTGGATATTGATATTTAAACGTACACCTGACCCTCACCTGAATTAGTTGCATCACTTACTCATAAATAATGGTGAGTGCCATTAGTCCCACTGCTATTTTGGTAGCACCTGACTACTTGTGAAAGATAAATTCCTGGTTACTGTTATAGAGAATCAGTTGCTTTTACCTTCTCACAATACTTCCTAACATGGATTTAACTTCTTAATTTTCTTATGGGAAACTTTTCTGATGATTATAGCAATAATGCATTCATATAAACATTGGATAATGTGAAATACTAAAATATTCTGACAAATGCATTCTGCAAGTTTGCAATTTAACAGAATTCATACCAGATAAAGTAAACCATTACACTTCTTGTCTGTGAAAATCCATTCAATTTACAACTTTCCAGATAAAAGTATTTGGTAGTCATGTACAACAAACAATTTAGAAATATCCAACAATCAGCTGTTTGAGATTACAAGAAATCTTTGCTGTTTCCATTGATCTGCCCATAAGCAATTTAGATCTGTTTAGAAATCTGACCTTGGTTCACAAACCCTGTCTTTTATTAAATGAAACAGTTAAGCAACTTATTTATTGAATAGTTTTAATATTGTATAACCCTCCCCAGGTGCTTTGCAGAGGCAAGTTTAGAAACCGATGGTGTGCTAAAGAGATACCACAAGGGCACATGAAGGACTTGAGCAGAGAGGTAGGTTTTTAAAGAAGGGTGTAAAGGAGAGAGGATAGTGGAGAGATGGAGGTTCCTAATGAGGGAATTCCTAAGAGTGGAACAAAAGTGACTGAATGCATTGCTTCAAAGGTTGGGCAAAGTTAGGGAATGCTGCACAAGAGGTTGACATCAGAGGAACAGAGAGTTCATGAGAGATTGAATGGTTAGAGGGAATTGCAGAGGTCAGGCGGGGCAAGACCATGCAGAAAATTAAATACAAAATCCTCTTTGCCATTGGGTTGTCCTAATATGAAACTCACTGTCACTTCCTGTTTAGATGACCTGGTAAAAATTGCAGTCGGGTTCCAATGGCATCACTAGGATCTGACATTCATATGCCAAAGAGGAACCTTCCAGGTTTGGGCAGATACCTGTGCCAGAAAGCAGGTGAAAATCCAAACCTCTCAGCTCCCTGTGGCTCCAGGCGGGGTCAGTAACTAGGGATATTTTAACTACCCACTCGCCTGGTACTTGACTGAATGGTAGGATTAAAATTGCCACTGAGTATTTTTTTCTCTTGTTCTTATGGGAGCCATGAGAAGCTTGAGAACTCCTCCATGCCCCTCATTTCATGGGGAGTCCTTTGGAATGGCCTAGAAGCTGACGCACTATATATCTGGCGTTGACGGGCAGCTTCCGGGCTGGAATGAGTGGCAAGACAGTCTGCAGAATTGAAATGAGACCCAGGAGTTAAAATATCCTGGACCTCTTTGTTGCTGCTCTGGTTGATCTTTGAAGTGATGCCAGAATTTATCTGTTAAAATTGGGGCTCAGGGAGCTCTAATGCTAAATCCATCTCGGCATTCTATAACTGTAGTAGATTTGACCTTGTGTTGGATTAATTAATTTATAGCTAACGGTAACATTTAAGTGGTTTTGTCTTCTCATGAAAGTGGAAAATGAATTTCTATTCCAAATTTAATCCTATAAATTTATTATATATCAATTAACACCTCCAGAAACATGGGAAAGGTTTAATTAAAATGTGTGCATTGGTTTGGAACATTTAAAACAATTTTTCTTATGGTTGTCTATGGGATGATTTATTAGGGGAAATTATCACTGGAAGTCCTTTATCTCTTTCACTTTGATTCATTTTTAATCAATATTCTGCCAACAACAGCCAGAAATAATCTGCTACAGGTGGTATTCCACAAAAGTGTTCTTGTCATTTGTAAGCAATAGTTCTGTTGATGATCATAGTTCTCCAGGTGTCACATTGGAACTGAAAGAGTTTGAGGGATACTAATTGAGTGCAGGGCTATTGGAGTGGAAGCTTCATGGACACAGTTTCCATCCGATAATCATTATTTAAATATTGGCATTAATTGAGTGGTGTGGAAGTTATAAAAGGGTCTGTGAATGCACCATTTTATTCACATCACCTTTTGTAGCCCAAACCAATTGTGTCTTTTGTGACCCAGCAGATTACACTAAATATCTATGATAGGAAGAACAAAATTGTCAACATAAATATTTACAACAGATGGTACAATCCGAGGTGAGCCTCAGGGACCGCTGAGGGTGGAATGAGCAGGAAGAGGTGGACTCTGCATACACTGGGGCTCCTGGTCCCTGCTATAGCTGTGCCTTGCAGCCACATGTGCACAAGCCCCTGCGTCATGTGAACAGCCTCTGAGTCCCGTGTGTCAGTCAGAATCCAGGAGTAAGGAAGTGGGTGGTCCCAGATGCAACTCTGAGGGGACACGGGACGGCACGGAATCTCCCAACTACTGTAACTGCATTCTTATGGGCCGTCCTGTCCTCCTTGCCATGAATTCTGAAGCAAAGCCTTCCCAAATAATTCTGAAAACCTTGGTACTCTTGTTGCTGCCATACTGGAGATTGCTGCTCCCTCAACTATCTTGGAGTGTTTGGATCTGCAAAGGCATGGTTTCCCTTTTCACTGGCTGCAGCCCTTTAAAACCTCCAGAAAAGTAACAACAACTTACATTCATATAGCATCTTTACTATAACCTTAGCATAGGAAAATACACAACACTGCCATATTTCCCTCCCTCCCAGAGATAGTTAGCCATTGAAGGACAGTTTTCTGGCTTTCAAGCTACTCTGTATGGCTGTAATGGATTTGTGCAAGAAGCAGTAGTCACTGCTGGCTTCATTTGTGAAGGGTTACCCTCAGTAACTGGGCCTTGTGAGGCCAGTGCACCTGACACTGAACTTGGGGGGGGGGGGGGGTGGGGGGAAGGATATGGCCCTGTGAAATGTTGCTGTCTTGCTTGTCAGCTCCATGTCTCTCAGCCACAAACTCCACTCCCTAGCCACCGACCATCCCTCTCCCTGGCAACTGTCTGTGGTTGAACCAGACTGTTCACAAGCTTGGTGTTGTATTTGACCCTGAGATGAGTTTGCAACCACACACCTGTGCCGTCGCTAAGACTGCATATTTGCACCTCTGTACCATTGTCTGACTCCGCCCTTGCCTCAGCTCATCTGCTGCTGAACCCCTCAACCATGACTTTGTTTCCTCTAGACTTGACGATTTGAATACACTCCTACCTGGCCTCTCATCTTCTACTCTCTGTAAACTTGAGGTTATCCAAAATTCTGCTGTCTTCTCCAAATTTGCACCAAGTCCCGTTCAACATCACCCTGTGCTTGCAGACCTACATTGGCTCCTGGTCCAGCAATGCCTAAATTTAAAATTCCTGCCCTTGTTTTCAAAACCCTCCGTGATCTCTGCACTCCTCCCTATTCTGGTAACCTCCTTCAGCCCCACAACCCTCCGTGACCTCATTCCTCCCTATTCTGGTAACTTCCTTCAGCCCCACAACCCTCTGTGACCTCACTCCTCCCTATTCCTGTAACCACCTCCAGCCCCACAACCCTCTGTGCCCTCACTCCTCCCTATTCCTGTAACCACCTCCAGCCCCAACACC
Source organism: Heterodontus francisci (assembly GCF_036365525.1). Taxonomy (NCBI): domain Eukaryota; kingdom Metazoa; phylum Chordata; class Chondrichthyes; order Heterodontiformes; family Heterodontidae; genus Heterodontus; species Heterodontus francisci. The sequence continues at coordinate 2,278,642 of NC_090372.1, read as the reverse complement.
CGCTGTGACCTCACTCCTCCCTATTCCTGTAACCACCTCCAGCCCCACAACCCTCTGTGACCTCACTCCTCCCTATTCCTGTAACCACCTCCAGCCCCACAACCCTCTGTGACCTCACTCCTCCCTATTCCTGTAACCACCACCAGCCCCACAACCCTCTGTGACCTCACTCCTCCCTATTCCTGTAACCACCTCCAGCCCCAACACCCGCTGTGACCTCACTCCTCCCTATTCCTGTAACCACCTCCAGCCCCACAACCCTCTGTGACCTCACTCCTCCCTATTCTGGTAACTTCCTGCAGCCCCACAACCCTCTGTGATGTCACTCCTCCGATTCTGGCCTTTTGCCCTCCCCGATTTAATTGCTCCATTGGTGGCCGTGCCTTCAGCTCTAGAATTCCCTCTCTAAACCTCTCTGCCTCACTTTCTCACTTTCCTCCTTTAAGACACTCCTTAAAACCTAACTCTTTGACCAAGCTTTTGGTCACCTGCCCGAATAGCTCCTTATGGGACTCAGTGTCAAATGTTGTTTGAGAACATTCCTGTGAAGTACCTTGGGATGTTTTACTATGTTAAATGTGCTAGATAAATCGATAGAGCTGTTGTTTATTGCCCTGACAGGAGGCATCAAAAAAACTGAGGGTGAGGTCAATCTTACAGGAATCTTTTCAGATATTCAAGCCTTTCCTGCAGCAGAGACTGAAGCCAAATGTCAAATTCATCAACTGCCCACTCTGAAAAGATTGTCTCCCATAGCAACAGACATTTGTAACTTACATGCCTTTGGATTCTGCCTAAGCAAACATCTAGCTCTCACCCTGAAAGCACCTAACCTTCTCCCATTCTACAACTGCTGAATTAGAAACCAGATCCTTTCCAGTTCAAGTCAACTTAAAAAAAAATTACTAGAGAGACAAAAACTTCTGACAATTTTCCTCATCATAGAATTCTTAGGTCTGATTTAAAGCCCAGGGAATGTTTACCTTGCTTGCCCTGGTCAGGTCATTGTATTTTTTGCAGCACTGGGTGCCTTATCATGGGACAACAAATGTGGTGTTTCCGCTACCTCCCACCATACCACCTGACTCACCTTGTTAGGAGCCCTCGCCCCTCACAGACTCCAACAGTCAGACTCAACTCCACATCATCTAAGATGGAACGCAAGTCCTCGTCAAAAATTCTGCAGCCCTTTAGTTCATCATTAGATATCTCAAGGGAAAAGGCAATGTGTACACACTGGAAACTACTTCCCATGCTGTTTTACAAAGTTGCATTTAACAGTAATTAGTTTTTAAAGTAGGTTTGAAGTGATTTTAGAAGATGCAGCTCATTAACTCCCAGCATCATGCCTTAATCTGAATTATAGGCCTTGATATTAACCCCCCACCTCCATGATGAACGGGAAACGTCAGAAGTCAGGGGGTTGATGGTTTAAAAAGTGAATTTGTGGAACTCCACCTCAGGCTTCTCCGGGTTATTAACTGCTGCTGCTCAGATTTCTCAGCAGTGAGAGGAATACGGGAGCTGCTGACTCAATATTGCGTGTATTGGAGTATTGCGTGCAGTTCTGGTCACCGCATTATAGGAAGGATGTGGAAGCTATGGAAAGGGTGCAGAGGAGATTTACTAGGATGTTGCCTGGTATGGAGGGAAGGTCTTACGAGGAAAGGCTGAGGGACTTGAGGTTGTTTTCGTTGGAGAGAAGGAGGAGGAGAGGTGACTTAATAGAGACATATAAGATAATCAGAGGGTTAGATAGGGTGGATAGTGAGAGTCTTTTTCCTCGGATGGTGATGGCAAACACGAGGGGACATAGCTTTAAGTTGAGGGGTGATAGATATAGGACAGATGTTCGAGGTAGTTTCTTTACTCAGAGAGTAGTAGGGGCATGGAACGCCCTGCTTGCAACAGTAGTAGACTCGCCAACTTTAAGGGCATTTAAGTGGTCATTGGATAGACATATGGATGAAAATGGAATAGTGTAGGTCAGATGGTTTCACAGGTCGGCGCAACATCGAGGGCCGAAGGGTCTGTACTGCGCTGTAATATTCTAATTCTAAAAAAAAAATAAGGTAAATCTTGCCCCCAGGACCTCAAGGAAGTTTTAGGCCTCATCATCACCACTCCCCCCCACACCCCCCCCACAACCCTGAAACTGCAACCCCCCCTCCCCCGACCGCCCCCCCTTCCCCGCAGCCCCCTCCCAATTGGCAATCTCCCTCCAGCCTTAATTATTGGGGATGGGTGCCTGGTTACCTGCTTCCTACTGCTGGCGTTCCCTCTCGCCTGCTGGCCATTTGTTTGTAAGGAAAAGATTAACTGAGAGCACAGATGGCCAATCAATGACATATTGACATGATGGGCGAAGGGCCTGTTTCTGTGCTGTATGACTCTATGACTCCATATGCCAAGCCGAGGTGCAGAGGGATCCAGGTGCTCTAGTGCATGAGTCACAAAATGTTAGTATGCAGGTATAGTAAGTAATAAAGAAGGCTAATGGAATGCTATCCTTTATTACGAGAGGAATTGAAAATAAAAGTAAGGATGTTCTGCTTCAGTTATACAGGGCATTGGTGAGAGCACATCTCGAATACTGTGTGCAGTTTTGGTCTCCTTATTTAAGGAAGGATGTGAATGCGTTGGAGGTGGTTCAAAGGAGGTTTACTAGATTGATACCTGGAATGAGCAGGTTGTCTTATGAGGAAAGGTTGGACAGACTGGGCTTGTTTTCACTGATGTTTAGAAGACTGAGGGGAGACTTGATTGAAGTTTATAAGATCCTGAACAGTCTTGACAAGGTGGATGTGGAGAGGATGTTTTCTCTTGTGGGTGAGTCCAGAACTAGGGGGCACTGTTTTAAAATTAGGGATCACCCTTTTAGGACAGAGATGAGGAGAAATTTTTTCTCTCTGAGGATTGTGCGACTTTGGAACTCTCTACCTCAGAAGGTGGTGGAGGCGGGATGATTGAATATTTTTAAGGTGGAGGTAAATAGTAGATTCTTGTTAGACAAGGGAAACAAAGGTTATCGGGGGTAGATGGGAGTGTGGAATTCGAGACACAAACAGATTATCCATGATCTTATTGAATGACAGAGCATGAATGGCCTACTTCTGCTCCTAATTCATATGTTCCTATGCTGCCAAATACACCATTATAACAAATTTCAGTTTATTGTTTGTTTAACTGGCCTTTTCTAATAACTGTTTCTGTAATTCTGTCACTGTTTGCATGAAAACGTTTCATCTGACTTCCTCTCACAGCATAATCTTGCTCATTTTTAGCTTGTGCTCCCTGATGTTTGAACCCTTTATCACAGTGAACATTTTGTCTGGATCAATAACAATTTTTCTTTGAAGCTTTCTCTTTTCCAACTCCCTTCACCCTTTTTTTCATAACATGAATTATTGATAGCAGGAATCAGTCTAGCTTACCATGTCTGAATGTTTCCAGGGGCACAGATCTGCTTTTTATCATTAACCCTGTCCGCTAAATGGAAACTGGGTGGCTATCCAATTAGAAACAAGTAGGTTACTTACTCGCTCATAACTCTACGCTTTCCTGTGCTGGGTAACTGGTGAGAACAAAATTCAGTGGCCACTGTAATTCATGGTCTGGTGTCACATTTGACAGTCAGCCACATGGGTAGACAAAAATGTGAAAATGAGCAAAAATTCTCAACGTTTGGTCATTGTCTATTTATATTTGATCAAGGAGTTTTCGACAATTCTAAAAATACTCTCATGATCCAACATTATGTAACACACACACACACACACACACACACACACACACACACACACACACACACACACACACACACACACACACACACACACACACACACACACACACACACACACTGCTTAATATTTACTCTTTGTTTTGAACTGTAGTTACAAGTTCATAAATTAGTCATCCAGCTGCTGGCCTCTCATCATCTGTGGTAATCCAATCTATTCCAGCAGTCCTATTCAACACACTGAAGTAACAAGGTTTTCAAATAGCAGCATAATGGGAAGCCTGTTGTGAAGTGAAAACTGTTGCTCTTTACTCACTTGTCTGTGTTGTATGTTATAAATAGAATAGTTCATTTGCAACACAGAAGACTTTAGTTGATCGCATTAACAAGCATGAAGGGAAAGTAGCAGACTGGCTGATTTAAGGAAAGGAAACAACTTGTATTTATATAGCGCCATTCACAACCTCAGGACATCCTAAAACACTTTATAGCCAACTAAGTGTAGTCACTGTTGTAATGTAGGGAAATGTGACAGCTAACTTGCACACAGCAAGGTTGCACAAACAATATGATAATGGCTGGATAATCTGTGTTTAGTAATGTTGGTTGAGGGATAAATATTGACCAGGGCACTCGGGCAATCTTCCCTGTTTTTCTTCGAATGGTGCCATGGGAACTTTTGCATCTGCCTGAGACGGCAGGCAGGGCCTTGGTTTATTCTCTCCTCTGAAAGTTGATACTTGCAGCATTCCCTCAGTGTTGCACTGAGGCGTCAGCCTAGATTATGTGCGCAAGTCTCTGAGGTAGGACTTGAATCCCTGACCTTCTGACTAACTGCTGATGTATGGTATAGTTGCTGATTAACCTTCCTACCCTCAATATCTTGGTGTAATACAGATGGTTATCCATTATTGCTTAATGATTGATTTGATTTCTAGATTAATCTATACCAGATAATTCAATTGTTTCTGCACTATATAATGTAGGATATATCTTTAAGGATAGTTACCTCCACAGCACTTCGTAAAGCAGTGATCTTATGCTTGTTATTGAAGAGAATATGTGCTTCAAAACTTGACAACTGATAGTGCCTTATGAAGGTGTACAAGTGAGTGAGTCAGCCACAATCCAGGTTGGGAGTCTAAGAAGACAAGAGCCTGGTGGTGTAACATCAAAGCCATCATCACCCACGCGGAAAGTTGTGTCTGCCAGATTGTTTTCCCTTTTTTGCTTTGTCTTTGAATCACATCACAAGCATGAAGGTTGCCTTATTGTACCTCAAAGGACCTTCAGCAGAGATGTTCTGTGTTATTTTGACCTTTTTGCTAATTTATATCTGCTAATTGTCATGAATTTCATTTTTATTTCACAAGTTACAAATGGGGAGACAGTTACATATGGCTGTTAGCAGATGTAACGGGTTTCTATGTGTCAGTGTTGAGGCACCATTACTTTTCCATACAAGACAGATGTGCTTTGAGTGCTCATTGCTTCAAGATGTCAAGCTCAGTAGTTGGTCTCCCTTATTCCCAACTTTCTGTTTTGAATTATGGTTTAATGACAAATCAGAAATAGTAAATTTTTTTCCCCCTGTAAAGGCAAAGTAACATATCACTACCAACTGTGACATTTGTTTACAACAAAGAAATATTCTGTACATGAAAGACTTGTCTGAAATGCAGCAATGATCATTCACCTCATTTAAATCACATTACTATGAATTTAGAAAAGAGATATTTTTGCTGTTATTTTTCATTTGCATTTAAAATTTCTCTGCCGACCTTTTTGTTGTCAAGTCTGCAGGGACCCCGCTCAAAAGAAACAGCATGTTGTACTGTGGTCATTGTTCCATTCATTCATCAAAACAGCCGAGAGAAGAATGGAAACATGCACACTCTGGGGCTAATTTCTTCAGCAGCGATGCAGGGTAGTTGGTGAGGTTAGGCAACCAAATGCTTTTGAAGAAATGTCTTTATTGTAGGTTTAATAATATCTGCAAAATGGTCTTTTTACAATTCTTCGACCCTTTACATTTGTCTAATGTTGAATTTCTTGCATGATTCATTTCCAGATGCACTGTCACTGTCAAGAGAATATTTTTACAATTGCTCCTCGCAGCTAAATAGTTTAAACATTGATAGGAAGTGTGATCATTATTTGATATTTTCATAGTGATATTTGGAAAGTTGTATTCAATTCCTTTTGGCTTTCTAATCAATGTGAGTCTTCGCTACAAAACCTGAGGAATATACAGGATTATTTCACTTGCATCAGGCAAGCACTAAATATAGAATTATAGATAATTAGAATTGAGCACAAAATTAAGCTTTATTCTAGGGTTTCAAATGATGTCACAGGTTAGTAAAATGAAATAGACTTGTTTTATGAATATTATCTGAACCTAGAATAAATTATAGCTTTAAAATCATCTCACTATGATAGGGAATGGTGCTTATATTGCTGGCCTAGTAATCTAGAATTACTAGTAACCTGGATTAATAATCTGGATAAATGAGCTGAAATCCCATCACAGCAGCTGAGGAATTTAAATTCAGTTCATAAAAAGCTAGTATCAATAATATTGACCATGAAACTACTGGATTGTCATCAACCCCTATCTGCTTCACTAATGTTCTTTAGAGAAGGAAATCTACCTTCCTTGGTTGGTCTGGCCCACATATGACTCCAGACCCTCAGAAATATGGTTGCTTTTTAATTGCCTTCTGAAATAGCCTAGCAAGCCACTCAGTTAAGGGTAATTAGGGATGGTCAATAAATGCTGGCCTTGCAAGCAATGCTCACATCTTGTGAATGAATTAAAAAAGTTTATAAATCATAATATTAAAAGTGTCAATAAAATGAAAACACTGCTGTTGATAGTGAGACCCAAGGTTACAATGAAGGTTCACATGATACGTAGGAGAGAACAATATAGAAACTATTGTGCCGATAGAGATATAAAAAAAGTATATAATATAATTTTGTTTCATCATGTTAACATCAAAGCTCTTTTCTGCCCTTCTAACCAATCGTTCCATGAGAAAAAGCAACATTTTAAAAATGTAGTAACTGACCTGGCAACTGAGCAAAGGTTTTCTCTCAATGAATACTTCCATCGGTATGTACTATATTGTAAAATTGTCAAAATTCAGGTCAGCATTAAGGCAAATATTGACTGTTATTAATGTTAGCGTGGGTCAGTTGGTAGCACTGTTGCAGTAGAGTTTGTAGGTTTTGGGTTCAAGTCCCACTACAGACAAAAAAGACAAAAGGTTTTGGTCAGCACTAGAGAGATTTCCTCTGCTATTCTCTGAATAGTGCAATAGGATCTTTTACATCCATCAGAGAGAGTAGAAGGAAGGCTTGGTTTAACATCTTGTCTGAAAGATGACGCCTCCAAAAGTGCAGCAGTCCCTCTGTACTGCATTGGAGTGTCAGCTGAGGTTATGTGCTCAAGTATCTGGAGTGGGGCTTGAACTCTCAATCTTCTCTGATGTGAGCACATCACATCACTGGATGTTTCAGTGCCATACTGAGCATGCTGCGCTGTCAAAGGTGCTGCCTTTCAGAAGAGACCTTCAGGCTCGAAGAGTCTTTCATATTACAGCTGCTAATTTTGAAATTTTTTTAGCTTTTCAAAGGTAGCGTACCCCTTCATGTGACAGCAATTACAAATGGAAGCGCTCTCTCTCTCTGGAATTCTGAAGAATGTTACCTGAGAACTTCAAGCAATTTTGTTCTGATAAGGATTTGTCTGCAAGTAATGAATAAACACAAGTTGGACAATGTTTTTAATGTAGCATCTATACTTTAGACAGGATCTTTTTTTTACACACACATGCACAAACTCTCACACAGAGCCCAACTCCTGGACCTCCCTTTTTCCAGCCCAATGACCCACCAAGGCGCAATATTGCAGTCGACTGGAGCAGCGAGCTAATGTGGCCTTCTGTTTCTGTCCTTTAGCCTTGTGCAGTCTGCTGTCGAAGGTGATTGTGATGGATTTTGTGGCATGACAACACGTGGTTCTTGTTACTTTGTTTTGCTAATGCTCGCTCATAGTTTCCCTCATGTTCTTTTTAACCAAAAGCATAAAAAACATGGGATGAGAAAAATTGCAACAAAACCATTAACCTTCGACCATTCACAATTTTCCTAGTTGTAACCTCCTCTGTCTTTTGAAGGAGCTAAATGGCCAAATGTAATGGTCCTGTATGATATTAATCCCTGAGTCCCTAAAGCAGAGAAAATCAAGAATATCAAACCAATATTGTAACTTACGCTGTGACAACTTGCAATCCATAGATGGCAATTTCACAGTCTCATGTGCATAAAAGTCATTTTTCATTGACTATTTGATCACTTATGCTTATTCTTGCAATCCCAATTCTTAACAGAATATTGACCCAGTTTTTTAAAGACTTAATCAACCTTGCATTAATTGCTTTTGCTGGAATCTAGAAACTGACTTGTCTAGGAAAATAAATAATTTCTTCATCCACGGTACATATGCCTATGAACATTTTACACAACTGGATTGCGTTCCCTCTCAATCATATTTTCCTCTTCAGTTCTTTGAGTTTCTCTACATTGTTTTCAGCTTTATGGTCTGGAATCATCTTGTTATTCCAATTGAACCCTCTGGCTGCATGCAATCCCACGGTGGCCGGCCAATTAAGGAACATGAGACGTGGGGCCGCCCAATCCCAGGCCCGAGGTGGTAATGCAGGGAGCAAGGGCAGCAGGTGTTGGTGGCATATTTAAAGGGCTGCCAGCCCCGCGTTCGTTGCTTCTTGAACAAAGGACTTCTTCACGTTCCTGCTGCCTTGAGATATTCTGCCATTGCTGCCTTGATCTGTCCTGCTGCTGCTGCTGCTCCCCTCACTGAAGACTCAAAGAGCTCACTGGAAAGCAACACCAACAGTGGTAGAAGGAAGACCTTGGGTGGCCCCAGGGTTCAGTGATGCCTCCTTGCAGGCTGTCCTGTGGGCTGCAAGAGCAGGGTGCGAGGTCCTCTTCCCCAGGACCAGGAGGAGGAGGGCCCCACCTGACCAAGCAAGCCTGGTCAGAGATTGCAGAGGAGTTCACCCCTCAAACCTGGATTCAGCACCACAAGCACATCAGTGACCTCCTTTGATCTGCTAAGGTGAGTGCTCCATACCTCTCTTCCCTTTGGGGCTTGCATGTGGTAATGTGACAGGGTGGGTTCGGTGCCGAGGGAGCGTACATCCAGTCAGTGGCAGGGGGGACAGGGAGCGGCATATCCTGTCAGAGGCACCCGTCTGTCTTTGCTGACTCACACAAGATCCCTTGAGATGTTTGCAGGTGCCATTCATGAGCCCCATCATGGACTGCTGGGCCCCCACCAGCATAGGTGTTGTGTTTGTCTCCATTTTATGCTTGCAGGAAAAGACGACACACAACATTAAAGAGAGGGACAAGACCGGCAAAGGGGTACTGTACTTCCACAAACTCACCCCAATGGAGGAGGCAGCCTAGGAGTTGGTGGGGCACCAGTGTGGCAGTGCAATTGCTGATGGTGAGACAAGAGTGCCAAGCCAAGAGGGTGAATTAACGAATGTGGCTGCACAATGGTGCATCTAAGCACAGTGACCACATGACTAACGCTGGCCACATGGAGCTTCACAATAAGCATGGTTGGGATGAGGAAATGGGAGGCCCTTAATCCTTAGGTGTTTATGCTCTCTCATGTAGGTCAGGGACAAGATAAGGCGAGAAGAGCTCGTGAGACTGGGGAGGGCGGTGGCGCAGCGGCTACGTCTGAGGAGGAGGAGGGATCCTCAGAGGGTACACATCATTGCCCTCCACCAGTTCAGATACTCTAACATGGTGGGTGTGAGTTTGCGATTGGATTCAAGGTCACATGACAGACCCGGCCGAGCAGCTGACAGAGGCAGTGACAGCCGAGGCCACTGACAGTCAGAGGACTGTGGGAAGCCAGGCCCATACTGAGCCCCAGGCTGATGACGTAACTTTGGAGTCAGCCAAGCCATGGCAACTGTTGCAGCTGCAGCAAGAGCTGATGGACCATCTGGTAGAGCTGCTCGAGGCTACAAGCATGCATGCACAGATGATAGAGGAGTCCATTTAGGCCATGTGCTGCATTGTCTCTGATGGGTGTGTGCTTGGCTTCCTCCATCGAGAGATTGGTGACCAACATGAAGAGCCTAATCCAGCAGACCACTCAGTAGATGCCAGAGATGCCACAGACCTTTATGCCATCGCCTTGTCCATAAGCTGAATGCAACAGTGGCAAGACAAGAGAAAAACAAAGCACCTGAATTCCCCACCAGGTCCTCATCCTTCTCAGGTGAGCAGAGAGGTATGAGTGCGCCTTGCAAAGGAGAATGGGAGAGGCTGCTTTCCACTTCCGGGGGATCCTCTCAGTGCGATCCGGGTGTGGTGTGGACAGCAGCTTCACAGCCCCTCTGCCAGTGGCACCATCACCTCAAAAAAACCATGTCAACAGAACAGGGACTTGCATCTGTACAGGAGCCCCTCAGCATACCGGGGCCCCACAGGCCTCAGGCAGCCAGAGCACAGCTGCCACATTCAAGCCATGCCACAAAGCAGTCTGATCAGTAGCCTGCTGTAGGCAAAGGGATAGTTCCTCATAGGAGCACTTGTAAGACAGTTAAGAAGAGCACTTCGCTGAACTTGCGGTTCATGACTGATTATAATATCTAGATGATAAGTTTCCTTTCTGATGTCCACCTTAATAACTGTTTCACTCACTCTTCTTGCTTCTTATTCTAATTCTTGCTGCCCTGTGAGATCGAATCTGCACCTTTCCTCCCTCAATGGGCTTGAAGCAGTGGAGTTAGACACGTCCATTCAGTTCCTCAGCCTTGCCACTGTGCGCAGTGCATTTGGGTGCTGGGCAATGGAGTGCAAAATGAAGGAGGCGACAGCAGGACTGATTATAGGTAAAGCTTTATTTGAATCTTTTGGAAAGAACACAAGGGTCACAGGAAGTGGCTATGATTTAGGGCATCCTGAGTCCCTTGCGCAGATCTCATTGCACCTTGTCTGTGGTCCAAGGGGTCCATCATCTTGCATTGCCTGGTCAGCTGGCTCCTCCACATCCACATCCATATCCATATCCATATCTTCATTGCTCAACATGTCCTCCCTCTGCAGTGCTAGGTTGTGCAGTGCACATCAGGCCACCAGCATACATGAGACCCTTGCCAGGGCATACTGAAGGCCTCCACTAGATCAATCTAAATCAATCTTCAGAATGCCAGTGGCCTGCTCGATGGTTGCTTGAGTGACAGATTTGGTACCTCTTGTCTGCCTCCGTGCATAGGTTCCTCACAGGCATGAGTAGCCATGTCTTTAGTGGGCAGCCCATGTCTCCAAGTATCCATCCCTGAAGGCGAGCGGGATGCCAGAAAAGCTTTGGAACCTGCGACTGCTGAACTATGTATGTGTCGTGGCTGCTTCCTGGGAACCGTGCACACACCTAAAGGATCCGCTTTCAGTGGTCACAGACCAGTTGGACATTGATGGAATGGAATACTTCCTGTTGATGAAGGCTGCTGGCTGGTCCATAGGAGCCTTGATTGCCAGATGGACACATTAATAAATCTGGAATAAAATGCTAGCCTCGTTGATAATGACCATGAACCTACCACATTGTTGTAAAAAAAACTCCATCTGGTTCATTAATGTCCTTTAGGGAAGGAAATCTGCCATCCTTACTTGGTCTGGCCTACATGTAATTCCAGATTCACAGCAATATGGTTGACTCTTAACTGCATTCTGCAATGGCGTAGCAAGCCACTCAGTTGTATCAAACTGCTACAGAAAAACACCACTGGGGTGTATCTAAATCACATAGACTACAGTGGCACAAAAAGGCAGCTCACCACCACCTTCTCAAGGGCAATTAAGGGTAGGCATTAAATGCTGGCCTTGCCAGTGATGCTCACATCCCAAGAATGTGCACATTTTTTGTGCAGTTGTTGGCACCTTGCATCTGGAGGAATCCAGTGATGGCCCTGGAGCCACTGGACCTCTCCACCTGACTGGATCAGTGCGGTAATACGCATAATATCACTTGCTGTCTTGAACGTGGCATTGGTCACCTCCTTGATGCACTGATGGGCTGCAGACTGGGAGATCCCACACATTTGGATCCCAGGAAAGAGCCAAAGGTGTAGAAGTGGAAAGCCACGGTGATCTTCAGGACCACTGGTATTGGGTATCTACCAAAACCCATGGGTCTCAGCTCTTCCTGCAGCATAGCACAGAGATCAAGACTGTCTCCCTGGAGAGCCACAGACTTCGCTGACACTGTCACTGAGACGTTTGGAGGAAGTTCAACCTCGGGTGGTACACTATCTATTGGGGATAGGCTCTTTTGTGCGCACGTGACTGTTGGTGTGCCCCTCTGTGCCCTTCTCTGCTGTGCCTACCCCAAGGCTGGCCCTTATGCTGGTTGTGAGGTTGGTGATGTGCCCCTGCTGGTTCCTGGACCTCCCTCCCTTCCTCTGAGCTGCCCCTCCTCCTCAACAGGGGCCACAAGGCTTGGGTCATTTTATTTTTTTATTCATTCATGGGATGTGGGCATTGCTGGCTAGGCCAGAATGTATTGCCCATCCCTAATTGCCTTGAGAAGGTGGTGGTGAGCTGTCTTCTTGACCTGCTGCAGTCCATGTGGGATAGGAACACCCACAGTGCTGTTAGGAAGGGAGTTCCAGGATTTTGACCCAGCGACAGTGAAGGAACGATGATATAGTTCCAAGTCAGGATGGTATGTGGCCTGGAGGGGAACTTGCAGGTGGTGGTTTTCCCAACCATTTGCTGTCCTTGTCCTTCTAGGTGGTAGAGGTCGTGGGTTTGGAAGCTACTGTCTAAGGAACCTTGGTGAGTTGCTACAGTGCATCTTGTAGATGGTACACACTGCTGCCACTGTGTGCGGTGGTGGTGGGAGTGAATGTTTGTGAATGGGGTGCCAGTCAAGCGGGCTGCTTTGTCCTGGATGGTGTTAAGCTTCTTGAGTGTTGTTGGAGCTGCACCCATCCAGGCAAGTGGAGAGTATTCCATCACACTCCTGACTTGTGCCTTGTAGATGGTGGATAGACTTTGGATGGTCAGGAGGTGAGTTACTCGCCGCAGGATTCCTAGCCTCTGACCTGCTCTTGTATCCATATTATTTATATAGCTACTCCAGTTCAATTTCTGGTCAATGGTAACCGCCAGGATGTTGATAGTGAGGGATTCAGCGAGGGCTATGCCACTGAATGTCAAGGGGAGATGGTTAGATTCTCTCTTGTTGGAGATGGTCATTGCCTGGCACTTGTGTGGGGCGAATGTTACTTGCCACTTATTTGCCCAAGCCTGGATACTACTTCAGTATCTGAGGAGTCGAGAATGGTGCTGAACATTGTGCAATCATCAGAGAACATCCCCACTTCTGACCTTATGATTGAAGGAAGGACCTAGGACACTACCCTGAGGAACTCCTGCAGTGATGTCCTGGAACTGAGATGATTGACCTCCAATAACCACAGCCATCTTCCTTTGCACTAGGTATGACTCCAGCCAGCGGAGGGTTTTCCCCCTGATTCCCATTGACCTCAGTTTTGCTAGGGCTCCTTGATGCCCTACTCGGTCAAATGCTGCCTTGATGTCAAGGGCAGTCACTCTCACCTCACCTCTTGGTTTCAGCTCTTTTGTCCATGTTTGAACCAAGGCTGTAATGAGGTCAGGAGCTGAGTGGCCCTGGCGGAACCCAAACTGAGTATCACTGAGCAGGTTATTGCTAAGCAAGTGCCGCTTGATGGCACTGTTGATGACACCTTCCATCACTTTACTGATGATTGAGAGTAGACTGATGGGGCGGTAATTGGCCAGATTTGACTTGTCCTGCTTTTTGTGTGCAGGACATACCTGGGCAATTTTCCACATTGCTGGGTAGATGCCAGTGTTGTAGCTGTACTGGAACAACTTGGCTAGGGGTGAGGCAAGTTCTGGAGCACAGGTCTTCAGTACCATTGCTGTAATGTTGTCAGGGCCCATAGCCTTTGCTGTATCCAGTGCCTTCAGTCGTTTCTTGATATCACGCGGAGTGAATCAAATTGGCTGAAGTCTGGCATCTGTGATAATGGGGACTTCAGGAGGAGGCCGAGATGGATCATCAACTTGGCAATTCTGGCTGAAGATTGTTGCAAATGCTTTAGCCTTATCTTTCGCACTGATGTGCTGGGCTCCCCCATCATTGAGGATGGGGATATTTGTGGAGCTGCCTCCTCCAGTTAGTTGTTTAATTGTGCACCACCATTCACAACTGGATGATGCCCTTGGAAGGTGTCCTCTCTCTGATTCTTCGACCCTCTACCAGGATGCTGCCTGCCCCCCACAACACCCCAAACCTGTTCCGTCTTCTCTTTGGGGCAGGTGCCACAATCCCTATGTGACCCTGGCCACATGCCCCCACACTCCTGGCACTTCTGCCCCCTTCTGCCGACAGCTGCCAATGCCCTTGGTGCAACATCCTTTCTGCCACTGCATGCTGGCTCACCTGATGGCTTCTTTGGGAAGGCAGCCCTTATCCCCTGCTGCCTTGCTGCCTTGTTTCACCAGGTGGGGCTCTGAAGTCCCATGGTCCCTGTACACCATTAATTAAATCCAAAACATCCTGTAAAGTTTGAGTTAGTTGGTCTTTTAAATATCTCAATTGATGTCCCACCACCTTGATGTCAGAAGCCCATCCTCCACGGTTCCTGCCACTGGTAAAATCTGGAAATAACATCAAGACATTGGACTTCCAGCCAAACGCTGTCCGTTCCCATTTTATGCCCTCCACCTGCTTCTGAACTCGCTCTTAATGTCCTGGGAAAATTCTGGCCTAATGGTTTATTGAGATTCCATTGAATACTTCCAACTTGTATTATGCTATTGATTACATGGCTTTGTGTGACTACGAAATGTTCTAATATTACCAGGATTACCCTCCTGTTTATTGTTCCAAATAGTTTGAGGACTCCATGGGTCCTGGCATGGAGTAATATTTTTTCTTATTATTGTCACCTTCTGCTTTCTGTTTCTAAACTAATTTTCTAATTAATTTGCTAAGTACTGATGTTATATTAACTCATTTTTTTAGTATGCCTTGCACCCTTTTTTGCAATAGTGGGATTACATTTGTTATTCTATAATTCCAACAGACAAACCACCTTCTTCTCAAATAGGCAAATTAGTTAGCTCATGAGTGAAAAATTGTCGACATAATTTTTTTTGATATGCACAACTAGTGGGCGTGGCTCTCCTAGTGGGCGTGGTTCTCCTGGTGGGCGTGGCTCTCCTAGTGGGCGTGGTTCTCCTGGTGGGCGTGGCTCTCCTAGTGGGCGTGGTTCTCCTGGTGGGCGTGGCTCTCCTAGTGGGCGTGGTTCTCCTGGTGGGCGTGGCTCTCCTAGTGGGCGTGGCTCTCCTAGTGGGCGTGGCTCTCCTAGTGGGCGTGGTTCTCCTGGTGGGCGTGGCTCTCCTAGTGGGCGTGGTTCTCCTGGTGGGCACAGTCTCTTCTAGTAGGTCTGATTTCTGTTCATGGATGTTGCACTGTGGCAGTTGGCCAAATATACTGACGAGACACAAGGACCATTTTCTATTGATTTGGATGCATGCTGACCACTGGGTCTGTAGAGATTAGATTTCAACTTTTAAGAACCAGTTTTGTAGCAGCTGCTAGCTGGGGAGACTGTGTACACATACCCTAGAGTCAGACATCAAGAGGAAAAATAAACACTGCAATTTTTCTAAGCAGTTGAAGCTATTCAGAACAAGAGGAGATAGTACTCTAAGAACAAATATCAGCACCTGGAAAGATTAAAATCTAAACTGCGGTATTATTGTATACTTACTGAAAGTAATGTCAATTCACTAAGAAACCAACAACAACTTGTATTTATACATTTACATAGCACCTTTAACATAATAAAATGCCCCTGGATCCTTTACATGAGCATGATGAAGCAAAATTTGACATCAAGCCACTTAAGATGATATTAGGGCAGAAGGCCAAAAGCCTGGTCAAAGAGGTCGGTTTTAAGGAGCATGTTAAATGAGGGAAAAGAGGTGGAGAGGTTTAGAGGGGGAATTCCAGAGCTTAGGGCCCAGGCAGCTGAAGACATGGCTACCAATGGTGGAGCGATTAAAATGTTCAAGAGGTCAAAATTAGAGGAGTGCAGTGATCTTGGAGGGTTGTGGGGCTGAAGGAGATTAGGGGGATAGGGAGGGACAAGGCCATGAAAGGATTTGAAAACATGGATGAGAATGTGAGACAAAACGAGGAAAAGGAGAAAGAAAGAGATAAATACCTCTCCTGGAGTATACTCCACAGAATAGATAAATATTCTCTCATACCTGCATAAGTTATATAACTCATTATCAGACTTTTGTTGATGTATGATGTTTATTTGTTTAACTTCATGTCAATCAGCAAATGAAGTAATATAAGAGTGGGACTGGCTGTGCTGATAATGAGCAGAGCTTTGAGATCAGTAAATATTAATTTGTCTTGTCTATTGGACAGGTTCAGGGACTGAAGTTCATATCTCCTGTTAAAGAAACTTCCAGGCCTGTTTGTGAAGACACTGAGACTAGGATGTTTTGGTGGAGATTGTTTATTGCTTGTCAGAGAACTTACTTCTGTTCTCCTCACATCACCCCAGCCCGTATTGGCTGGCTCTTTATATATACACACTTAAATACAATTATCTAATTAATACCCAACACCTATTCACCCTATTATCTTGAACTACCAGGTATTTATCATCCATTAACAGAACTTCAGACCTGAACAGCTCCCACACAGTGTGTTCTCTTAGCATTCCTGACTCCTGATTAATCTTTTAATATAACTTTCTGAGCTTCAAACATCTATGCTGCCAAAATTAAATTCAGCCTAAGAATAGTATTCAAACAATCTGAGTTACTTTTCTAAAACAAAAGATATAAATACGGATTCTGTCATTAAAAAGGATTACATTTAGATGTTGGAGTTAAACTGCTGCTACAGCTATCAGATTACCTGACAGTAACCAGTTCAAGATAAGAAACTGCATTGGTTCTATATTCATCTGACAACAACTTCATACTGTTCAGACTTGATCTTGACATGTTCGTTACACACATTTGAGGTTCCTGGAGCTGACTGACAACATTAATTTCTCAGTGAATTTGATTATAAAAAACTGACTGATGGAGTTTCTTAAATCGGTACTTCCCACCAATTGAAGGTGAGTAATGTTCTCTGGGGAAAGTGGGATTGAATCTTTTCTGATTCAGTGCTATGTTTAATGTACAACAATAGTCAGATGGCATTTGAACATATTAAATACTGCACACTTCCGTTGATACTGGAGAGTAAGAAGGATGCCAATCCATTGCTGGGTGAATGAGGTGGTCATTCTGGAATCGATGCCTGATTAAGATAATTACCAAAAGAACCAAAGGGAAAATGAGTATTATTTTTACACAATGAGTTGTTGTGATCTGGAATGTACTGCCTGAAAGGGCAGTGGAAGCAGATTCAATAGTAACTTTCAAAAGGGAATTGGATAAATTTGTGACAAGAAAATATTTGCATTGTAATGGGGAACAGAGATAGCTGGGGTATATGTGCACAAATTATTAAAGGTGGCTGGGCAGGTTGAGGAAGTGGTTAAAAAGGCAAATGGGATTCTGGGCTTTATAAATACAGACATAGAGTACAAAAGCAAGGAAGTTTGATAAACCTTTTATAAAACACTAGTTTGGCCTCAACTGCAGTATTGTGTCCAATCCTAGGGAACACAGTTTAGGAAGAATGTGAAGACATTAGAGAGAGTGCTGAAAGAATTCACGAGAATGATTCCAGTGATGAGGAACTTCAGTTACATGGATTCATTGGAGAAGCTGGGGCTGTTCTCGTTAGAGGAGAGAAGGTTGAGAGGAGATTTGATAAAGGTGTTCAAAATTAGGAGGGGTCTGGACGAACTAGATAGAGAGAAACTGTTCCCATTGACAGAAAGGTTGCAAACCAGAGGACACAGAGTGGCTTGGATCTGGAATGCACTGCCTGAGTGTGTGGTGGAGGTAGATTCAATCATGGCTTTCAAAAGGGAATCGGATAAGCAGTTGAAGGGGAAAATAATGCAGGGCTACAGGGAAAGGGCAGCGGATGGGGACTAGCTAAACTGTTCTTGCAGAGAGCTGGCACAGACATGACAGGCTGAATGGCCTCCTTCTGTGCTGTCAGAAACTATGATTCTACATCATCTAACTGTGCATGAGAATCCTCTCCCAATTTGAAATGTTGGATTTCCACATTGGTTGGAGATGATCCTGATGAAGGTGATTACTCCTTAGGTTCAGTCAATTTTTCAGCAAATATAAGAGAACACTTTACTTTTACAAGTTTCTCCAGATAACGTTTTTCCATTCCTTTAAACAACGATAAATTATAAAAAAAAGTTTATTTCTTGTCTTTCAGATTTCTATTGCTTGACTTCTCATCAATTATCAACTTTGAGTGGCGCAGTGGTTAGCACCACAGCCTCACAGCTCCAGCGACCCGGGTTCAGTTCTGGGTACTGCCTGTGCGGAGTTTGCAAGTTCTCCCTGTGACTGCGTGGGTTTCCGTCGGGTGCTCCGGTTTCCTCCCACAGCCAAAGATAGGTAAATTGGCCATTGTAAATTGCCCCTAGTGTAGGTAGGTGGTAGGAGTATGGTGGGGAATATGGGATTAATGTAGGATTAGTATAAATGGGTGGTTGTTGGTCGGCACAGACTCGGTGGGCCGAAGGGCCTGTTTCAGTGCTGTATCTCTAAATAAATAAACTTATCTTATGTGGCAGTCATGTGTTGAAAACGGTTGTAATTTTAGGAACTTGTGCTCCCACATAGACTCACGCCCTCAAGGGATGGAAGTTGGAAACTCAGAGGCCCCTTTCTTCTTGATTTTCAATCCACAGAGAAAATCATGTGGACTGCTTGCCAGACTTCCTGATGTATGTGTCTCACTGGAAACAGAGTTTTATAAAATTGCCTCGGAGGTCTAATTACTGACGTTTCTTAATCACCTCTTTGCAAATTGCTTCATCGTCTTAATGCTTGCTTTGTGCTATGAAATTACATTTCCCCTGGAAAGCAAATACTATAATCAATAATTAGATGTAAAGGTAAAGTTTGTGTCACTCCATTCCTGTTTACGAGCCTTGCTAAATCAGAATGCAGTTTGCAGGGTCAGCCTTGTGATGGTAAATACACGAACCGTGGCCCAATGCTCCCACCTGGACTTGGCAAAAATTGAACCTGTGACAAGAATTATATTGAGATGTTTTGTGATCTATCGATGCTGCTTCTTTCAGATTGCATCCTGTGTTGGATGATTGTGCTTTGGTTTATTAGCCTCAGAACTCCATTGTGTGAATATTAGCGTAGGAATGTTTGATCGTGCCAACTTTTAAAATGTTCTGCACCAGTAGGTGAGGCTCCCCACAGGCAACATCAAACATTGGCCCAAATATACTTGTATCAAATAAATCAGTCAGCTGTTTTACCAAAAGTCTTAATTTGTTTCAAATAAATAGATCATTGGCTCTTCCCAACTGTAGATGAAGGGATTTCATACCAATTGATTAACTGCTCATATGGTATAATTCCATAGTTTCTTTAGGCTTGTTTCCCTGCTACTCGTCATTACAGGTTGTTAGGACCATAATATATCTCCAACACAGAAGTCCTCGAGGTGGCCAACATCCCCAGCTTATACACACAACTGAGTCAGCGGCGCTTGAGATGGCTTGGCCATGTGAGCCCAATGGAAGCTGGCAGGATCCCCAAGGACACACTGTACAGCGAGCTCGCCACTGGTATCAGGCCCACCGGCCGTCCATGTCTCCACTTTAAAGACGTCTGCAAACGCGACATGAAGTTCTGTGACATTGATCACAAGTCGTGGGAGTCAGTTGCCAGCGTTCGCCAGAGCTGGCGGGCAGCCATAAAGGCGGGGCTAAAGTGTGGCGAGTCGAAGAGACTTAGCAGTTGGCAGGAAAAAAGACAGAGGCGCAAGGGGAGAGCCAACTGTGTAACAGCCCCGACAAACAAATTTTTCTGCAGCGCCTGTGGAAGAGTCTGTCACTCTAGAATTGGCCTTTATAGCCACTCCAGGCGCTGCTCCACACACCACTAACCACCTCCAGGCGCTTACCCATTGTCACTCGAGATAAGGAGGCCAAAGAAGAAGAATATTGGACCAGTACTTTGATCAGTTACATGCTCCTTGATCTATGTGAAAGATGGCATGAGCAAGAGATTATATGAACATATGAATTAGGAGCAGGAGTAGGCCACTCAGCCTCTCGAACCTGCTCCGCCATTCAATAAGATTGTGGTTGATCTGATTGTAACCTCAACTCCACATTTCCAGCTATCCCCAAAAACCTCCACCCCCTTGCTTATCAAGAATCTATCTACCTCTGCCTTAAAATTATTCAAAGACTCTGCTTCCACACCTTTTGAGGAAGAGAACTCCAAAGATTCACAACTCTCTGAGAAAAAACATTTCTCCTCATCTCGGTCTTAAATGGGCAACCCCTTATTTTTAAATAGTGACCCCTAGTTCTAGATTCTCCCACAAGGGGAAACATCCTTTCCACATCTACCCTATCAAGACCCCTCAGGATCTTATATGTTTCAATCAAATTGCCTCTTGCTCTTCTAAACTCCAGTGGATACAAGCCTAGCCTGTCCAATTTTTCCTCAAGACAATCCACCCATTCCAGGTATTAGTCTAGTAAACCTTCTCTGAACTGCTTCCAATGCATTTACATCCTTCCTTAAATAAGGAGACCGGTACTGTACACAGTACTCCGGATGTGGTCTCACTAATGCCTTGTATAACTGAGGCGTTACCTCCCTACTTTTGTGTTAATTCCCTCACAATAAACGATAACATTCCATTAGCTTTCCTAATTACATGCTCAACCTGCATACTAACCTTTTGCAACTCATGCACTAGGACACCCAGATCCCTCTGCATCTCAGAGCTCTGCAATCTCTCACCATTTAGATAATATGCTTCTTTTGTATTCTTCCTGCCAAAGTGGACAATTTCACATTTTCCCACATTATACTCCATTTGCCTTGGACCACAAGATAAAAAGTAGGTCTGCAAATTGTTAGATGCAACAGAAATATCCCAAGATTTTATAAATATTAATAGCAGCCAGTGTTTAATTTTCGTAAATCTTCATATTTTTTCACATTAATCGTCTGTAACTCAAATTGGCATTGCCTCACTGAATTGCAAAAACATGAAAGCCGTTTTGTGACCTGTGACCCTACACTGAAAAACATAAGTAATTCTGGTGTAATTTTAACATACATGAAATATAGGTAACCTTTGAACCAACTCTGTAACATCAAATACATTTAATTCAGAAACAAGAAGTAAATTGATATATCCTTCAAAAGCAAGTAAAATGGACTGTTCTTCTTTCCATGTTATACATAGTTGTTACCCTCAGAGCATTCCATAGTGGATGTGTCTTTGTGACTATATCAGATAATTTCTGTAGAAGCGAATGTGTTCTTGATTTCCTTTAGAAGTTGATATAAGAATATAAGAAATAGGAACAGCAGTAGACCATTCGGCCCTTCGAGTCTGCTCCACCATTCAGTACGATCATGGCTCATCTTCTGCCTCAACACCACTTACCCGTCCGATCCTCCTATCTCTTGACACCATTTTATACAGACAGATTATTATGCCACTGCGGATTGGCTTTCACAAAATGAGTTTGATAATGTTGTAGCAGTCCACGGAGTTAGTTACCCGTGTGCGCGGCTTGCTTGAGACTTCATCCTAACAATGGAGGCCCAATTCTAGTGTAGAAAAAAAGTAATGGCAACACACTTTAATCTAGAGCTGTACACATCCAGCAACCATTATAAAATGTTTAGAATTGCAGTTACATCAAGTTTTATTTTCAAAGTTTCTGGGGTAGAATATCTCGGCGAATTTGCGCTGAAGGCATGTTGGCAGACCAGGAGACTCCACGTGGAAATTATACTCTCAAATTCAAATTCATTTCTCAGACAAGAGCTATGATGAAAATAAAGCATTCTGAGGATAAAAGTGTGTGTTCTCGGCATCTCCTTAGGAGCGGTTTTCTGAGTGATTGTTGATGGATGACAGCAACAATAACTTGCATTCAAGTTGTGCCTTTAATGTAGTAAAATTTCCCAAAGTGCTTCACAGGAGCGTAACCAATCAAAATTTAACATTGAGACATGCAAGGAGATATTGGGCTGGATTTTTGGTCAGGGTAAATAACCTGACGGCCAGTTCATTACTTGGTCCCAACGCTGTACCACATCAGAGTCAGTAACACAACACAGTTTTCAAAGGGAAAGGCCCTAATTGGCCCAGAGGTCAATGAGGCCATGCTCTCAGGGAGTAGGCAGTAACTAGTTCTGGAGGATGCTTTTAAAAGGCAAACGGCAGCCATTACTGAACTTGCTGTTACCTGGAGCAATAGAGCAAGTGGGAGAGCAGAGGGCCAGCAGTCTCCCAGTTCACACAAGTGCCCAAACGCACACTCCCTAAATACTCAAGCTGCTCTGCTCAAGTGATGGCAACTTTATGCCACTGCAGGAGCACCTTATGGAGTTATGGGCCAGAATTTTACGCCCCCCAACAGAAGCAGGCTGGCGTTGGGCG